>NW_028318143.1:6543750-6850000 GCF_062004578.1 Staurois parvus | reverse complement strand
GGCAGATTGCGCATTATAGAAGACTTTTGTAGATTTTACTTAAATTCCTAGTAGTAGCAGTGGCACTGTCTATTCTACACAATACATGCTACTTCCAGTGCTCCATCCAAATTAACATGGGTACAGATCAAAGGCAGCCTGGATTATAATCAACCAACCTGCCCTGATTCTTACTCTTTGACATCACAAACACCCACCCCCTGGCAGAGTGGCAGTAAGTAATTTGGTTTCTGTGTAGTTCAGGCTTGTCCCTGCTGAATTTGGCATGGTCCAAAACTGGACTTTTCTTTTCTGCCTTGCCTGGTCATGTCTGGACACTTGTTGGCAAGTTCAGCAGACAAGGTGACGAGGGAGGAGGACTGTTAAGAATTGGAAGTTATATACTGTATGGTTAGTGTTAGATTTTTTTCAGCCTTATTTAACATCACCCATTTTTGTTTTGTAGGGAATTGTTGGTGGTGTTGGACCTCCTGGGTTTCCTGGTTTGAGAGTAAGTATAGTTCTTCAACAGTTGTCTATAATTCTTTTAAAAAGTTCAACATTTTTATGTAAAATCAAAATAATTTTTATGAGCATGTGGCAATAGGGAGCAAGGTATAGCTTTTAGACATCTACAGCACTCACGTTCCTCTATCTTCACCAACGGCTGCTGGGCTGGGCTACCATTCAGTAGCTTCTGATCTTAATAGGGGTGCCTGGGGATGGGCCTCTAAGATCTTTACAACAATCTTTCAGTTTTACTTTATAGCAAAACTCCTGTCAAAAAATAAATAAATAAAAGCCTATGAAAGAATCAAATAAGAAAACCAACTTTGGTGCAATATTCACCTTCAGTCCCAAAAATTCCCCACAATATGTTTTCTATTACTAGATATCCTCACCATGAGGCCAGCAACATTCAGCCCCCCTTTCCCCTGAACCCAGCCCCCAGCATGTGACTGGACAGTGAAAGGAGAAGCAGCACAGTGATGAAAACATCTCTTTGTCACCATGCTTTCTTTTTCCATCAGCATGCTTTTTGTCGGCACATAAACTTCTTCTCTTCTTGTGCCGCTTCTTCCTCTTATACTCCAGCTATGCTGTACAGGGACCGCATGAGACTGATATAATTTCAAATATAGGTACATACATTGATTGCAGCAAAAAAAATATGTTCATTGATGTATTATTGGTCACAGAGCTGCATTAATTTGTGTTTTTTATATTTGCCTAGAAGAGTCTGTCAGATGAGTAACCAATATCAACAATGGTCTTTTTAGCTATCTTGATATGTTGGATTATTCCCATGGTCACAGATGTAAGGAGTATTCTTCCCGCTGTCCATCACACTAACGTACCATGAGCTGGAGATATAGTAATTATTAGCAAGGGTACCCTGAGCTCGGAAAGTTATTTAGAGGATTCCGCAATTTTATTATTATTATTTTTTTTATTTTAACCACTTGCCCTCCGGAAGATTTACCCCCTTCATGACAAGGCCATTTTTTGCTATTTGGCGCTGTGCTACTTTAACTGACTGACGGTCATGCAACTGTGTACACAAATTAAATTTATATAATTTTTTCACACAAATCGAGCTTTCTTTTGGTGGCATTTGATCATCACTGTGTTTTTTATTTTTTGCGTTATAAATGAAAGAAGACCAAAAATTAAAAAAAAAACAATATTTTTTCCTTTTTGCTATAAAGAATGCACAATAAAAAAGTTTAGAAAATAAAATGTCTTCATAAATTTAGGTCAAAAGGTATTCTGCTACATGTCTTTGGTGAAAAAAATCCCAATAAGTGTATAGTAACTTGTTGCATGAAAATTATAGTGTGTACAAACTATGATATATATACTAGAATTTTTATTTATTTTTTTATACTAGTAACGGTGGTGATCAGCGACTCATAATTGGACTGCGATAGTACTGTGGGTATTCTGATAATAACTGACTGGGGGGAACTGGCTAACGGCAATGACCTCTCCTGTGGCACTAATACAGTGATCAGTGCTAATAAAAAGCACTGACACTGTACTAATGACACTGGGCAGGAAGGGGTTAACATCTGGGGTGATCAAAGGGTTAAACAGATGTTAGGAAGTGATTTATCTTTGAACATTGTAGTGATTTACTAGGGGATGTGCTGGTTTTTATCTCCCTGCTTTGCTTTGCAGGGAGATAAAAACCAGCACCTCCCCGCTAACAGGAGAGAAATCTGTGTTTTTTACACTCACAGATCTCTCTCCTATCAGCTACTCCATTGATAGCTGAATCCCATGAATCGCTGGCTGGGACCTGGTGATTGACACCCACGGGAGTCATTGGCCTACCCGAAAATGCAGAATCACATATATACGTGATTCTGCACAGAGTGGCCACCCTGTAGCAGTACAGCTGCTATAGGGCAGACACCAAGTGGTTACAAAAATTGGGGAAGGCTGGCCTAGTGATTTGCTGTAAGGAAAACCTGCTGTTATTCCTGAACGCTCCTTCTGAAAGGTCTAGCTGTCTGGCTTGTCTTGCTAATTCAGTAGCTTCAGTATTTTCTGAGATACTGACTGGAGCAAGTGTGTGGACCAGCAGTTCTAATTTCACTTGCTGCATGCTTATTCTTATCTGTGACTGTGAAAAAAATAGCATTTTTTGGAAGATCTGAATTTGCAGCCTACATATTTTTCTCAGTAGGGGGTTCATTTAGGGAGTTTGTATTCATAAGAGTTGATATTTGTGAACAACACTTGACATTGAATTACATTCAGTTAAGTCGATATGTAAATAGTCCTCTAGTGGAAGGTGCTGACTGCTCCACAGAGGATTTGTACAGAACATTATCTTTTTTCCTGTCCACAGTGGGCCCTGCCAGCTGGCCTCCTGCCCTCTAGCTTGCTGGACTTTACACACAATCAGCCTGGAACATTTTACTAGTTTGAGACAAAAGAGTGTTACCGAGCTGCCAACACAGAACTTCCATCCCAGCTGTAGAGCTCCGGCTCTTAAGAGCCCTGTGATTTATTACAACTTACAGTTCTCAGCTACTGAAACTCAAGAGGCTTGTCCGAGACACAACAAATGAATGGTCTTTACATTTTACAAACTGATTTAAAGATGAATTCCAGGCAGATACAAAAACCCAATGAATGCAGTTATATATATAAAAAAAAAATTGTCACAGAAAGTAGACTTCCCGGTTTGGCTAACCCTCCCTTAACCTTAATTAACCCACCCTTTCCAGCACCTAGCTGTAAACTTGGTCCTTGCAGGTCCTTGCTTTCTGTTCCTTGCAGTCATGAGCCATCGCAGTCTTTGCATCCTGCTGGGCCTGGATCTTCTTCCTGCTCTCTATGCCTGCGCGGTTGTTCTTCTTAGCTTTCTATGGAGCTATCCGCCAAAGAGGTTTTCTTTTAGGTATTCTGCATTTATATGTGCTGACAATAGGAGAGAGCAGAGAGGTAATCTAATCAGTGTACTGCTTCTCTTTTGCTGTCCAGTCACAGGACTGGATGAACTGACATACAAATCCTTCTGCAGGTAGGACAGCCCCCTAGTTGTACAGTTTTTAAGTAGTATAATTATCTGTTGGTTTGGAGTTGAGATCTAAAGGTAGACCTGGAAAAGCAAATCCTTTGGTCCTTAATGTGCAAAGTGTAAAACCATCAGTATATATGGCCTAGATGTGCATGGATGCATCCATAGCCTAAATATGCTGAATTTACTAAAAAATGTGGTTTGCTATGGAGTGTATGCTCCAGGGTCCTAACGTGTGCTGATTAAGTAATGGCATAATATCACGACAGTGTCATTCAACCTGGAAGAATGAGGATATCCTGTAAGTTTAGGGCATCATGGAGCCACAACCTGAAGGGGCGTTATCGTGGTGCCCTGCTCTCAAAGTATAATGATGCATAGAACGGCGCTGAACCTGAAGGGGCGTTATCTTGGTGCCCTGCTCTCACAGTATAATGATGCATAGAACGGCGCTGAACCTGAAGGGGCGTTATCGTGGTGCCCTGCTCTCAAAGTATAATGATGCATAGAACGGCGCTGAACCTGAAGGGGCGTTATCTTGGTGCCCTGCTCTCACAGTATAATGATGCATAGAACGGCGCTGAACCTGAAGGGGCGTTATTTAGTGCCCTGCTCTCAAAGTATAATGATGCATAGAACGGCGCTAAACCTTAAGGGGCGTTATCTTGGTGCCCTGCTCTCACAGTATAATGATGCATAAAACGGTGATGACATCATCAAGTTATTGACTAAGAGCTACCCAGTGCCATAGAAGAGGAACCCTGCATGTCGTGTGACCAACCTAAAGATGTCTAAGAATGGTAAGTATAAAATAAATTGTAAGATAAATATAAATATAACTATAACATATTTAACATAAATATGATTCTAATATAATTTTAAAATACAGTCAGAGAAGCCTCCGGGTGGAGAATTAGGATGGAGCATAGGTTGAATTTTTTCTGATTGTATTATTTGAATTAGAATATTTATCTATTTAGTATGCAAGGCAATACTTGAAGCCTTCTTAGATTTTTGGAATGAAAGACTTGGCAGACTTTGCTATATGTTAATTATCAGTTTCCTGATATGAAAACTTTTCATCATACAGTATATATATACCAAAAAGAATGTAATCCAATTGGAAGGATTTTTAAGGATTTGGCTATGGTTTATAAAAATCTGAATATCTTTTATACAATACAAAGCTGTAAAGGGGGAGGCTGTTAACCAGTGGTCTCCAAACTTTCTGAACAAAGGGCCAGTTTACTGTCCTTCAGACTTTGAGGGGGCCGGACTCTGGCCAGTGTGAGTATAAAATGCCCTGAGCAAAGTAAGTAAAGAAGTAAAGAATATCCCCATCAGTGATATTAGTAGTGGGAGGAATAGTGCCCTATTGTTGGTATTATGAGTATAAATAGTGCCCCATCATTGGTAGGAATAATGCCCCAATGTTGGTATCAGGGGAACAAATAGTACCCCATCATTGGCATCAGTGGGAGGAATAGTGCCTCATTGTTTTTATCAGGGCAAGGAATAGTGCCCCATCATTGGTGTCAGTGGAAAAAATAGGGCCCTGCAGTTGGTGTCAGTGGGAGGAATAGTGTGCCATCAATGGTGTCAGTGGAAGGAATAGTGTCCCATCAATGGTGTCAGTGGGAGGAATAGTGCCCCATCATTGGTGTCAGTGGCAAAAATAGGGCCCTGCAGTTGGTGTCAGTGGGAGGAATAGTGTGCCATCAATGGTGTCAGTGGAAGGAATAGTGTCCCATCAATGGTGTCAGTGGGAGGTATAGTGCCCCATCAATGGTATCAGTGAGAAGAATAGTGTCCCATTGTTGGGGTTAGTGGGATTAGTACCCTCATGTTGGTATCAGTGCTAGGAATTATGCACCATTGTTGGTGTAGAGAAAATAGTACCTTGTATCAATGGAAGGAATAGTGTCCCAAGGGCCTGATAAAGGCAAGCAAAGGGCCACATCTGGCCCCCGGGCCACAGTTTGAAGACTACTGCTGTAAACCAATCTTTAATATATGATTATCTCTCCTAAACTGATCTCACCTTTGTAAAAGTTTTAGATTTAGTTCAATGTCTCAAATTCTTTGCCGCACATGAAAAAATGTGGTATATACATGACGCCAAACTTTTTCATAGTCAATTTTCTTATTGTGAATATCAGTTGTATTCTCCATACACACTTATAATACCATCTGATAAACATGCAAAACTCATTCTAAATATATATGTAAACGTATAATATGCACAATGTATCATAAGAAATGCAAACATGTGTAAGCACTAAAAGTGGATCTGTAAATATATATGCCTGTAATCCCTCATGTATACAAATGGTCCATTCATGGAAGAGATACATTGAGCCAAAGCAGAAATATTTACAGACAAGTTATATTTTTCAACAAGCTAACAGATGCTAGCAATTGTATCCAAACATAAATCAAATGTTATATTTAAAGCTGAACTCCAATCTTAAAGTTTTACTAAACCCACAACAGTAAAAATAGGTCTGTATGTGCAGTAAAGCATGCTTCTTATACTCACTGTGGAACCTAAGGAGTTAATCCATTGCATTGTGTTAAAAGTCTGTTTGATCCTGTCTTCTCTGATGCTCCCCTTCTTCCACAGTCCCCAATCCATCTGCTGATAGTACAGAGCCCTACGAGGCACTCTGCACATGCTCAGTTTGGGGGGGAGGGGGCATGTGATTAGCACAGGGCCAATCAGCTCAGTCCAGACAGGGAGTCAGGGGTCATGCAGCCTCATTGGACAGTCAGATGAGAATGAAAATCCTCCTACAAGCTTTAACCATTGCTCTGCTAGACACTGATAGAAGTCACAAGACTGATATATACTGCATCTCCATGTTCTGTGTACTGTGGGAGACCAAATATAGTGAATACAGGGTCCTGGGTTTAGTAACACTTTAAGATTCAGTCCTGCACAGTTGTATAGTCTCTCCTATACTGAAATTGCTTACTGTAATTTCACTTCATGCTGTGAACTTCTCACAGTGTTCATTAAAAGCTGCAGCAAGTTGGGTAGAGTCTGCCTTGTTCTCCAGCTGGAGGACGCCCATGATCATCTAGCATTCTCCCTAATCTGAGTGCACCTGATCCACCCCTTTCCTTCTTTAGACTTATTTTTCAGTCTTGGGAGTCCCAGCATCACACATGGGTGCTACCCTGGTATGTCTGAAAGCAAATGCCACCAGCTTAGGACTGTCCACTTCTCCAGACTGACATCCATCCATCAAGGCATTTTGATATTTGCATAACTCCTCTCAAGAGCTAGCCTACTGTTTCCATCAGGGCTGAGACCTTTAGAGACGAGTACTGAGGCAGAGTGCTGTGATGTTTTTAGGAAGCTTTGTACAGCACCCTAATGGCCTCTCCCACCAGCCATGATCCACCTGATATGATCTCTATGTTAGAGATAAATGGATCCAATTGAAATTCCTCCACAGGTTGTACTACTCTCCCCACAGGTTGTCCTCTATTTACACCACAGTCGACCCAACGGGTCCTATGGGGGGGGGGGGGGGGGGTGGCATGGTAGACAGTGTATACATCCAGCCCAGTACATAGACACCAGTACAGTTGTTTTACTGTTACTGTTTTGTATTGCTATGCCAGAAATATTAAATGTCACTTGAAAAACAAAAAAAACATACCTACATACATACTCACCTAGATGGCTGCAGCAGAGGAGCCATACTTCTCCTTTAATCACTTTTAAGCGGACCTTGCAAAACTATCAAGATCTGCTTATTTCATGAGAAAACCTCTTCCTCTTGCTAAAATACTGCACTAAAATAACAAGAAAACACATGTCGGGTTAGTATACTTACCTACTTACCTTTTTCCCTGCTTCTGTACTGCAGTGGGTGACATCACCGACCTTCAGAGTACTAAATCTAGTACTAGAGTAGTCCAAATCTAGTGAGCTGATGCTCCAGCACAGTGCAGGATTGTCTTTTCACGAGATCTGGGCTACATGGCATTTCTTAGGTTCTCACTGGAAGAATGGTGATGTCACCCCTGCCTAGGCACCATGAGGGAAGCTAGGGATAAGGTAACAACTGTATAAATTCTGACATTTCTTCCCACAGGTACATTTTTGCTCCACTATTATACAGCAAAAATGAATGGGGAGGAGACTTTGATCTAATGCACAGATAAAAAAAAACGGTTTTGCTTTAGGAATGTCCCATTGTTAGTGTTCCTGGCCACGTGCAATGCCTCCATTCTTCATTAGGGAAGACATATTATTAATATTGTGAACTCAGTTTTGAAAAGATCAAGTTTTACAAAACCGTGTGACATCCATACACTATATTATCAAAAGTATTGGGCCAGCCCTCCAAATCATTGGATTCAGGTGTTCCAATCACCTCCATGGCCACAGGTGTATACAATCAAGCCCCTAGGCATGCAGACTGCTTCTACAAACATTTCTGAAAGAATGGGTCATTCTCAGGAGCTCAGTGAATTCAAGCGTGGTACCGTGATAGGTTGTCACCTGTGCAATAAGTCCACCTGTGAAATTTCCTTGCTAATAAATATTCCACGGCCAGCTGTTAGCGGTATTATAGCAAAGTGAAAGAAACTGGGAACAACAGCAACTCAGCCACGAAGTGGTAGGCCACGTAAAATGACAGAGCGGGATCAGCGCATGATGAAGCGCACAGTGCGCAGAAGTCGCATATTTTCTGCAGAATAAATAGCTAAAGACCTCCAAACTTCGTGTGGCCTTCAGATCAGCACAACTGTGTGTAGGGAGCTTCATGGAATGGGTTTCCATGGCTGAGCAGCTGCATCCAAGCCTTACATCACCAAGTGCAATGCAAAGTGTTGGATGTAGTGGTGTAAAGCATGCCACCACTGGACTCTTAAGCAGTGGAGACGTGTTCTCTGGAATGACGAATCACGCTTCCCTGTCTGGCAGTCCAACAAAGGTGTCTGGGTTTGGCGGTTGCCTGTCGGGAGAACGGTACTTGCCTGACTGCACTGTGCCAAGTGTAAAATTTGGTGGAGGAGGGATTATGGTGGGGGGTTGTTTTTCAGGGGTTGGGCTTGGCCCCTTAGTTCCAGTGAAGGGAACTCTTAAGGCGGCAGCATACCAAGAAGTGTTGGACAATTTCATGCTCTCAACTTTGTAGGAACAGTTTGGGGATGGCCCCTTCCTTTTCCAACATGACTGCACACCAGTGCACAAAGCAAGGTCCATAAAGACATGGATGAGTGAGTTTGGGGTGGAGACACTTGACTGGCCTACACAGAGTCCTGACCTCAACCAGATAGAACACCTTTGGGATGAATTAGAGCGGAGACTGTGAGCCAGGCCTTCTCGTCCGACATCAGTGCCTGACCTCACAAATGCTTTTCTGGAAGAATGGTCCAACCTTCCCATAGACACCCTCCTAAACCTTGTGGACGGCCTTCCCAGAAGAGTTGAAGCTGTTATAGCTGCAAAGGGCGGGGCCAACTCAATACTGAACCCTACAGACTAAGACTGGGATAACATTAAAGTTCATGTGCGTGGAAAGGCAGGCCAACCAATACTTTTGGCAATATAGTGTATATGTTGGTTAGTAGTATAATAATATTTGGCAGAACTAGTACTAGTATAATCTCAGATTCCACCAACTACACATTTGAAAACAAAATCTTCCTTTATTAGTACAGTGTAAGAATCAGTGATGGACAATAACCCGGAGCAGTCAATCATGATTCATTTTCATCAGCTTAGAGTAGGCAGACTAATGAAAACTGTGGTTACTTTTTGCATGTTTTTGAGTCTTTGATCTAAAGTTTCAGCTGCTCTCTTGAAGAGTGTATTGGGATAAAAGGCTTGTATTTCAAGTGTGCTGATAGTATAATATTATGAAAGCTGTAAGAGGCCAGAAGTGGTAGATGATCAGGCAAAAGTGAGAGGTACAAAATCTTTACATATCCGATATTCTAACTTTGCATACATACTACGGTATATATATGTTTGTAAATATTACTGTCACGGTGCAAGAAACAGGCTCTTTAGCACCACCTGTTGACCATGAAGATGTACGCACCCAGCTCCGGTTGCTTTATATATTTCTATATTTATATCAACCTGATCATTTTTTTATATCACAGAGAGGGGTTGCTAATGTACGCAGGGTTATATAAATGCCCAGATATTGTTGATATATATGTCAGATGTGAGTGCTGTAAAGGACCCACTGCAGGAACAACCTTAAGGCTCCATGCACACTAGTGTTTTCTTAAGCTCCTAGAAGGTGTTATTAGCATTTTTCTTTCTTCTAGAAGCTAAATAGTGTTATCCTATGTGTCCTTTCACACTACTTTAGGCTATTAGCATTTATTAAGCTTCATCTTCTAGGAGCATAAAAAAAAGTTGTTTTTGTAGTGTTTTTTGGAGCTTTTTTTCAGCAGAAAATAAAACGCTAAACACTACTAAATGCTATTAAAACCCTACTAACAGCTTTTTTTTTCTACCTTTTTTCTTTTCTTTTTTTTTTTTTTTTACATGTACTGTAAAAACACTAATAAAACGCTCCTAAACCCTTTAAACATGACTAAAACGCTACTAAAACATTACTAATTTACCAGTGTTTTTTAATCCAGCGTTGTATGGGCTTTAAAAAAATGCTAGTGTGCATGGAGCCTTAAGGTATGTGCGCGCTAGATCCACAGATTTGTTAAAGTATGTTTTCTTTTTTTTTTAACTAAAGCTACAAAAAAATGTTTAACAAAAAGTGCTACCTGTGATAGAAGGCTGAAGGTGTTCTCATACTAGGCATGGTTTCCTTGTACAGTGCCCAGGTATGATTGCCCCCACTTCCCTTCTGCTCTGTGCTAGCATTTTGATTGGCTTGAGCATGCTTATGTCACCACATGTCATCATCTCTGCAGTCAGACCAGCACGAACCATAGTTTTGTGGTCTGCGAGTGCTCAGTGATTAAGTGATTAGCTGAACCATACCCCAAGCCCTCTTCCAGGCCATCCCGGCAAGGTATGCTGAACTGAGACTAAGCACTGTACAAAGCAATACCACTAGACAAATGAATTTGACTTACAATACACGTAGTGTGAGTACACCTTTACTGCCCGGCTCCCTGCTGAGCATTCTGGTTCCATCCAATGGCCACTATTTCACTACAGGATACAGAGTAGATCTGCAGCAGACAGTGGAGAACCAGGCAACCTGGAAGTGTCAGAGGGAGAAGGTTTTACTACAGTGGTAACTTTTCTAGATAGTGGAGATCGCTGGACAAGTAAATATTACAATTGTTTAGACTGGGAGAGGCTGGGGGGATCCTGGACCAGGCATTAACTATAGTGTATGAGGAAAGAACAAACAGAAGGAGCACAGGCCTAGTGCATTACCATAAAAAATGTTTAATAAGAAATAAAGTAGGTGTTGTACTCACAAACGACAATAAAGTCATGGCACATCATAAAAGAACATCTGGGTCAACACTGTGCTAAGTAACAGTCCACAATAGGGAGTGTAGACATCCAATAGGCTGATGCGTTTCGAGGACTTGCCTCTTCCTCAGAGCCACTGTTGACCCAGCTGTTCTTTTATGACATGCCTTGACTTTATTGTCGTTTGTGGGAACAACACCTACTTTATTTCTTATTAAACATTTTTTATGGTAATGCACTAGGCCTGTACGCCCTCTGTTTGTTCTTTCCTCATTCAGTATATTTGGATTTCCCCAGTCTATTGAGGGCAGCAAGGTGTGCATGTTCCAGGACATTCTTAATGTGGTTGTAGCCTGCATCAAGTCCATCCCCAAGAGCAAGAGCATTTGTGTTTAATTACAGTGTAGCCTGCTGTGTACATTCCAGGACCTGGCTATGCAGTCTGGAAGGAGGGACTAACAGGACTGGCGGAACTGGATTAAAACTCCTTTACAAAATAAAACAATTAACATACAATATAATAATCAGCGATAACATTTCCTGATATAAATATACAGAGAGCGTTTACAAATCTTTATTTAAAATACAGAACTGTAAACAATTAAAAATATAAAAAATGCTCAAAAAATTACATTCATGTAAACATCATAGGAACAGTTTAAAAAATAGTTCACTGAAAATGTACGGCAGGTTCCCTTTAAAGCATTTTTAAAAATATACATATACAGAGAGCATTTAAAATCTTTATTTAAAATACAGTATCAAAAATACAGAACTGTAAACAATTAAAAATATAAAAAAATGCTCAAAAGGTGACTTTCAAGTAAACATCATAGAAATAGTTTAAAAAATAGTTCACTGAAAATGTACGGCAAGTTCCCTTTAAAGCATTTTAAACAATATACTTAAGAGCCTTCGGTTATGTCTGGTCCAAGAGACAGACATTTCCATATGCAGGAGAGGACTTCCTGTCATGGCATGGAAATTTATAGTTGATCGTTATAAAACTTACAGGATACTATTCAAAGTTTTATGACTTTTTACCATAATGGGTCAGCATTTTGTTGTTTTACTAGCTAGAAAAGTTACATAATCTCTCTGGTTGCAATATAACATGCTGTAGTTTCTTTTGTAATACACTTTGTAAATATCTCCAATATGAATGATTTAATGGAGTTCACATTTCGTAACATGTTCAACCATATTCAGGATGGAACATGTTGTGATCTGACTGCACCCCGCTCCCCGCTGTGACAGCTAGCAGGGGATCTTCCCCTAACCCAACCCCCCGGCACGCTGGCAAATTTTAAAAAACCGTGGCCATCCGGGGCTCCACCTGCCTGGCTGCATCACTCATTCACAGCATTCTGTGAATGAGAGACTACAAGTCCCGGCAGCCTTGACAGGTTCCTGCAGGCAAAAATACTAAATGCACATTTTTTTACCTGCAAATTATAATTTTATAATTATAATTTTTTACTAAAAGGTGAACTTATCCTTTAAATCCTGCATTACTAGTGTCACTTCGGCCTGAAGGTATTAAAGAGCTCTCCTCCCCCAGCAATCTCTAATCCTGAATATCACCCAAACTTTCCTGTTCATTCATTCCCAAGACCTCCTTTCCTCTAACACCCTCATTACCTCAACTCATTCTCATCTCCAGGACTTCTCCAGAGCCTTTCCCATCCTCTGGAACTCTCTACTTCAGTCTGTGTAGCTATTTCCTGCTCTGTCTGCCTTTAGGTGATCCCTGAATACTCATCTCTTAATGGATGCCTATCCTGCCTCAACCAAAAAAAACTGTACTTCTACCTTTTCCATCCACTCATCTGTCAAAACTATTACATTTAGTACCACTTGCTCCCCCTTCTTAGATTATGAGCTCCCACAAGCCTGTCCTCTTATATCAAATTCTAGTGTCTCTCTTTGTATTGTAAAGCGCTGTACAAACTGTTGTCACTATATATATTCTGTTTATTATTTAATAATAATAATAACCTCAGCCTCAACCTATAGAGTACATTGCTAGGACAAGGCACTATTCTCAACAGCATTCTCCTGTGAACCCAGACTGGTTTGTTGATGCCTCCCCAGAGGTTCTTTCCCTAGAAGACTGGTGCAGACCTTGGTGCACTAAGTCTATGGGGAAAATACCAGAGATAGGGTAGGATTTGGAGCCACCATAATATCATGATTGTCCAAATGTGTTTTCAAAACTAATGCCTAGGGAGGGGGTGTTTTTTTGGGGGTCCGAACTGCCTGCTAGGTCTGAACAGGCATGTAAAGTCATTAAGAGACCAGCATATGTGACCTTACTTTTTAACCCTGCTTTTATTGGGGATCACTAGCAAACCTCTAATCTTCACTTGAAAGTTAATGTGGTTGTCCTGATTTTATGCCCTTAAGTGGATCTCCGGGATTTTCCATAGGTCTATATTTGCATACTTGTTTCAGGGCAGTGACTTAATGTTTTGAAGTTATTATATTAGTATTGCAGCCAAATAACTCACATTTTCAAAAGAAAAGGTCAATAAAGTTAACTTCTTTGCTTCTTCATTATAAATTTTCATTAAAAGGCCATATGAAGTTGACATCGGCCACCTTATGTGACATTTCATTAAAGGATGAACTTTGGGTAATTACTGGCAAGTTTTAATATTTCTTACAAACTCAACTTTTGAATTCCCAGCTCCACCCTTTGGCCAGTACAAAAAGGTGATACCGTCCCCGAAGATTGTTTTGTTTAGTTTACATTGCAAATAATATAGCTTTTGAGAACTCATTACTAAATGCACCGGAGATGCAGCCTACAAGCATCCACCCATAACATTAACCACCTCAATACAGGACACTTTGACCCCCATCCTGCCCAAGCCAATTTTCAGCGCTTTGAATGAGAATTACTCAGTCATGCAATACTGTACACAAATTAAGTTTTTAGACAGATAGATCTTTCATTCTGGCGGTATTTAATCACTACTGGGTTTTACATTTTTTGCTAAATAAACAATAAAAAAGACAGAAAATGTTGAAAAAAACATGTTTTACTTTGTTTCTGTTATAACATTTTGCAGATCAGTAAGCTAGTGTATATTATTTAGTTTATGTGAGTTATAGTCTAAAAACTATGATATATATATATATATATATATATATATATATATATATATATATATATGAAAATCTATCAATCTTGATGTACTGGCTGCCTATCTCATTTAAGGGCTGGTTTACACCGTAAAAATGCAGTTCGGATGCGTTCTGAATGTGTTTCTGTATTCACTTTTTCAACTCGGTTTTGCTGTATTTTTGATGCGTTCCTATTCATTTTTCTCTCTTTTTCTTGTGTGTTCTGGTGCATTTTTGGTGCGTTTAGGTGCTTTCCAGTCCATTTCATGTCATTGGAAACCATGTAACATACTATCAATGCGTCTTTGATGCAGAAAAAAAATTCATTGGACTGGAACTGGCCCTTGATCTCATTTCTTGAGGCCCTAAAATGCCAGGATGGTACAAATACCCCCAAATGACCCTTTTTTGGAAAGTAGACAGGCCAAGGTATTTGGTAAGAGGCATAGAGTAGTTTTTTTGAAGTTGTAATGTTTTGGAAAATAAAGAAATGCAAAAAATTTATTTTTTTCACAATTTGTTTTTACATACTGTTACCAGTGCAGCTGGTACAGAGTCGTCATATAACTTGTGAGCCGGTGATCGGGGACAATGACTGGTGACAGTATGTAAAAAAATACATTTTTTTCACAATTTTTTAAAACTTTTTTTTCAGTAGTGTTACCATAGTGTGACACTGTACTACTCTGGGGAGGTGATCAGGATTTGTTTACACACTCTGATTGCTTATAACAGTGATAATAACTGTTATAACCAATCCTTTTTTATGAATGGCATCCATTCATCCAGTGTATACTATTGTGAAGCTGTGATTGACCACAGCTATCACATAGTACAGATGCACTTTGCTTGGCCCTATCTGTACCATGTGAATTTTGTGACCAATCACAGAGATCAGCACAATAGTACACAATGAATGGCTATGAATGAGTCATTCATTGTGTACAACTGTCATGTGATCTGCTGTGTTTGGTCATAGTGATCACATGCTACCGGCAGATGCCCAATACACTGATTTGTCATCCGGACAGAGCGAGTGACAGATCCTGGCATCCACCCTGGATGGCAGCACTCCCACTCGGCCGTTATTGTACTATAGGCCGGGTGTGAAGTGGTTATCAGTTTGAGTAGACTGATCCTTTAAGCTCATTGTATGCAGCCATGTGACCACAGATTATTGTTCGATCTCTTGTCATGCAGGGAGAGGTTGGACCAGCAGGACCACCTGGACCACCAGGGATTCCTGGCCCTCAGGTATTATAATACAACATCTATAGATGATAATCACATGTAGGGTTATGCCAACAAAATAAATCACTATTTTCCCTTTTAGGGCCTTCCAGGAATTATGGGACAGCTTGGACTGAAAGGTGATAAGGTGATCTAAATATTTTTATTATCAATGTGACATATTATTACACAATAAACCCACACTTGTAATGTTAATCACATTTGTTGAAAGAATAATTAACAACAAAGCCTTTTTGGTATGACAGATTTGGCAGAAGTTTGGAATTTTAATTCTATGTAATTCTTGAGAATTTATACAGATATTGCTGCCAGAGAACCTGCAGAAATGTTGCTGTTATGTTATGACTAATAATGATATATTATGTAGGGTGAAGTTGGATTCTCAGGTGAACCGGGAGAGAATGGCTATCCAGGAGATAAGGTAGGTTATGCATAACAAATTAACATAAATATTATGTTCCTGATGAAAGCTCTGTCAAGATATAATAGTCTTTGACTGAAAGTTGGTCATATTATTCCAAACAGCATCCAAAGCACCTGCTGGAAAACTTTTTGGTGCATCAAACTCTGATTTCAGAGATGCAGTTTGACACCCAATACATCAACACACATCTGTGTGCACAACAGCCTCTGCTCTTCATAGAGATGTATAGGGTGCATATTGGACATGCTGATGAATGCAATGCACTCAAGGCATATCTCCGGTAATATAGTTTTATTCCCATTTGTTGAAGCTCTTAGGGACACAGTTTGCATGGCGAATATGTTCTTCCCATGTAGGTTTGCTTGATGCAAAAAATACATCCACAGATAGATTAATGGAATACTCTACAGACACTTCAGTATTTATGCACTTCAAATGTAAGTACCTCTTGAGAAGAGACTGATGTGGAGAAATCTGTAGAATATGTTGATACATTTAAAAAATACGAGTAATTAGTTTTAAACAAGACACACACATACCCAAAGCAAATGATCAGCCCCATACTGCTTTCCATGCCCTAATTTCGGAGGTGTCAAAAGAAGATTCGAAAATACCTGTTTTACATAAAGAGCCTTGGGGCCATTCTGAAGGAAATTGTGAAACCATATTCTGACTTTTAATCTCAGAACTCTAACTTTAAACTGTTAATGCCAGAATTCGGACATCTAATCTGAGAATTATTGTTTTAAAACTCAAACTTTGAAACTTAGAATTCAGTCTTTAACCTCAAAATTCTTCCTTTATTCACAAACTTCTGACATGATAGTCAGAAGTCTGAGTTTTAATCTCAGAATTCTAACTAGAGTTTTGACATTATCTCTGTATTCTGACTTAATAAAAGACTCAGAATTTGGTGAGTAAAGGAATAATTCTGAGGGTAAAGTCAGAACCCTTGGTTTCAAAGTTACAATTCTGAGTTTTAAAGTCATAATTCTCAGACAGAAAGTCAGAAATCTGGCATTTAAAGTTTAAGGTTAGAATTTTGAGATTAAAAGTCAGAATTTGATTTAATACATTTCCTTTAGCATGGTCCATCTTCTGTGATCTACTTACCGAGTTGAAATTGAAAAGAAACACTGATACACACATACCTAAAGCAAAATATCAGCTCCACGCTGTTTCCTATGCCCTAATTTCATAGGTGTGAAAAGAAGTCCCTAAATACCTCTTCCAGAAAATACTTCTACATGCAGACAAGTTTTGGGGCAATAACAAAATGCTGACTTTTAATCTCAAAATTGTAATATTAACACTCAGAATTCTGAATTTTAATAAGTAAATTCTGGCTTTGAAACTCAGAATTGTAACTTTCAAACTTAAAGTTTTGACTTTCTCCTCAGAATTTTGCCTTTAATCACAGAATTCTGATTTTAATAAGTAAGAATGCTGAGATAAAATGTCTGAATTCTGTTACCTATAAACACAAAATTCTCACTTTAATCTCTGACTTCTGACTTCAAATTTCAGAATTCTAGATTGTCTTTAAATCAGAATTATGAGATAATGTCAGAATTCTGACTTTTAATTTCAGAATTCTGACTTTAAAACTTAGAATTCTGACTATATGGGAGGCAAAGGGATTCATTTGTCACCATGGGGTTTATTTACTAAAATTGGAGACTGCAAAATCAAGCTCACTTCTGCATAGAAACCAATCAGCTTCCAGCTTTTATTGCCAAAGCCTAATTGAACAAGCTGAGGTTAGAAGCTGATTGGCTACCATGCACAGGTTCACCAGATTCTGAGTGCACCAGCTTTAGTGAATCTCCCCCACAGGTCAACTTTAAAACTCAACACCACCTGTCCGTACTAATCTGATTTTTTTATGCTGTAGGATGGGATAATCAGCTCTGTAAATTGTTTTTATTAGATATTTTTCCTCCCATCTTCTGTAGTCTACTTAGAGTGGAATATAAATGTCATACTTTTTACTTCCTGCCACATTCACCTACAGAGAAAGTGAGTGAATTGCAGTTAGGAAAGCAGAACACATGGAGCTGGACTTGTTTCATTGGTAAAATCTATCTCAGTACACATACAAATCTTCTTGACACTATGGGGGAGATTTACTAAAACGAGTGCACTCAGAATCTGGTGCAGCTGTGCATGATAGCCAATCTTCTTACTTCAGCTCCTTCAATTAAGCATTGGCAAAAAAAACAGGAAGCTGATTGGTTTCTGTGCAGAGTTGCTCAAGATTTTGCACTCTCCGGTTTTACTTAATAACCCTCTATGTTAATTCAAATAGTTATTATTTTTAACCATGTTTATTATGATCTGATCTGAAATTTAAAAAAAACTTGTCTTGTTGATTCTTTATTTTCTCAACAGGGAGCAATAGGTTTGCCAGGGCCACCAGGACCGAAAGGAAAACAAGGACCCCCGGTATGTCAGCCTGTTTTAGTTTACAAGTAAGATCAACAATAAGAATGCTAATCAGAATGTTTTTATATAGAGTTGAGGTTTTACTTGGTGTTAGTTCATAGAAATCTCATTCAGCAATTTGTGAGAGAACTGTAGATGAAGGACTTACATTTTTGAAAGAACTGTGCTGTCAAATGAGTGTACATTTCATCAAAATAAGAAAGTGTGAGAACTAAAAGCTGAATATCAGTGTCTATACTACCCGATGAGGCAGGCATTTACAAAACTTCAGTGAGGAGAAATTTGTTTAGTCAGTTGTACAAATGAAACAGCTGCCAATGGAAGCCTTGTTCTTGTTTTTAGAGGCAGCTCAGCTATGAGTAGTAGTGGATGCACCTGGGCAGAGAAACACTTTAATGTCCTGAAGTGAACCTGTGGCCAGATATAGAGATATTCAAGTATTTTATATATTCTTAGCAATTCTAGGATGAGGAGCAGGATGAGCTGAGCTGCTGAGTCACTGCTGGGAGTGGGGAGGTGGGTGAGCTGAGCTGCTGAAAGAACAACTTGGATGACTTGTACTGTGAAATTATAGGATGGATGTCTGCACAGCTCATGCAGTTACAGAGGACAGTGAAGGCTTGTTTTAACATGCATGTGCTGCTTATTAAGAATATGTAAAGATATGAATGTCTATAGCCTAGCCACAAGTTCACTTTAGGTCTCTATTAGATTCTTTGCAGAGTTGCAAGGGGTAGAACCAAAAGGATTCTTACTAAGATATTAAATTCTATAGCATTGCAATATGGATCATCTTCCAACCATAGCCAACAGTGGCCAGCACGAATGTGAACCATGGTCATATTGCTTAATATAGCTACATATCAAGGACCAATAAAACCTAATTTTTGACTATATATACTAAAAGGGTGCAGTGCTGCACCCTTTTAGTATATTACTGTTTACCTGAAGGTCTTATATGGTGCCTTTGGTGCATGGTCACTATTCCCTGTGTTGATTGAGCGCTCACTTATTTTCAACTTCCTAATTTTTTACTATATTTGGTGCTCAGTAATTTTTAATGAATATATTTCATGTTGTAGCTAGGGCCAGTGATAAGCCCCCCATAACTAACAGAGCAAGTTTGTTATTTAAAGCAGAACTTCACCCAAAAGGGGAAGTTCGGCTCTTCCTCCTCCTCCTACCTAGTTTTGACAGGTACCCACTCCCAATTCCCCACTTCTGCTTGGATCACCTAGGCGGAAGTTCTCCCCCCCCCCACCCCCCCACGCAGTCTTCTGGAACACGTCACAGGTCCTAGAAGGCTGCAGGACCATCCACAAGGTGCAGTAGGAAGCTGGCTGCGAAGCCACAAAAGGTCAGATCCGGCTGCCCACAGTTAAAATGCAGACGCTGGGGGCCCTGAAAACTGTTGAAGAATAAGAATAAGACCAGGTGAGGACAGCGCTGGATCCCTGGTGAGTGTATGTTTATTAAAAGTCAGCAGTTACAGTTTTTGTACCTATTATTTTTTTCAGATCTGACTGAGCAACCGCTTTAACTAATTTGTCTTAAGCTGTTTTAGTTTAGCATTTTTGGTAGATGATAGAGGGTTAAACCACCTAATGGCCTATTTTGCCTAAGGATTTACAGCAATGTTTATTGTTCCCAGGTCAAGTATTTTTAGAAAATGGTTCCTTTTTTTTCCAATGTATTTTATGTTGTGGAGAATTGCAACATAAGACTATGGAGACTCGGGATGGGGGGGGTCTGTATAAATCTGATTATTCTTAATCTGAAGTTTGCTTAGTAGGTGGCCCTGTTGGCACCCTTAGGCCAGACACCCTTTAATTCAAAATTGTGTAAAACAATTTTGGTCTAACATCAGCTGCATCCTGCAGGCTGAATGAAAAAATGTACCAATTTATGGCCAGCTTAAGCTGGGATCAGTAACGGAGAGATCTTAACTTTGAAGTTCTCTAGAGATCAAGGGATGGGTCACCTGCTGTAACTTGTACTAACCCTTCAATTGTGGCTGTTATGTACTCACCCTTCAATGTGTAGGAGCTTGCAAATATAACTGTAAGATACTTATAATGATCAGTATTAACATTTTTTTTTCAGGGAAAAATTGGTGATCGAGGACCGCAAGGGTTGGCAGGCCCTCCTGGACCTGAGGTAACAACAGCATTACCCAACATTGCCATTGATTGTTGTATTTGAAATAAAGCAACATTATTAACATTTTAAAATTTTCTGCATCTATTGGGAAATGTGATTAGTGCATTGTTTAACACGAAGAACAGTAGAGTGTCCTGTCACCAAATACACAGAAATAATAATATATGTATAGAAATCATTAAAAGGTTTAAAGAAAACTGCAACCCCTGAATAACAGTGTTTAGGATGGAAGAAGAGAGCAATATCAGAAACATTTACCAAACTGTAATCTTGAAAACCATATTTAAGTTACTAGCATTTCACATGATCAGGCTTACTTTGTAAGACAAATCATAAAATAATGTTTAAAGTGCATTAAAGTGTATCTATAGCTGAAAACTATGTTTTGTTTTGGATAGACTAAGGAAGGATTAGAACCCCTGCTATCTCTCTACTTACTCTGTAGATTCATCCCCTCTATTATTCCTCATTACCATTATGGACTAGAAAATTCTAAATTGTCAAAAAAGTTGTCAACAGAACAAGAGGTAAAGATAAATATTCCAATGGGGAAGATTTACTCTCATTTATGTTGCTTCTTTAGGACAGGAAGTAAAAGGAAATCTATTTGGACAAAGAAAATAAAACATAAAAAATGATAGGGGATGTGGCAGACCATCGCCTTCTGTTCTTGATTTTTGTATGCCTGTTGGGCTGCTTATCCAATAGACTAAAGGTATCTTAGCTACCGAGTGGAACACAGGCTTTTCCTTTCCAGGGTTTCATTATACACTCACCGGCCACTTTATTAGGTACATCTTACCACAGTGTGGTCTTCTGCTGCTGTAGTCCTACTGCATGAAGGTATGACGTGTTGTGCGTTCATAGATGGTATTTTGCATACTTAGGTTGTAACGAGTGGTTATGTGAGTTACTGTTGCCTTTCTATCATCTCGAGCCAGTCTGCCCATTCCCCTCTGACCTCTGACATCGACAAGGCAGTTTCATGTGCACAACTGCCGCTCACTGGATATTTTCTCTTTTTTGGACCATTCTCTGTAAACCCTAGAGATGGTTGGGCATAAAAATCCCAGTAGATCAGCAGTTTTTATACTCAGACCAGCCTGTCTGGCACCAACAACCATGTCATGTTCAAAGTCACTTAAATCCCATTTCTTCCCCATTCTGATGCTCGGTTTGAACTTCAGCAAGTCGTCTTCACCACGTCTAGATGCCTAAATGCATTTGCTGCCATGTAACTGACTGATTAGCAATTTGTATTACCCAGCAATTGAACAGGTGTACCTAATAAAGTGGCTGGTGAGTGTATAGTCAGGTGACAGAAGTTGCCTGTTCTTATGGCCAGATGTTGTTGCCTTTTCTTTGTCATTTGCCTTTTGATTGTACACTAATGTAGATTCTCTTGGCCTGTAAATGTTACAGCCTTATAAATATCAGTTTCATTCTTGCTTGCTAAATGTATGGAATGTTTAACCCTCCCCTAGACCATCCAGAACTAAAGTAATATGTTTTGGCTAAACTCATGTTAACCTATAGCAACCAATCACCAGTCTACTAATCATCGACAAATACAAATCTAGTTGGGCTGTTGCAATTTTGTATTTCATATTGCATTTTGAACTGGCTTAAAAAAAATTCTTGTAAGATTTTGGCTACAGTTACCTCTTAATTGTTGAGCCAAAATAACCAAAACGACATGTTTATACTTAGTGAAAAGGACTATTACCACCCATTAACCTTTGCTATGTTAGATTACATTATTAATAATGACTGATTACTGTTTACATTGGATAATCAGGAACTTGTCTTTCTTGATTACAAAGTGCACCACTCCTAAGGAAATAAGCGAAGCGGAGGTAGAAAAACATTGGAAAAGATTTTTGATATATTAACGACTTTTAAAATAGTAAATAGACCATATCATTCTTTTTTTCTAGAACAAAGTAGGGTATGGGAACCAGGGGTTCATGGAAAATTTATTGTGAAACTCAAAACCCCCCTCCCCACTTCCTTACCCTATTAAGGTCATTACTGCTCTTGTTGTTGGGTTGTTGTCAAAACTTCCTGGTTTCCCCTCTCTAGAGAGATGTTTATATATCCATTTTATAGTTTCACCAGGCCTCTATTGAACTCTCCTTAGGAGAGCAGTCACCCTCAACCAGGGTTCTCCGGAGGTTTCTATAGGGGTTCTTTGAGCTGTGGCAAAGCCAGCAGCATGACCCTGACACCAATTATCTTTTGTAAGGAAGGCATTCTGACCACCAATTTAATGGTTGCATTCTTTCTACTGATCAGCCTTGATGAATTGGGTTTATTAAACTAGAAAATAATTTTAGGGGTTGCTCTGGAGTTAAAAGGTTGAGAACAGTTGATATACAAAATCCAATCCAAACAGCAGAGGGGGGCTGTCACAGTCAGATAGGTCTTGGATTGATATCTTCCTGCATGGGTCGCAGACAATTTACTTGTTTGTCCAGTACTAAAAAAGGGTATTGGTGGTATTTCATTTAAAGGGGACCCTTGTATGGAATATACTGTGTATATACTACTATCAGCTTACAGGAATTATTGCAAGAGCAACCGTTTTTTTCTAACTCATCTAAATGATATAACAAAAGCATCTAATGACATATTGACTAGACCAAAAGGGACCAATAAGCGAAGTTTATTTTTGGGGTTTGCATACACTTTAAAGGTAATGGATCAGTAAGACAACCATGCAGCTAGCATTTTCTGAAATCAAAATTGACAATGGCAGCTTCCCTGTTTCCTATAAGCTATGATGTTCTTTATTATTTGCAGGCATTTACAAAGGTTTCAGCTACTTTATGTAGCTATGTAGAGGATACTAATTATTTGCAGGGGTACCCAGTCCTTATTTCTATAACATACTTACCATCTGTTTCCTTAATCCCCTCAGGTGAGTCCATTACAGTATGCATAGTAAATCCAGATTTTCCTGTCCGCATCACATTTTCCTACCACATCTCCTATGAGATGAATCGTCCTCTGTGCCCCTTCCTATGTCCTGGAGCAGGATTAGTATCCTAATAGTTTGCAAACCTCTCAAAGGAAGATGAAAATCAATACCAGACAACTTCAGATCATCTCTGGACATGACAATAAACTTGTTAAGTGCCTCATGCTGACCAAATTGATGGTGATCTTGTCTGTAGCTTTTAAAAGCCTGGCAAAATGTACATTTGGATAAATGTTAAACACCACCAAGCCTGGGCACGTTGAATTAGTGGAAGTTAGTTTTATCTACATCTGAGACCCATATCACAATCGAGAAAATGTGATTAGGGATGGAGCAGAGAGGTCAAAACCAAGTCTCTATTGAAAGCAGAGTTATACTTCAAGGCTATACTTCAGTACAACTCAAAATTAAATACCATATGGTTTTATTGGGAACTATCCTTGGCTTTAAAATATCAATATTTGATTCCTCTTCTGCAAGGGTATATTAGTTGATACAGTTTAATACCATCACTCTTAAGCACAAAATTGTTTATAAATCGTAAATATTTACTTATATATTTTTTCTTTAATATGCTCATGGTCTCATACATGCTACAGGCCCCTATGCATAAATCATATAAACATTTAATATAAACTGCTGTCCATTTCATATCCATTGTCAATTACCTGCAGTTTTGAGACCACCTATCCTGTTGTTTTGCTAGACAGGTATTCCCAGCTCCACCCATTTCTGGCTTTCTCCATGTCAGGAGCATCTCTCTCTCAAGCATTAAAGTGGAAATTTAGTCAAATCCTAACTGTACCTAAACCTGTTCCCACTCCTGTTCTAAGCCTATTCTAACTACCCTGTGTGATGTCTGTACTTATGCTGAGGGCGCCCGGGTCCAGTCACATTATCGGCTTCCACTGCCAGTTTCATTGTAGAGGAGAGACAGCCAACATTAGATGTCCCAGATTAAGTCTATGTGTGACGTCGCTGCATAGGCTCTGCAGCCGATAACCGCGATCTCTCCACTTCACTGAAGCTGGCTGCTGAAGAGATCATGGGACTGGATCAGAGCGCCCTCAGAATAGGTAAGTATAGGCTTCTTTCCTTCCACAGGGTAATTAGAATAGGCTTAGGATGGGGGTGGGAGCAGGTTTAAGTATAGTTAGTATTTGACTTAACTTCTACTTTAAGAAAATATATTATTTTTACCCCTCCACACATTTAATTAATAATGTTATTTTTTTTCTTCCTGTGCTGTGCTTTGAGACTGAAACCACACAGCCACATGTGCGCTGTATCTGGAATTAGACAAAAAATTGTATCACCTATGGATCATATCTTCCACAACTCTTTAAAGTGTATGTGAAGCCAATTTTGTTTTCTAGTTCTGAATCGAGAGGGAAAGAGTTATTAATGACCGATTTTTATTGCATTCCATCTCCTCTTATGTGAGATTCAAAGTTTCATTTTGTCCTGGTAACCATTGTTGAGAATTTCAAATTTTTATGGCTAACAGAAATAAAGTGGAAACACTTGCTTTGGCAACAACCATGAAATTGGAAAATTCCCCTGACTTTGGAGAAATTTCCTCTCACTTGCTGTTTTAGCTCGGCTGACCACTGCTTTCACTGTTGTGTCTCTGCCATTGAGGAGAGAGAGAGACCTGGGAGACCTGAGGCTCCCATGCACAGTGCTGGATCGAGATCAGGCTTAGGGAAGTATAAGGGGGGCTGTGCAGGGAGCAGCACAAAGGTTTTTTACTTTCATGCATGGAAAAACCTTCATCCTTTTAAACCACTTTAATCAGGGAATTACTATAATTTACATGTATAATGACACTGAGCTTAACTCAAGCAGCCTTCAAACCAACCTCCATGTTAGATGAAATTATATCCATAAATACGGCTACATTCCTGCATTTAAGTCCATGTGTCAAAAGATGTGATATGACAGATGATAACATTTCATTTCATGTGTAAATAATCCAGCAATATCCCTGTGCATGTCAAACATGTTTACATCACCCCAGTGTACCTATCTCTACATATCACCATTGAGTTGCAAACAGTCCAGTTTCCCATTCCACAGATGTCATCTTGTTCATTATCACACTGAGAAAGTTAGTGTTGGCTTAACAGATTGGCAGTAGATACCAGGACTTATTTTATTCCTTAGGAACTATTCACACAGCACAAATTAAACAATACAGATATGGTTGCAATATTATTTTATTTCTAATAGTGTTCCAATGATGAATTCCAAGACAAGCAGAGTGTTGGCCTGTGGCAGGTTACATAAAATATATAAACACTTGTGCGCATTAATAAAATGATTAGCATACATAAATATATATCATCAAATCCTCATGAATGGCTTCCAACTATGAAAGAAGTCATGCAGTGGTGTATTTTGTTTTTGTGCTGCCCTAGGCAACACAAAAATCGGGCACCCCCCCCCCCAAATAAAAAAAATAAATAAATAAATAAAAGAGGGGAGAGAAAGAAAGAGAGAAAAAGCAGGTGACCATCCTTGGAGCCAGTGACAGAGAGATGCAGTCTTCCAGTATTCATCTGCACCTCTCAGGAATGAAAGCAGCCAGCCATCCCCAGCATCACACTTCTGCGGGAACAAGAGACAGTTTCTACCTACACCCTCCAGAAGCCCACAGCCTCTCTCGGATCCCATAGTGGAGCTCAGGCAGTGCCTGGGAACTCAGGTGCAGTGATCTTGCTGAGTCCCTGACTGAGTGAAAAAGTTGGTGGGTGATGTAGTCCACCAGCATTTGACCAAAATCAGACTAGGCTTGGGCGGTGTGACCCTTTTATACCTGCTTGGTTTTGCTATTTCCAATTTCATTAGCTACATCTTTACTTTTCCACCATCTATTTTGGTTTATTAATGCACCAAATGCTGTAACTACAGTATATCACTCATAGTAAGTTAAAATTGAACTGCAATGCAGAGTCATTTTTTTGTAGACCTACAAAAGGCTTTTTTCTTTTCAGGAAGGTTATACACTTTCTTTGGTTGGATTATTGTAGTTTACATTAATTGATCAAATGTGAATGCTTTGGTTTAGCAGTCATATGACCGGAGTTCTGACGACTTCCAGTATCAAAGTGCTTTTTCTCATGCAAGTATCAGACTCTCATCTCATAAAATCATTTACTTTAATCTTAGTAGATAAGTCCTTTGAAGTCTCCCAGTGAAACTAGTTAAAAGTGGATTATAAATTGAATTCCTGAGCCTCCTCTGGAAAAGGATTAATTTAAAGGAAGAGTAAAGAAACAATAAAGTTGGTATTTTTTACTCAAAACTGCAAGACTAGTGCTGTGTACTAACCTGCTGGTTCATTAATGTACTGTACCTAATTCACATGTATTTCTGACTCATTGGTATGGGTCATAACCTTACATTTAAAATAGCTGAAAAAGAACCTGTCACCCCTTTAAAAAGTGCAAGTAAAAAGCTCAGAAAAACCAGATATTCTAAATGTTTTCTTGTAGCATTTTTCCTTTCCATAAACTATTGTTTTACTGACTTGCGATGTGCCTCTGAACTTGCTAACAAATGTTACTACTTCAGGATAAGTGTATTCCCTAGTACAGCCTCCTCCACCCTTGCATGTTATAGCTTTCTCCTCTTCTGGGAGTGTCTAATTACTTTCTGTGCTGGCCTAGCTCCTCTACCCTTTCCCTCACCTACCTACATAACCTTTTAGGTAGCTTCCATAGGAGGAGCAAAGGGGAATACTATAGAGTGTCACTTGAGTGATGGAACTGAGTCTGCTGGGCTGCTGTTATCACATCAAAGATGGTGGCGCCCAGCAGCATTCTCAGGGCATTTGGCTGTCGACACAAAGGAGGATTTTACAGGTAAATGACATGCCTAAAATATTTTTAATGCACATATAATCTTATGGGAAAATATTTAATATTTATTGTATCCTCCAATTCTAACATTTTAATACATTTCACCCAAAAATAACATTTCTATTTTTGGTATTGCCTGATGGCTTCTTATATATCTTGTGGATTTCACTGGAAACATATCTGCACTTGATTTCCCAGGCTGTCACATCTGCTCTAGCCATTGCCAGAAGACCATGTCCTCCGTTAGATTTTGTTTTATTTTGTATTATGGGCAATGCAGAAGTAAGAGAGTAAACACTCAAACGCCATATTATGTAGTACTACTCCCAGCCCGCCTACTTTACAGGCTGTTCTCACCAAGTGTATTTGTTTATGGGCCCTCGACCTCACCTATACTTGTGTTGGCTCCCTTAGAATGTGTAGTTTTCCCCATACTATGTGCAGAATACAATGAACCGTACCATTCTGATCAAGTCCAGCTTTCAAAAAGCCATTTTGCATTGGTGGAAACATGGACAAACATTCCACCACTTCAATTAGGCACCTTGAGCAGTGCTAAAATCATTAGTGTGAAGGGATGTAGATGTTTGTCCTTGTTTCCACTAATGCAAAATATTTGACTTTTCAAATACTGAACTTAATGTGTCTGGTGCAATTCTCTGCATTCTACACAAAGTCTTGGAAACACACAAACACAAAGAAGGGGCAGAAAGAGAGACAGGAATAGAAAACACAAGATAACACGTGGGGTTCGATTTATTAAAACTGGAGAGTGGAAAATCTAGTTCAGCTCTACATAGAAGCCAATTAGTGTCCAGGATTTTCCATCAAAGCTTAAATGAACAAGCTGAAGTTAGAAGCTGATTGGCTACCATGCACCAGATTTAGCACTCTGCAGTTTTAGTAAATCAACCCCATGGTATGGCACTCCAATGCATTAAATAAAAACAAACACATCTGCATGATGGTAGCTTGTGGTGCTCTGTGTTTACCAAAAGTAATGCAGAAGTGTTTTGTGTTAATGGGACCTTTTCAAATAGAATGAGCTGCCACAACCCAACATCCATCAACGCATGTTACCATTCGATGCACAAGGGTGTGAGCTGACCCTAAAAGGCAAAGGGAAATGAGGATTTTGAATACAGTGTGGTCTCCTATTTTAAATTGAAAACAAACTAGACCTTTATTTGAGGGTTAAAGAATTCTGTAAGTGGCAATTTTAAAGGGAAAAACTGTTTTAAATAACAAAATGGCTTGCATGGCAAATACAATTTTTAACAAATTGCATTTATCGAAATACAGTAATATTTACAGATGGAAAAAAATATGTTGGTAACATATAAGAAAAAAATCCACCAATAATTGATAAGCCAGCTTTTTGGTCTTTTGTCTTCACTGCATATGTTTTATAGCATTCTTCAAACCCATACTTTATCCTTCCTCTAATTTTTTTTTAGGGGTTTCCAGGAGATATTGGCTTGCCTGGGGTAAATGGACCTGAAGGACCAAAGGTAGGACTGTCATTTTAAGACATTATAAGTGCTCATAGCCAAGAGTTTTTCAAATTTTCTGATGTAAGTTAACAATTTTGTATCATTTTTCTTGAGTGATCAACTAATTGAGATACCAAGAATAATTGCCTAGTTGTACCCACCATGCTTTAAAATGATTTAGGAATCACTGGGAGGTATGTCTGTGACCATTCTCATGAATACATACATGTGCCTGAAAGCTTGAAGAGTTGAAAGGAAAGAAGAGGACAGTGAGACGGAGTGTTTCAGGCTTGTCTAGCTTTAACATGACAAGGAGAAGAAATGGCCAACATTTCTTGATTTTTTTTTTTCCTTAATGTTCTAAAAATTGCAGTATTATTAATTTATGAACCATACATTAATACATTTTGCAACTTTATTAACTTATGGTTTATAACATTTTAATTATAATAAAATATTGATTTCATTTAAGGGATTACATTAACCACTTGCCCTCCTGAGGATTTACCCCCCTTCCTGACCCGGGCATTTTTTGCGATACGCGCTGCTTTATTTCAGCTGACAATTGCACGGTCATGCAACGCTGCACCCAAATGAAATGTATGTCCTTTTTTCCCGCAAATGGAGATTTATTTTGGTGGTATTTGATTGCCTCTGTGGGTTTTTTTTTTGCGCTATAAACAATAAAAGACTGCCAATTTAAAAAAAAAAACAATATTTTTGAATTTTTACTATTCATACCCGTTGAAAGTTTCCACATTTTGTCATATTACAACTAAAATTGTAAATGTATTTTGATGGGATTTTATGTGATAGACCAACACAAAGTGGCACATAATTGTGAAGTGGTGGGAAAATGATAAATGGTTTTAAAAAATTTTTGCAAATAAATATCTGAAAAGTGTGGCATGCATTTGTATTCAGCCCCTGAGTCATTACTTTGTAGAACAACCTCTCACTACAATTCCAGCTGCAAGTCTTTTTGGGGATGTCTCTACCAGCTTTGCACATCTAGAGAGTGAAATTTTTGCCCATTTTTCTTTGCAAAATAGCTCAACCTCTGTCAGATTGGATGGAGAGCGTCTGTGAAGCTTCCCACAGATTCTCAATTGGATTTAGGTTTGGACTTTGACTGGGCTGTATGTTTAAGGTCGTTGTCCTGCTGGAAGGTGAACTCTCGCCCCAGTCTCAAATCTTTTGCAGATTCTAACAGGTTTTCTCCTAAGATTGACCTATATGTAAAAATCACATAAAATTCCAATAAAATACATTTACATTTTTTTTGTAACATGACAAAATGTGTAAAATTTTAAGGGGTATGAATACTTTTTCAAGGCACTGTATGTCCCTCCATTAAGAAGGTGCAAACTTCTTTCCTGCAGCCACGGGTCAGTGTTGTCAGTCAGTGTTGATAGGGGAATCCCTTCCGCTGAGCCACTGTGTTCTTCCAGTGGGCCGGGCGAATCGATCCCCGACAGGAGAACAGTGAATGTTGTTAGCCGCTAGTATTAATCGTGTGTAAAATCCGGCAGGCTGTATGTACCCAATCGATCAACTTGGGTATATTCAGTTCCTGCTGAACTGGCCAAGATTTGAACCATCTATGGCTGACTTAAGTCATTCAGCTGTGCGTGTCACTTGAGCTCTCTTGTAGTGGAGATGTTTTTGTGAGTAGCATAAAGCCTAAAGCTGCTATTATTTGGAGCATGCCATTTGATGACTCCAAGTGATAAATATGACATTTGTAAGGGTAGTGTGTCTTGTTTACCTATTACCTCTTTAATATTGAAGTAAATGAACTATAAATAACCACTATGGGTCTGATTTACTAAAACTGGAGAATGCCAAATCTGGTGCAGCTCTGCACTGAAATCAATCAGCTACCAATTTTTTTTGTTGTCAAAGCTTAAATGAACAAGCTGAAGTTAGAAGCTGATTTCCAGCATGCAGGGCTGCACCAGATTGTGCACTCTCCAGTTTTAGTAAATCAACCTCTATGTATTTTCTTTCATTCTTCCACATGTATAGGATGTTGTGTGTGAATATTCTATTGTCACTTGAGGACAAATCACTAGTGAAAAAATCATAGTACCACCTAACTTTATAACTTAGTGGAAATTGTAAAAGCTGGATGAGGCATAATAAAACAATTGATAATCACTACCTGAAATTGTATTTTCTTACTAAAGACAAAGAAAGATGAGGTTACACTTTCATGCAGGGAGTGAGTTTTTTTTATAACTTCTTGCCCTGTGATATTTGAAGAGTTCTGTTTTAATATAGGGGCTCATTGGAGACAGAGGGCCTCCAGGTCCACCAGGTCCAAAAGGCGTGGAGGTAAGTTCGGACACTAATATGCTATGATAATAAAGTGGACAAAACCCTATCTAAACCTAATCTTTCTCACCCTACCCCACCCCCTTTCTGCATCTATGATTTTCCATCTATGATTATTACTTGACAGCAGTTCTAGGCATATCTTCTGCTACCTCAACTGTGTTTGGGGTGAAGCAGTAAATGGAGGTTGGACAATGTGAGTTATTGCAAAAGTATTAGCAGAATGGGGCTTTTTTTCTGCATTAAGTATTACACTGGTTATTTTATTTTAGTGGTGTTAGCACAACAGTAGGAATTGGTCATGGTTAGGTTAGGTTTTGATCTGCTTTAGAATCGTTCTTACATCTGGGGTCAACAAACTTTGTGCTGCTTGCTGCTGATGCCATTACACATGGGGAAGATAAAGGGTCATGGAAGAGCCAGATGGTCACAATAGAGTAGGGCTCTCCCTGCCCTCTCTGTAGAGGGAGAAAAAAACATTAAAGATAATGTGACCTTTTGTTACTTAAAAGACAAATATATTATCTTGCCACAAGAACAACATCATTACCTTCAAATTAAACAGTTTATATCCTTTATGACTAAACTTTCTAACAGTTGAAGTAACCCCATGACTTTTGATCACAAATGTAGCAAACCCCACATGCACCATTGTGTTCTATGCCCCATTGTTTTCTATGTGTTCTTGCAGTGACCTGCATTTATCCAGTTCAAATGAGCTAATGGACCCTTCTTTGGGGTTATGCATACTTTGCTGTTCATCTGGCTTACTTTCTCCTGTAACCCCCCCCCCCCCCCCCTTTAGCCCTTCACCTATTCTTGTTGCCCCCTCCCCATCCTTTTATTTATCATCTCCTGTTTTGGGTCATGGGTAGCTAATTTTATTGGCCCATCTGTAAATGACACTGTTGCTGATAGTTATTGAATCTCTATTTTACAGGGGGAAGAAGGACCACTTGGACCTCCAGGTGGTCTTGGCCCAATGGTATGTATGCTTCAGTGTAGTATGTTTAACTATTGTATTCAAAATTTGAGAACACGGGATGGATTTTGCAATAAACCTTTGGACAAACATGCATGATATTGTAGTCATATATATTTTTGCCCTTGTTTATACGATGATCAGGAATCAACAGGATTCAATAAAGAATTGTTTCTTCCATTCTCATGTAAACATTTATAAGTGACTATGTCATGAGAAATGTATGGAGGCTGCCAAAGCTGACCTCTCCGTCATCTATCTGACCTCTCCTTTGAAAATGTTATTTAAGTCAGACACAACCAAGAAACTAGCATTTGCAAAGGAAGGCCGGCAGTGGCAGCCCCCATATTGTTCTCATGACACAAGAGTCACTTAAGACATAGCATCTCTTAAATGAGTAGGCACATGTTAACAACTGTTAAATTTCCCATGTTACAATGTTGAAATAGTACAGTACATGAGTCACAAAAAATGTCTTTCTCATTTGTTGTCAGGGAAGACCGGGACGTAAAGGCTATGCTGGAGAACAAGGGCTGGAAGGCTTGAAGGTGAACCTGTTTATATACTGTAGACCCTTTTTTCCTGTAGAAGAAAGATGAGTAGGAAATAAGACAGACATAGCTAGGATGAGCTCTCCATCTGGGACATGACACAGTCTCTTCCTCCCTAGCATTTCTTGGCTGAGATATCACTGCATCCTTATGGTTGCCCAATGTGGGATTACAATTAGCATGTTTTGTTTTTAATTAATATTCAAGCTGTGTGTATTCCAAGCACTTTACTTACACAAAGGCAAATTCCTGAAGGTGTTTTAGGATAAAAGACTGTCTGTCTTGCTTAGTAAAACAAAAAGCAATATGCAGACTGCAAAAATCTAAAGCAGCTTGTCAGAATTGAATCATTACACTGTTTAATGTCAGTAAACTGAAATTTCAGATGCTAAATGGTAGACATGAGTTTTTTTTGCATTAACCACTTCAGTACTGGGTACTTTCACCCCCTTCCTTCCCAGGTCAATTTTCAGTTTTCAGCACTGTTGCACTTTTAATGATAATTGCGCGGTCATGCAACACTGTATCCATATTACTTTTTTATATTTTTTTTCACACAAATAGAGTTTTCTTTTGGTAGTATTTAATCGCCATTGGGTTTTGAATTTTTTGCTAAATAAAAAAAAGTCAGAAAATTTTGAAAAAAACGCATTTTTTTTTGTTAAAAAATGTTGCAAATAAATAATCTTTCTTCATAAATTTAGGCCAAACTGTATTCTGCTACATTTCTTTGGTGAAAATAACCCAAATCAGTGTTTATTATTTAGCCTGCAGGGAAGTTATAGAGTCCATAAACTATGGTATATACAGTATCAGAAAACTGATCAATCCTTATGTACTGACAGCTCATTTCTTGAGCTCCGGAAAACACTAGGAAAGTACAAATGGCTCCAAATTACCACGTTTTAGAAAGTAGGCAGTCCAAGGTATTTAGAAAGAGGCATGGTGAGTTTTTTGAACTTGTAATTTTTTTGTCACAATTTTTTTATATATTGTCACCATTGCAGTACAGTGTCATCATATAACTGCTGTGGCGGTGATCAGGGGCACTGACTGGTGACAGAATGTGAAAAATGTTTTTAGTTTTTCTTCATTTTCATTATTTTGTTTTATTTTTTTCATGATTTTTTTACACTGTGACCAGAGCAATACAGCATTACCATTTCACTTGTACAAGCAGCAATTTTTACTGAATGAAATCAATTTATTCAGTGTTCATGATGGTGGTTAGCTGTGATTGGCCTCAATTAGTCACATGGCACAGATGGGCTGTGATTTGCCCTGTCTGTACCATGTGATCACTGTGACCAATCACAGAGATCAACACAATAGTACACAATGGATGGTATGAATGAAAGCCATCTATTGTGTACAATTGTCATGTGATCTGCTGTGATCCCGTTGTACTGGCAGTGGCCGGTACACTGATCAGTCATCTGCTGTGTCCAGTGGATACAGCAGGTGACAGATTGCACAGCCAGTGGAGAATATTTTCAGGACATCATATTATGTCCACCCATTTGTCTATAGACCGGACAGGAACTGGTTAAAGCTTTACTCCAGGTCAATATAAAAGATGCAAACGAATGCAGCTGTGTATTCATTAATACATCATATACAGTATATATTTTAAAACTGAATTCCAGGTATGGTTTGGTTTTCATTTTGCATAGTTACATTGGTCCAGCTTGGACCAATGTAAATATAAATACTCCATAGCTAGATGGTCCCTGTGGAAGTTGAGATTCACTGTAGCCACTGCTATTACTTCCAAGAACTTCCGAAAAATCAAATTCGAATTTCGTTCCATTTGTTAATTCCGATGCACATGACGCCTGCCAATATTATGTTGGACCAATTCAGTTTCGGAATTCGCTTAGTATCTTTGGCAGTCATTTGGTATATTTGGAATAGCTGGTTGTTAAGGAGCAGGGGCGTCCGCCACGTCCTTAACAACCATGACTCGTCTGCTGTCAGCGGGATTCCCCACCGTCAGCAGAGTAAAAAAAAAATGTCAGCATTTGTCTGTTTATAAACAGAGTGGGGGTTACCCCACCCTAATCGATACCAGATTCTTATATCTGGTGTGGATTTTAAGGAGCGCCAAATAAAAAAAAACAAAACGGGTGGGGTGGGTTGTGGGGCCCTTGTCCCCATATTGATGGGGACAAGGGCCTCTTCCCTACAGCAATCCCCCCCCCCCCCCCCGCCAACTCTCGCTGTGAATTGACACAGCGAGATTTTGTCAGTAGGTTCCGAACAATGATTTATGGCCAAGACCTGCTGATTAGGTGTGTCCAATCAGAGCCCTGTGTTGACAAAAAACACAGGCTCTGTACAGAGGGAACGATCTCTTTGTTTCCTCTCCCTGCAAAGGGAGAAGAAACAAACAGATACTTTGTAAAAAGCAGCACACATTACACATTGTTAGGCACACAGTAAACCCTTTGATTGCCCCTAGATAATAACCCCTTCCCAGCCCGTGTATGGTATTATCACTGATCACTGTATTAGTGTCACTGGTGATGTCATTTTCAGTCAGTTAATGTACCTCCCAGCCAGTGTCAGTTAGGCTAAGTTCACACTAGTTTTCTTAGCAGACGTTCAACAGGCATTTGGGAAGCATTTTTTAACGCTGCTCAAACGCCTATGAAAATTTTACACATGGCAGCATGCAGTGCTCTTTACACTGAAGTGTTAGCGTTGCGGCAAAATTGATGCCTCATGTCCAGTCAGTAGGATTTGAAGCCTCCTATTTAAGTCTATGATGATGCTCCTCAAATGCCTGGCAGGTGTTTGCATGGTGTTTACGAGACGGTTTCAGAGCATTAATACCATTAAACTTCACTATAGGCATTTGTGGTGCGGTTTTAACGCTTGGCAAATGCCTATCAAACGCCTCAAAAACTCACATAGGGCATTTGGGGAGCATTTGAGGACCAGTAAAAACTCTTCCCGAACGCCTGTCTAATGCCTGTCAAACACTATAGGGGCGTTCAGCAAGAGTTAGAAATTAGTCAAGTGTGAACGAGCCCTTAGTGCAGCAATGGGCAAACTACTGCCTGCGGGCCGTATACGGCCCGGCGGACCTTTTAATCCGGCTCGCGGAGCATGATACTGTCAGGGTGGCTGTCAGGATGTGTGTAGGCGGGGCAGCGTGACGAACGTGAGGGGAGCTAGGCTCCTCTCACAGTCCGCCCTGAAGACCGGAACGGCGCGGGAACACGGCGAGAGGAACGCGCGGAGCAAAGGTAAGTGAATTGACACAGGGGGGACTTGGGGACTTAATATGGGGGATGAATTACTATGGGGAATGAATTACTATAGGGGGGATGAATTACTATGGGGGATGAATTACTATATGGGGGATGAATTACTATGGGGGATGAATTACTATGGGGGATGAATTACTATATGGGGGATGAATTACTATGGGGGATGAATTACTATATGTGGGATGAATTACTATGGGGGATGAATTACTATATGGGGGATTAATTACTATAGGGGATGAATTACTATGGGGGATGAATTACTATATTGGGGATGAATTACTATGGGGGATGAATTACTATGGGGGATGAATTACTATATGGGGGATGAATTACTGTGGGGGATGAATTACTATGGGGGATGAATTACTATATGGGGGATGAATTACTATATGGGGGGATGAATTACTATGGGGGATGAATTACTATATGGGGGATGAATTACTATGGGGGATGAATTACTATATGGGGGATTAATTACTATGCTTACTATGGGGGAATATTACTATACTTACTATGGATGACACATACACATCATTCATCTACTCTTGGTCCGGCCCCCGGGTCCAATATATGAACCCATTGCGGCCCTCAAGTCAAAAAGTTTGCCCACCCCTGCCTTAGTGTCAGATTCCCAGCCCCGCTATCACAGTCCCACTATAAGTCGCTGATCACCACCATTACAAATAAATAAATTCAGTGTGTGTGTATATATATATAGGTATATCATAGTTTGTAGATGCTACAACTTTCAAACCAATCAATATACACTTATTGAGATTTTTGTAAATATTTTTATGGATTTGTTTTACAGCAGAAAGCAAAAATTATTGGGGTTTTTTTTTTTAATTTTGGTCTTTTTTTTCCTTTATATTAAAAAAAAAGTGTTGATCAAACACCTCCAAAAGAAAGCTCTATTTGTGTGGAAAAAAAAATATAAATTTAATTTGCGTACAGCGGTGCATGGCGGTGCAGTTATCAGCTAAATAGCAAAACATGGTGTGGTCATGAAGGGGGTAACAAAAATCTGTAATATATAAATACATGTAAGTGAAATAGAACATTTATAAAAAAGTATAATTCCAAAAACATAATCATGGATATAACTATGAACTTTATCCTTTTATTACTAGGGTGAAGTTGGAGATATAGGAAACATCGGAAAAATTGGTGAAGCCGTAAGTTTTGTTATTTAAGGAGTGGTATATTAGGGCTAGCATCAAACTAGGCAACTTTGTACAGTACCAAGTACAGTATATCTAGAGCCAAAGTTTTTTTTTTTTTTTAAACTTTGGATAGAGTCAAAGCCCCTGTCATTTTTTTTTTAGTTGTGTGGCCCAATGGAGAGATTTCCATTCACTTTTTGTGCTGTAAACACAACAGAAGTTGAGAAGAAATCTCTCCAAAGTGAGGGGAAATTCCCTCTTTGACTGTTATCACCATGTCCCAATTGGAAGATTCCCCTCTATTCTTATTTTGGTAACAACTGTAACTTTTGGATTTTCCCTCACTTTTATTCCCAGTGTCACCTGGTGGTCAGAGGACAAATAGAGTGTTTTTCCCCAGCACTGACACAGATGTAAAAAAAAAACTTAACAGGGTTGCTAACTCTTGCCCTATGCAAACCAGAAAAAAGCACAAGAATTGTTATAGATGCACTTCAAGAGAACTAAGAATTAATAATGTTTTAACTTTTTGTTGAGCTAATAAACATTGACAATGAATGTGCCTCTCAATAAGTTCTCAAGGCCATGCATTGCATTTTGGCTGTATCAGGAGGGTGCCTTGCTGACAGTGTTTCTGGATTTCCCTGGCACCCTGCAGTAAAAGCATATATATGGCCCAACTTTGAAATCATATATTCATTTCCACATTGTTTCAATTATTTTTCTAGCCTATTCCTATTAATCTGAATTATCTTGAAGTTTGTAAACTTACTTTGTGAAGATTTCCACACATTTACTTCTTTGAATTCTGTGACATGTAGTTCCTATGGCTTGTGAGTAGGCAATGCTGCGTCACACAGTTCACAGGGCCTGCCTTCTGAGGAGGCGGAGTCAGCACAGGGATCACTGCTTGTAAGCAGCAATGTACCATGGGATATGTAGTCCTTAGAAATTGAAAGTAAACAGTGGATGAGAAGCTGCAAAGTATGCAGGGAATCCAGGAAGATGTGGAAAGAGACGGTCAGCAGACAGGCAGAACTCACATCATGAAAGGAGGTTTTTCATGTAAGCCTCTATTGCATTGTCAGCCATTGTTTGTATTGCTATTACAATGCCCATGATATAAAACAAAAGTGTATTCTGTGACCATAGAACGATTTTGTACTAAATGATACTAACTAGCAGTAGTGTCTACCTTTATGAATTTTTCACAATCCGAAACGCCACGGAGAACGCATTAAATTTGTAGACTGAGGTACGCCTGTATTCTATATATAGGTGCGCTACCCAAAAATTTTCATCAAGTGCAAAATTACATGTGCAGACATAGATTTAGTGTAAAGTGCATCAGTTCATCCACTATATAAATACATTTTATGTGCTTAATGCAAACATGCTCAGTCTATAATATGTCCATATGACTACTGTGCGAAAGCCACTCAGCATACCAGTGTTTCCCTGTGATTCCTCCGCCAGTGTTCAGCCACGGGTTAAATGCTTGTTTTATTCTAGGGAAGCAGACACCAAAGATATACTCACCTGACCCGTGAATTCTCCCCGCACAAGACTGGTTCTTTTGGCTCCTGACACCCCCTTCCTTATAAATGGACTGTTCCTGATGTCAGCATGCTCAATGCAAGCTCCACAGACAGGAACAGTCCACTGCTGGACCATGGGGGAGCATGGATTTACGTAGGATTGGCGGGTCAGGTGTGTATTATTATTAAGATTATACAGGATTTATATAGCACCAACAGTTTGCTCAGCGCTTTACAATATAACGGAAGACAATACAGCAACAATACAGTTCAATACAAGAGGGTTAGGAGGGCCCTGCTCCTTGGAGCTTACAATCTAAGAGGGAGGGGCTAGTGGTACAAAAGGCAATAACTGTGGGGGATGGACTGGTAGGAGGAATAGAAGATTCCGTTATTTGCTGAGGGCAGGATAGGCTTCCCTGAAGAGATAGGTCTTCAGAGATTGCCTAAAAGTGAGCAGAGTAGGAGATAGTCTAATAAATTGGGGTAGGGAGTTCCAGAGGATGGGGGAAGCTTAGTCCTCACTCCTAGAAAAAATGAGCAGCTGATCTTTGCAGTGGCGACACAGCCCCACTGCATGGTATACAAAAATGTTAACTGGAGTTCTGCTTTAAGCATGGCCATGTTATCATCAGCCATCTGATCTCTCACAGCCAGAACACACCAGGTAAGAAGTGAACTTTTTCCTCTCACAGCCTCAACTTTTCAATGTCCCTCCAAAGAGAAGCCAAGGGAGGTGCAATAGTGTTATACCATAAAAACTCGCTTTTATTAATACAGACAGGTACTTACAAAATCAGCAGACACACGAGCGCACAGCATTACAAATGCCGAGATCTTGGTTTCGGCATACATGTGACATCACACATGCCATACCAGTTTATATTTTGACACAGGCTTACCCAAAAAGCTATATACAGTATTTGAGGATTTGGAGGGTGCTAAAGTTGAAAAGATATTTTGGGCTTTTTAAAAGAGAAGTCCACTTTTCGAACCATGTTTCATGTTACACCCAGCCGCCCATCCCTTACACTATCTCCCTCCATACCATTGCCATTATTAGCATTCAGCGCTGCTGTGCATGGCTGCACTCACATTCATTCATTCACAGGAACCTATGAATAAAAAAAAAAAATCTTCTGCTGGGGCAGAGGTATCTGTAGTTCTCAATGGTGCACAATTGTGTTGACGTCCCCACATTTGTGCACCATCGAGACTTCGTCTAGCCCTGTAACTGAAGGTCCGTACCTCAGTACACACCTGCGGCTGTAGAAATAGATAGCAGAATCCACTGATAACAGTTTCAATGCTTTGCAGGCTCAAATGCAAAAAAAAAAAATGCACATTTTTTTAACCTCCCTAGCGGTATGATTATGTCCATATTTCTGTGCTCAAAGTGGTAAATTTTTTCGCATGGAAATATGTTTGTTTGTTTTTTTATTGTAGGCCTGTAATTTTTAGGAATAACTCACTGAAATCTGTCCGAACAAGAGTCTAGTAAACATCCCGGGTAGGATAAAACTTGAAACACGAAATCATAAATTATAATTTAATAAATATTCATAAAAAATAATAATAAATTTAATTCAATAATATAATCAAACCAGAAACACTGAAATTTGAAAAATAGCGCCAAGTTCACACATCGCTGAGCAAAGTCGCAAAATTTGTTTTCAATGTCTGATGACGAATTTCCCCACGAATCATTATCACTCAATTCTGCAAGTGGTTCTGATTTACTATCGCTGTTCTCTAGCTGGCTAAAACCGCTTTTGACCTAAAGGGACACTTTTTGGATGCCATGGACGTTTCTCAGTTTCCAGGCAGAAAGAACAGTAAAAATGCAGGCAGGGCGCCGGACAAAGCACTCGGGACAAAATGTATGTGAAATGGTTTGATATAGTAATGTTCTACTATGTGATTTTAGTGAATTTAGTGAATGTCACTTTTTGTCATTTTCAAATTTCCCGCCGTTCCGTCCCTCGTACGTTCCAACGCTCACAGGGGATGGAACCCAGATGACAGATGCCGGCATCGGCCGGATTACATTGCCGGGGACACTGCAGGAGGGACATCGCGGGAGCGCAGGACAAGGTGAGTGATCAAGGGATACCGGAGCGCCGCATGGTAAGCCTGAGTGTAGCTCGGGGTTACTGCTTGTGGTACTGAAACTTGACCCCGAGCTACACTCGGGAATACTGCCAGGGAGGTTAATTAACTATTTATTTATTTGCTGCAAACGGTGGAGTTGGCCTTTAAGCATTGTAAATTTTTTGCTACTATAGTGAATCATGTAATTCGGATGATTTATCTTGATGATGCTCCTGCTAACTTGTTATGTCAACAGACAAGCTCACAATTTATGTGACAGACGGATGTCTTTTTGATGTTGATTATGAAGGCTTTTGCCAATCACAGCTGTGGTAAAACACACTTTTTTCATTTATATGATTTGTAGCACATTGTTGATAGAGGCAGAGATAAAGGGGTGTTTTTATACTCAGTAATTGGCTATAAGCAATCACTTTCCTGAGCAAGGCCCATAAAACAGCGGTAGTCTGTCATACTCATGTTGTTAAAGAGAAACTATTTCCTGCTCAGTATTTCAGGAATGTCACCATTTTCAGAAAAACCTCAATCAGGAGATGATTATTGAAAATATTTTCTTTTTCGCAATTTTGACAGTTTACTGTTTTGCCATCACTAGCTATGAGATATTTTTGAAGATCAGAAGAATTTAATGTCAAATTCGATAGAATGATAGGGGTTTGTTTATCCTTAGAAATAGGTATTGTTTACATAGTTAAAGAGGTCCATCTGTGTGCGGGTAGATGTATCAATAATTCTGTTATGTTCTGTCTACAAAGTTGACTTCATCGACGAACTATCCAACCGGCAGTTCTGGTGTTTTTAGGTAGCTTACTCTCTTTAAGTGGCAAACCATATTTGTCCTGTATGCACAACTTTACCTGGCTGCCAATATGAGACCATGTAGGTCCTTGCCAAGGGCAGCTGTGTGATTAGAACTAAGGGTTCATGTACACAGGGTGTTTGAAAAACTCTTCTGACCGCATGAAACTGACTGCTAGAAAACGTAGGTTAAAAACGTCAGTTTAGCCGCGTTTTTGCGTATTTAGCCGTGGTTGCATTTATAAGCGTTTTTAAAAGATAACCTCAGGAGATCCTCTCAAATGCCCAGAATGCACTGAAAAATAGTAAATAATTAACTATTTCAGACATTTTGTGAGAAATAGAGAGAGCAGAAGCAGAGAGAGCAGTATGTGTTGAGATGACCTGTCTTTTCTGGTTGTATTCACTATGGATCTCATCATGAGCATAATGCAGCACGTTCTACCATTTTTCCTGCACGCAAAACCTGGAACTGACTGCGCTGGTGTACTAGGTTCAGTTGAATACATGGAAAATGCTGTGCATGCATTTTTGATGAAGAAAAAAGGCACCGGACAGCATCTGAATATGGACCAGCCCAAAAAACGCGTCTAAACGCAAACGCGCATAAATGCGTTTACACTCGTTTACAAGTGTTTGGCTTTTGAAACGGCGGTAAACTCCTGAACGCATTTTTTGTGCTGTCAAGAAAATCCCTGTAAACTCAACTGCCTGTAAACTACTGTAAACGACGACGTGTACATGGACACATAGGAAAACATAAAGGAGAGTTCAGGGGCTGCTGAAAAAAACGCTCAGCTGCTCCTAAACTTCAGTTTAGCAGCTGCAGTGTACATGAGCCCTAACCCTGCTACTTACATGGACTACACCTCCTTAAAGCGGAACTTCACTCTCGCAATCAACACGGACTATTTTAAATCCTTATGCTGTTACCATTAGTAAATAGATAGGAAAGTATATCATATTTACTTGTTTTAAACTTTTTTGTACATTTCTTCAGTTACTTCCTGGTTTCCATGCCTAGTTAAATAATGTCAGCCATTTCCCACAAGTCTTCAGGAGGGAAGGGAGGGTTCTCAGCTCAGCCTATGCCTGAGCTAAGGGCAAATGGATTCCAGGAAATGATACATTAATCATCTGCCTTAATCAAGATGGCCACTGACAGAAATGCCAGGGGGTGCTTTTCAAAATGATTTCTCAGAAAAATAAAGCATGGAGACATGGATGGATGCATGAGTTTGCTTTGAATATTAACCCCTTCATGCTGACCATATGCAAATTAGTGGCCCCACTGGACTGGGCTTTTTTTCTGTGGGGCTGCTAATTTGCGTGCCTGCCTTTGTGCTGGGAGCGTACTGCATGGTGCGCTCCCAGTACAGAGACCAGGTTCTCACTGAAAGCCCCAGGTCCCGTTCTAATGGTCGGAACCCAGAACTCCTGATTCTGGGTCACCTGATCGCTGTGATAGCCTCTGGTTGGCTATCACAGTGATCAGTCACTGTGAAGCCCGCCCCCCCCCTCCGTGTTTTCGCTCTGTGATTGGAGGAGAGAGACACATTGTATCTCTCTCTGTCCTTTAAGAGGAAAAAAAAAATTAAGTGTGTGCAAAATAAATAAAGAAACATAACAAATGAATAAAATAAAATAATTAAAAAACAGTATCTAGATCAAGGGTTGATCTAGGTCAGTGGCAGGGTTAGTGTTTGGGTCAAGGGTCAGGGTCAGTATGGTTTTTTTTTTTTTTTTGGTCAGGATTTTTTTTTAATTGTTTTTAAATTAGTATTCATGTCAGTTAGTGGCACGATAAAAAAAAAGCAAAATGCGCACTATTGTTTTTGGGCCATACTACGGGTACAAACAACAACTAACATACACATATGTGGTATCGCTGCGATTGTCAGGAGCAGGAGAAATTATTTTGGGTTGTTCTTTGGTGGTAGGTCATGGTAATAGCAAGAAATATACAGCTCAATTTTCAAAAAAATAGTTTTTTTACTATTCCGGGACAGTTTTCCTTTATTCATAAAAGAAAAATCAGGAGATATCCGTTACCATTTACCACCAAATGAAAGCCCAATTTGTCCTGAAAACATAACAAGGTATAATCCACCTGGATGCACAAAGCAATTGCGATGAGATTTACAGTTTTGCTAACACATGTCAAAGTTGAAAAATTGTGCTTAGGCGTTAAGATTTGTCTTACCATCAGGCACGAAGGGGTTAGAAAATAATTAAATTGTATTCTTGGTTTGTGGTGCTCAGATGCAGTGCAGTTCTACTTTAAAAAAAATATACCAGCACTTACCTCTTAACAATGCCAAAAAGATAAGGATTACAGGGGCGAGCCTAGGGTTAAAAGCATGTCCCTGGCATAGGCAGTATACCAGGTGTACCAGCTCCTTACCATGACAAACTTTTTGTAGAAAAGAATAGCAAAGTGTTTGTGCACAGGATTACTACTGACTCCTTACTGTGCATAGGACTCCTGTTGCTGTTTCAGTTTGCTTGAAACTAAAGTGCTCATGTTAACTATTACTAACGACACAGCAGCTTTATCACAGATAATAGTGAATCCTGTTGGCACCGGTAATGCCTAGTTTTGCATCCTGCCCTTTCTTCCAAATTGCAGATTGTTGGTGGCTTGTTTTCTCAGCTCTCATACATTTGTCCTTCTTCTGTGATTTGTAGGCTTGCTCCTGCCATATGCTGGAGAATATTATGTACTGCAGTGTGGTCACACAGGTGTTGCACACCTGGCTTCAATCAGTAGCCCCTAAGGCTAGGTTCACATCTGTGCGGGTGGTACGGCTGTGGATCTGCACGAAAATCCATGCAGTCGCACCACCCGCACAGAGAAATGCGGACCCATGAGCGGGCGACATTAGTTTTAATGGTACGCCGCCTGCACTGGAAAGTGCAACTGTACTGGGAACCAAGGTTCCCGTGCGGGCTGCATTTTCGGAAGAAGTGCAGGGATTTCTTCCCTGCGTGTCATGGGGCACGAGAGTTCATTCAAATGAATGGGCTCTCGTGTCCGCGCAAAACATGGCCGCATATATGTGAACCAGGGCTAAATCGGCATCATAGCATCCAGAAAGAGTGTAATGAAAGTTTCTGTATCCTGACAGCCAAGCAGATTTTGTGCACTAGTATCTGGTTACCTGTTGTGACTTGGCTTGTTTTTGTCATGTCAACTCATCAGGTATTTTCTGCTCTTAGTTGCCTCTGGTTATGACTATCGCCTGTTTTGCAGTTTCTGTCTGCCACCTGCTCCAAACTTCTGCCTCTTGATTGACAAAATTTGTCTGCTGCCACATGCAACCTCCAGTCTGTTTCCCATAGTTTATCAAATTTAGTCCACTTTGGATACCTAGTTCAGTACTATAGTTTTCCTAGTAAAAAAAGCAGTAGGCATAAAACATTTTTTTGGTAATGTCCCCAAAGATGCCAAACAGTCAACATTCTGGGTTGCGTATATTGTGGATATTAAACTTCTGAGAGATGAATTCAGTGACATGCAACCAGAAGCGTCTAATTCTGACACAATTCCATAACATATGAAGAATATCTCAGTCCAAAATTTTATATTCTTGACAGGTAGGTGTGTCTGGTTTTCCAATAGTATACAATCAAACAGGCAAAAAATATGCCGTATGAAAATATTGCAGCTGTATGAGTTTGACACTCAAAAAGTAGGAGTTAGAGATTTCCACCCAACTCTGTGTTCTGTTATGTCGGGGATATCTTTAATCCATTGGGCCAGAATATGGGATAATTTAGAGGGGTTTCCCTGTAAAAAGGGTAATGTATAATATGAAAATTAGCCATGTATGCAGAGGTTGGAATGGTTCATGCTTCAGGAAGGAGGAGGAAGCAAAGCACCCCCCTTGCATATCTGTGTTGTAAATATCTAAAATACCAGAAATCAGATAGTCTAAGTTCCTGCTTAATGAAGAAAGGGATTTAAATGAACCCTGAGAGTACAATTGATGTAGATAATTCAATCCTGCTTGAACCCACTGAGAGCCATTGGGAACAGGAAGGAAGTGTTTAAGTTCTTAGTTAAAAGGTGAATTGTTAGGAGAAATAGTTTGTGATGTTAGTGAGAGCAAAATGTTTGATCATCAAAACAAAGTGCCCTCATTTTGATCATCAGTCAAAGTGCCCTCATTAGCATGCAGAGTCTGCCTGTGTTTAGGGTTCAAAAGTGTTTTTTAGGAAGAGACCACTGCCACCTCTTTGACTGTGGTCACATTATTTAATTGTGGAAATAACCACCAATGTATGTATACCAGCAGGGGTGCAGAGTGGCATCTTGAAGGTCTGAAAGTAACAGGTCTCCTTGGGTGGAGGGGAGCTGTAATGTGGATTGGGGGAGTTTGGGAGGTGAAGGATGCCAAATAAAGGAAGATATTAAAGAGTTTAGTTATTAGAAAATGAGTTTAGGATTATAAACAGAGAAGTTGGGGAGTATATACAGAAATTTTAGGAAAAATTGCATTTTAAATAAATTGATTCTTCCAAGGATGGTAAGAGGGAGTCGTACACCCATCTTGTGGACAACTGTAATTCAGTCCTAGGTCTCGGGAAGTTGTATTATTTTGCCCAATAAACTTTAAAGTCAGAATAAATTTAACAATCCTGAATTATTGTCAACGGCATTATATTTTGTGGATCAGTGATGTATAGCAACATATTGTCAACATACAGTATTAGAAGACTCTTTCTTCTAAGCAGTATACCCTAACTCCCAGTCAATCTGTGGGGTTCGTTTTATAATCTCAGCAAGTGACTCTATGGCAAGGGAAAAAAGAGGCAGGGACAAGGGGCAGCTGTATAGGGAAGAGATGTGAAATTTATCATTTACTCTAAGACAGGCCAAGGGTTGCGTATAAAGAATTGGTGTCCAGGAAATGATTGTGTGACCAAAGCCACATTTTTCAAATATGCTGGTTAGAAAGGGCCATTTAATTGAGTCAAAGGTTTTGTGGGTGTGCAAAACCATAATGGCTTTTGGAGCAAAAGTGGAGGGATGTTTTTGATAGTTGGTAAAATAAATCCAAGGGTAGGAATCACAGAGTTGATATGCATTGCCAATATTTTAGCTAAGATTTTATCAACATTAATGAAGGAAAACAGTCTATAGGACTCACACTACAGAGGGTCTTCATTAGGTTTAAAGCTTATTACAATGAAAGCTTCCCTAATGGGAGGGCCATAGGATTTCTTCTTGAAATATGTCATTATATGGGGTTAAACGCCACTGAACTTATTTCTCTTTGTATAGTATATACCTCGCTATGGGGTAACAATCCAATCCGGAAGTTTTAAGTGGATAAAGCCCGGGAAAATTCCTCTTCAGTAATTTGGGAGTGTAGAAATGTCCTTAGCTTAGGAGTGAAAGATCTAAGGAGTTAGGATGAGGCTTCAAATAGGCTGGGTCAGAGTGCATTCACATTTCATAAAGTCTAGGATAGAAATACCAAAAGACCTCCAAAACACTGTTATTTTTAGGATATGGTTTTTGTAATAGATTCTAGGTGTAGTGAAGGGAACCTGTTCTGGTTTAGCCAGGAAAGCGATAAGATGTCTGTATTTATCACCAGATTTAAAAATGTATTGTACATGATTTAGGGGTTTCTCTAGGAAAGGATCACATGTGTAGGTTCTTTTGGCTGCTAGGGAGGCCTGTCCTAAATCATGTACTTTGTTCCCATTAGCTTGCACTTTCTGTCTACAAATTATCCATGTTATATGCACATTGGTATTCTAATATCATGTAATTTACCCATATGGACCCATTATTTTTCTTTATATTTAGATTGCCCTTTATCCAAAGCAGACATGTGATCAAATTATCCCCCCAACCCTGATCACCCAATCCTTTAAAGTTATAACAGCTAATAGAAGGCATGCAGTACTTCCACTGAAGGAACCTTTGCTCTGGATCTCACATTGTCTAGTTCTGTGACCAAATGCTGACACAATGGTGATTCATCTCTGTGCTGGAGGGAAGTAACAAAGTTCAAAAAGAGCTGCAGTTTGGACATTCCTCCCCTTCAACAGAGATCACATGACCTGACTTAGTAGTGGCTCTCGGTGTTAGATTGTCCCAGGCCTTGAGGATCAACAGAAAAGACTTGTCAAAGTAACATCAAGTTTCTGATGTGTGCTTCTTTTTCTGACTTTTTTTTATTTTGTCTTGAAAATGTGCTAAGTAAAGAGTTGTTTTTAAGATCAGTAAGACACTCTTCCAGAGATAAAGAAAGCAACACATTGTTGAGTAAAATGGGATATATTGGTGAGAACGTCTTGTTTTTTTGGCTCTGAGAATCTGGAAGTCAAGTTAGTTGAAGACAATGTGTAAATGAAAACAGATGACGGAAGCTGGGATGAAGCTGTGACTCATGGAATATGCTGGATTCTTATATTACACAAGTACAGAAGTGCCAAGTAGCATGTTTCTGTGCAATTCTTTCTAAATTTTAATGGAGTTTACCGGAGTGGTCGCATTTCCTACCTAAAATGTTTATTGTGTGTTCTTTGTTTGTACTGTAAATCCAGGCAAAATATTATTGTACATTTGGATTTCTGAATGTAATCAATCTTATACCTTGGAAGTTTTTTCCTGTGGCTTCAGTAATCCAATTTCACCCCCAAATTCCCTGTTCTGAAGGAATAAAATGGAATGAGATGTTTAAAATGTGATGACTCCAAATTGAAGTTAATTCAAAGTAGATGGAGCTAGCCTGTAAGGCCACATTATTATTATTATACAGGATTTATATAGCGCCAACAGTTTGCTCAGAGCTTTACAAAAAGAAGGTAGACATTACAGTTGCAATACAATTTGGTACAAGAGGACACAGAGGGCCCTGCTCGTCAGAGCTTACAATCTAGGAGGAACGGTTGACTGATACAAAAGGTAATAGATGTGGAGGATGAGCTGATGGAGGAAATAAATGGCGGATTACTAGGTAGAAGCAGAATAAGCTTCTTTAAAGAGAAAGAGATAGAAGAAGCTCGGGAGAAGTCCTATAGGCGAGCATGGGAGGAGGTGACACGGGAACTAGAGAGCAGAAGGTCTTGAGAGGATCAAAGAGAGCGGTTTGGTTGATATTATGAGACCAGGTTGGTGATGTAGCTGGGGGCAGAGTTGTGGATGGCTTTGTAAATTGTTGTTAGTATTTTGAATTTTATTAATTGAGCGAGTGGAAGCCAGTGGAGGGATTGGCAGAGAGGGGTAGCAGACACTGAACGGTTGGTAAGATGGATGAACCTGGCAGCAGTATTCATGATGGACTGGAGGGGGGATAGCCTATGTAGAGGTAAGTCAATGAGGAGGGAGTTGCAGTAGTCAAGGCGAGAGATAACCTTGGAGTGAATTAGGAGCTTTGTGGTATCATTGGTTAAAAAGGGCCATATTCTGGAGATGTTGCAGAGGTTGAGGCGGCATGATTTGGACAGGGATTGGATGTGGGCCTGAATGAACCTCAATGGAAAACAGCAGGAAAATGAATATGGATCACAAATGTTTCAGTTATTTGGAACAATGTTAATCCAACATATTACGGGACAATTACACTGTCCTCTTCTTCAGGGCTGCATAGAATTGATTCTGCACAATCTGTGGGCAAATTTGCTGTCACTGCTGCTCTCAGGTGTTTTTAATTCTTCAGACTAGGCAATGTAATCTTTTAGAATACTTTAAAGTGAATTTTTGTGTGTGTCCAGATCATGCACACTAAACTATTTACACATTCTAAAGAAGCAGTAACAGCACGTTAAAGTGTATTTTCACTTTTGCAGCCAAATTGATACAACACCTACTTCATATTTGTTACGTTACGTTACGATTCACGTAGCATACCATTTAAAGTGTTAGTAAACCGAAGACCCTGCATTCACTATATCTGTTCTCCCCAGACCCTGCATTCACTATATCTGGTCTCCCCGGACCCTGCATTCACTATATCTGGTCTCCCCGGGCCCTACATTCACTATATCTGGTCTCCCCGGGCCCTGCATTCACTATATCTGGTCTCCCCAGACCCTGGATTCACTATATCTGGTCTCCCCGGACCCTGAATTCACTATATCCGGTCTCCCAGGACCCTGCATTCACTATATCTGGTCTCCCCGGACCCTGCATTCACTATATCTGGTCTCCCCGGACCCTGCATTCACTATATCTGGTCTCCCCGGACCCTGCATTCACTATATCTGGCCCCCTCGACCCTGCATTCACTATATCTGGTCTCCCCGGACCCTGCATTCACTATATCTGGTCTCCCCGGACCCTGCATTCACTATATCTGGTCTCCCACAGTACACAGAATATGGAAATGCAATTATTTTAGTAAATATAAACTGCTACATACCTTTTCTAATCAGCAGTTAGAGTAGTCTTGTCACTTCAGCTGAGCGCCAGTTAAAGCCTGTAGGAGGAGTTTGTTTCTGCTCTAGGATGCAAAACCCTCTGTCTGGTCAGTGCTGATTGGCCCTGTACTGATCACAAGCACTCTCCCTGGAAAAAAAAAACTCTCTAACAATGCACACCAAACTGAGCATGTGCAGAACTACTACGGGTTCAGTCTGTCTTATCAGCATGGACAATCGAACAAGAGAAGGAGCAGAGAAGACAGGATCAAACAGCCTTTTTACACAATGCAGAGGATTAACCCCTTAGGTTCCACAGTGAGTATAACAAGCATGCTTTACTGCATATACAGACTGATTTTCATGTTGTGGGTTTAATAACACTTTAAGTTCCATGGTCACAGCATACACTTTCATTTTATAGCATCAGCATTGTAATAACAATACAAACAATAATTATTTTTGAAACCAATATGAGCTTACTTACAAAATCTTCTTTCATGTTGTGACTTCTTCCCGTCTGCTGGCCATCTCTTTCCACAACGTCCTCGATTCCCTGCATGCAGCCTTCGCAGCTTCTCCTCTGCTGCTTACTGTCAATTTCTAAGGACTATATATCCCATGGTACCTTGCTACCTGCAATCAGTGATTCCTGCAGTGACTCCGCCTCCTGAAAGCAACTCTGTAATTCAGAAGGCAGGCCCTGTGAATTCTGTGACACAGCAGTGCCTACTCAAGGCATAGTGAATATGCATCACAGAATTCAAGGAACTAACTTTGTGGGAATTTTCACAAAGTAGGTTTGTAAACTACAAGATCATTCACATTAATAGGAGTAGGCTAGAAATAAATAAAATGCAAAGTGGAAATAAATATATGATTTTAAACTTTGACCATGAACCAAAGTTGCCCAACATTTGCCTAACATAAAAATATAATTTGAGTTATACTTTATTTTCAAAGTTTATAACACAGACACAGCTTTATACCAATGAGAACAGATCTTGGCAGCAGGACATTCATCTAATATAGACTAACAAGCTGTTAAATACCTACTGAAACCCAACTTCAGTATTGGTTGTAAGCTTTGAGTATCTTTTGAATAACTTCACTTTCAAAACAGCTAGAGAGGTCAGTGATGGCTTGTTTTGCCCTAGGTTCACACCTAAGCATTTTCTGCAGCACTTTGTGGTTTTCAGAAATGCACTACAGTCCATTTAATATGATCTCCTATGGGACAAGTTCACATCTCCATGTTTTCACCCGGTGCATTTTTTGAAAAGGGTCAGGGACTTCTTTTGAACGAAAAAAGTTGCATTTTTGGTTCTTTAGCCTTCAATTGAAATGCTGCAGAAAAGCATGTAGTGCGTTTTTTATATGTTTTTGCCAATATTTGGATGCGTTTTGATGTGTTTTGCGTTAGCCTGCTGCCTAGCAACAAGATCTATGGGACAAGTTTACATCTCCGTGTTTCACCCGGTGCATTTTTTGAAAAGGGTCAGGGACTTCTTTTGAACGAAAAAAGTTGCATTTTTGGTTCTTTAGACTTCAATGGAAACGCTGCAGAAAAGCATGTAGTGCATTTTTTATATGTTTTTGCCAATATTTGGATGCGTTTTTGATGTGTTTTGCGTTAGCCTGCTGCCTAGCAACAAGAAAAAAAGAACGCATCAAAGTGCAAAAATGCAAAACGCACCACAAAACACGCTGTAGAAATGGATCAAACGTAAGCTGCATAGGTATGAACCTAGCCTTAGGGCTAGTTCACACTAGATGCAGTTCATTGCACTTTTGTTCTGCATCAAAAATGCATGCACAGTGTTTTCTATGTATTCCAATGGCCCTGGTTCACACTAGTGCAATCAGTTCCAGTCAGTTTCCAGTGCAGAAGAAAAAAGTAGAACATGCTGCATTTTTTCTGCATTGAACCATACTGAAACATAACAAACTGCATCAAAACTGCAGCAGAGCGGACTGTGGTGTGAACTGTAAGCAAAAACGTACCCGGAATGCATCCGGAGGGCATTTTTGTAGTGTGAACTTGCCCTCAAAGTTAGATTACAATTTGTTAAGAATTTTCAATTCGTTTAATGTAGTGATGCACCAATATATATCGGCCGCCAAAAATTATTGGCTGAAAATAGGGTTATCGGCGTTTTGCCAACAGAAAAAAAAATGTGCTGGTGATAATTGACTTCAGTGTAAAATCACGTCCCATTGTCTTCAATGCAAAATTGTGTTCTATTGACTTCAGTGCAATATCACGTCCCATTGACTTCAATGCAAAAATGCCCCCTATTGACTTCAATGCAAAAATGTCACTATTTAAGTTTTTAATTTTATATATATTTCATTTTATTTTCTGTCCAAATTTGGATTGTATTTTTTTAATTCATATTAATTTAAATTCATAGTTAATTAAAATGTCAAATATAATACAAATATATATTAAAAATGTATTTTAAAAAAAAAGCTGTCCGTTTTGGTTTTTGGCCAACTGCATCTTAAATTTCCGGTTTTGGTCCAGAATTTTCATTTCGGTGCACCACTAGTTTAATGTTCATAGTATGGGCATTGGTGCACTTCATGTGCATGACATTTTTTTTTTTTTTGCTTTGTTGTATATAAGTATTCACTCAACTTAATTTAAAGTATAAATAAAGGCAATTTATTTTTTTCTTTTTGGATAGGAGAGAGATGAGATCAGTTTTTATTGTTGTCTGTGCTCCCCATTAGGGAGATTAACCCTCTCTGATTGTCCTGTTTACTATTGTCATTGAAAGTGTAAATAAAAGTTTGTATGTTTACCATTTGATACCTCAATAAAGCTATTTTGGTACCAGAAAGTGTAAGTAAAAGAAAATCCCAAATTTTGGGTTGTCCCCTAGAAAAGTAATCTTCCAGTGGGGGCAATAGATCTAGTGACCTGGGGGTCCCCAAGAAATTCTCTTAATTTGCAGGGATTTCCTCTCACTTTCTGTTTTGGTAAATCTTCCTAATAGGACAAAGAGGGCAAAAATAAATCTTACAGGGGTTATAATCCTCCCTTACTCTATCCAATATTAAAAAAAAAGTTTTGCCTATAGTTCTACTTTAAAACTAGTAAAAAAAGAAGGGTGCACATGGATGGGGCCATTCATAGAGCAATATAAAAGCTGCCCGGAATGTGTAGCCACACGGCAATGTCAAGGTATCTCTCCAGAGTGTGGTCTCTAACTCTGTAAACTACCTACAGTAAGTTGCCAACTTGGAACATACAGAATATAGGAAGTAATAATTTGAGTGCAGGAATGTCTTGGAGGGAGCTCCCTGCTACTTAACTCCCCGGCGGTATTCCCGAGTGTAGCTCGGGGTTAAATTTCAATACCAGAAGCGGTAACCCCGAGGTACATTCGGAATTACACTGCAGCGTTGCTCTGGGATCCCTTGAGCACTTACCTTGTCCTGCGGTCCCGCGATGTCCCCCCTGCAGCATCCCCGGCCATGTAATTTTGTCGATGCCAGCATCCATCTTCTGGGTTCCGTTCCCTGCGAGCGTTGGGATGTACGGGGGACTGAACCAGCGGGAATTTCAAAAATATAAAAATTTGACATTCACTCAATACACTAAAATCTGATAGTATTACATTACTGTATCAAACCATTTCACATTTTATGCCATGGCATAGGCACCAATCATTTCAATTAGTCCCGAGTGCTTTGCCCAGTGCCCTGCTTGCATTTTTACTGTTCTTTCTGCCTAGAAACGTCCATGGCATCCAAAAAGCATCCCTTTAGGTCAAAAGCGGTTTTAGACCAGCTAGAGAACAGCGATAGTAAATTAGAATCACTTGCAGAATTGAGTGATAATTCGTGGGGAAATTCGTCATCAGACACTGAAAACGATTTTGCGACTGAGCTCAATGATGTGCGAACTTGGTGCTCTATTTCAAATTTCAGTGTTTTTGGTTTGATTACATTATTGAATTATATGTATTATTATTATATTATTATTTTTTATGATTATTATATTATAATTTATGATTTCGTGTTTCAAATTTCATCATACCCGGGATGTTTACTAGACTCTTGTTCGGACAGATTTCAGTGAGTTAATCCTAAGAATTACAGGCCTACAATAAAAAAAACAATGTATTTCCATTGAAAACAATGTACCGCTTTGAGCACAGAAATACTGACATAATCAGACTGCTAGGGAGTTTAAAAGACAACAACACACCAGAATCCCATTTGAGCATTTCAGGTTAAAAACAAAGGTTTATGTGTCACATTCGCAATGCAAATGTGAACCTATGATGAACTTTAAGACACGGCGTCTTAAAATGGCAGCGTGGCTTCAAATATTTTTGCAAATGTAAAAGTGTGCTGAGGAATTTTTGTGTTGGTACCAATTCAATACAACCATCCCTGATGAAGTGGATGCTGTAATTGCCCTGAAATAGGGTGCCTGTATATTCCCACAAATAATACATACGTGATCAAGATCGATTTAGATGCCCTTTACATTTGGAATTCACCCCTACAGCGTGGAAATGAACAATGACTATATCTACTTTGATTTTTTTCCTTCTAGCGTAACTTACGGTTTTATATTAGTATTCCATTGTGTAAAGTGAGCCTCCTGGTCTTTTTCCCAACCTAATGAACTTCTGCTTCACCTATTATTCCCATATTTACCAAATTATAATCTGTTTCTGAGTTACCGCATATTCTAGGTCACCTCACTAAAGAATCTGGTACTAGAGTAACTTGCACTGTACTTTAAATCCTGCCATGGCATAGGCACCAATCATTTCAATTAGTCTTCTTGAATAAGGACCTTGCCTGACTTACTTGGTCCACTGAAAATAAAGCAAAACATTATTTTAGCTGTTAATCTAGAGCAGCTTTTTCAACCTCTTTACCCCAATGGAAACTTTGAAATAATTTTTAGGTCTCAGGGAAACTCTGCTAAAAACAGTTAATCAAGAAACAATGGAAAGAACTATCTTACATCTGTAGCACCCTCCTAGGTAGCTTGGGGGAGCTAGACTCCAGTGGTTAGACAGAGGCTGAGAAGCAGCCTGGGTGTAATAGCCAGAGAGGGGTCAAATTGTGGTCAGGGCTGATAAGCTTTGCAGGCCAGCCTCTCTGGAATTTCCCCCTGCTCTAGGGCTTTTGGAGAAAGGCCCTGGAGGCAGTGGGTGGATCTGAGGAGTGGCTGGTTGCACTTTGAGGGATCCTAGCCAATCCCCAACAAGAGGTTGGCAAAGGGCTGGGACACCCTTAAAAGTGTTGAGGCATGCACAATAGCAGGAGAGTTTGGGTGGAAAACAGAGAGGAGGATTTGAGGCTGAAGGAAGTAGGCTGCGTGGAGTCCCAGCAGGATAGGGCCTACCTTAAGGCCTGGAGTTGGAAAGGAGGCCCCCTGAGAGAGAATTACCTGTATGGCAGGGAAGGAACGGCCCAGCTGATAGGCCTGGTAGCAGCCATCAGTCCACAAGTGGTACAGAAGGTGGTGCACCTACACCCCCTGGGCGGATAGGGGAAGGAGCGCTCTGGTGCAAAAACCAGATTAGTCACCTGCCAGTGACTGTTCATTTCCTAAAGTGACAGGAACCAGATCCCCTGTTAAGGGATACCTCCAGATTGCTGGGTCAAGAGTTCCTCTGGGGTTTGGGGTGGTACACTAAGGAGATGCTGGGTAGCTCTCTAACTAAGACTGTGTTGCAGAGAAAACTTGTAAATAGTTCCAGGAAGTTGTCCCCAGTTTATCAGTACCCTTGGGTATCTTGTACACCTCTAACCCTATCCCAGTTCAAATCTCCTAAATATAACAACAAAACCAAAGCTCAAGGACTGGTTTCTGACTCTGGATGCAAGCTTTTGTGAAGATGTATGATGCCTGACTTTGCAGGACTATAGGGGGATGCAAAGCTTCTAGCAACTCCTAAGGGGGTAGTGCTACACATCAGTAATCACAATGCTACGCTTAACAACAGCTAAAAAGATCCTTGATGTCATGCTGTTGACTCTGCCAAGTGGCATTGGACACAGAGCTATCCAGATACCATCAGATGGGAGGTCTGTTAGTCAAAGCTCAAGGGACCCGTATCCACTTTTGGAGGAACCCTAGGGTTCTATGGAACCATAATTAAGAATAGCTGGTCTAGAGGGTGTAAGGCAAAGCATTATTCTCTGATAACTGATGCTAGTAATAAAGAATACAAGGAAAAGTAGTTCCAGCAGAGGGCCTTCCAGAGGTTTGGAATTGTAGACCTGATCTGAGCGTGTTTTAGGAACGTTAATGCATTGTTCTGAATGGTGGTTGTGTGTATAGCACTGGTACATCATTGAACAAAAATACTGCTGTTGGGTGCTGCCATTTTGTTTTTTTGCACAGCAAATAAAAGACACCCTTGTCATGTGTCACTATTCTCTAGTGGCCAGAGGGAGTAGTTAGGGACACAGGTAGGGGCCTAGCTGTTGACTTTTGCCAGAAAGTCAACATTTGCAAAAATAACGACCGCATAGTTCAGTCTGCTTAGGCAGGGTGAGCAGGCATGTTATTGAAACAGGTAATTGAATGGATTGTGAAGGTACCACTATGTTTCTATGCTTGGATAATGAAAACGTTTACTTTACCCACCCTCCATTCATGTTTTTCCACTTTGCTTTCACATTTAGTGATCAGATAGTTATTACTGTACACACAGGTGGTCTTGTCTGTAAGTAAATATAACAATTTTGCACCACCATATTTTGATTCTAACACTATTTTTAAAGAGCACAGCTGACAGAGGCCACCAGAGTGGCAATGCATGTTGCGAACTGATGGTGCCTTTATAGCACCTTTGGCCCACCTGAATTAAATAGCTAAACAAAATGTATGAAGGCATGGAAAGCATTTTTTATATATTTTGTGAGGAATAAAGCAAATCCATGAATCCATGTTGTAGTGATCTTTGGCTGCAATACAGACACAGAGCTACAAGCTTGAGTAACAGATTGTACAATTTTAATTAGGGATTTGCTGAGAATCTGGGTTTGGACAAGGTTTAGATAAAATAAATCTGGTTTCTTTCTTTGTCTTAAAGCTTGCACATTGTTAAACATCGATCTGGATTGTGACAAAACGTTTATTTTGTCTACTCTGTTTCCTGTGAAATAAAGCGGCTTCTGTTGGAAGTATAACTGGAATTTGTTTTTCAGGGTCCGGAAGGTTTGCCAGGAGAAGTCGGGCCACCTGGGGAACCTGGAGAAAAGGTACAGGGAAAGCATAAGCTAACAATGAAATGATGTAAAGACAATACTGATTAAAATTATTGCTGTCTTTTAAAACAACTATTTTAATTTCTCTTACTGGTGTATTTTCTAATACATGATGTAATGTTGGCGGACCCATGGATAGACTATATACCATATTCACTGAAGCGTCATTAATATTCAGTTTCCACTGAAATTAAGTTAGAGGAAGGCTTATCTTAAGGCTACTGTTGCTGTGGTTTTGCTCGCCCCATGAAATCTCTGTAATGTGAAACAAAAGGCCAACTACAAGAAAATGACACCTTGGATGGGGCCTTATGAGAAGAGTGGAGGGATGGGAACATAGACAGGTAAATTTCACCAAGAGATTTAAAGTAAATGTAAATGTATGCTTTAAAGCTCTGGTGCCCAACATGTGGTCCAAGGGCCCCATTTTGGTATTTCTGTGGGCCATTTGACCCCGCAGTCTATGATAGTTGTCGAAGTGCTGTGTTATAAAGGGATAAAAGCAGTGATCTTTACTAGCCCTATTTAACTTAGCCCTCTTACTGTCTGCAGCATGTCTCCATTCTCCAGCTAAACCTGTAGTATGGCTTTGACCGCCATTTTCTCTATTATGTCTGCAATTTCTTAGTCTAGGACTAGGTTTACCCATGTGGCAGCACTTACTGCCCCTCTGAAAAGCAATCTGTGGTGGAGGCGTTTGACAGACAGTGAGGAGGTAATATGTTGCCTCCTCACTGCCTGATATGACCCTTTAAATGTCACACTACTGTGTGACACCCACAAACATTACAGTTGCATGGTGGTTGCAGAAGCCCCATTCACTTGAATAGGTCACATTTGGTAGTGGTACTACCTGTTGAACGTAGCACCTCTGTACAGCTTCTTTTGTAGCTTAAGGGAGGAGGGGGGGCAATAAAACCTGTTTTTACTGCCTCCCAACTGCAAGCGTAAACCACTGGAGTCTTGTCCAGCATTACATGTACTGAATTTTATGCAGGATCCTTTGGTGATGTCAGAGAAGCTTAGTTCCCTTGCAAAGAAGATAGTAAATGCTTCTTTCTGCTACCCTCACCACTGACCTTGGCTTTAATGAGAGAAACTGATGAACAAAGAAAATTTCAAACCTGATACTTCTGGAAGTGCTGATTTCTTTGTTCCCTGCTGCTCTTAATGGTTTGATCCACCAGTCCTTATCTCACTACTGGGTGTTGTAGTTATGTCGGAGGAACCACCCAATGTGGGGTTCTGACACAACTGGAAAAACAATGTAGTCCTTTCCTTTCACCTTTCCTTTCACCTTCCACAGCCTCTACCTGTCCTGGACTTCTATAAAGACACCCAGGTCTGTATGCAATGAGTCTAACAGGAGCCATTGTACTCTTTCAGCAAAAGACTTCCTTCACAAGCCCTATTTGGGAGCAATCCCAGATCCTGCATCTCCCATCAAAACCACCCTAGCACTAAAAACATGACAGAGATTCTGACCCTTACCCATGCTATCAAAACAAATAAAATATTTTGGCTATAGATACACAGAAAACCCTGATTGATAGCAAAAGACTGGGCAAGTAAATGAAACAACTTAGAAACCATTGATTATTCATTTTTTTCAGGCTAAATCTGTATAGTCATTCTCTGTGGTCCGAAATTTATCAAACACATCTGTGTGAAGTTGTGGCTGAAGGCAGTAATAATTTGGAACCCTGTGCTATTAATGATGTTTAACTGCAAGCTTAGTTTGAAGGGACTTTTCATGATTTACTGCAGCTTCTGCTGTGTATTCAGACTGAGCTTCATCTGCAATAATCCAATAGTCTGAAATTCCTAGTACTGTTTCACAAATTATTATATCTTTGGGCCATAAATTGTTGTGAAAGTAGTTATGTAACATATGGAAAAAGCGTGTGATTAATATGATTTCAGTTGTGCACTTGGGTTTAGGATGCTGTGGCCAAAACTGATTCATTTTTTGAGGAGACATGCACTAAGCACTTAATATGTCAAAGGACCACATACTAGGGATGGACAAAATAACAGAAACATACAACCATATATTATTATTGAGGACTTAAACGAGAAGTATGACCAAAACTTTTTATCCTATGGATCACAGGAGTTCAGTTCGTTCTGCACTCCTCTGGCCCATTTTGAACCAATGCTGATGTCACAGAGCCTGTCCAGGCTCTGAAAAGATCCCGACCATATGGTAGGGATCCACCCAGAAACATGCATCGGCACCTGGCTCAGCCCCTCCTATCCCCTCCACTGCTCAGCAATCCAGTGAGCGCTGGTGGGGCAGAGCAGAGATTCGGAGACTGACAGTCACAGCTCTCTGCTCAGTGCGAACCCAAGAACTGAGAGATCAGCGGTGTTCGATTGCTCAGTTCTTACTGCAGAGCTGGCAGAGGACAGATGCAGCATTGGAAAGATGCTGCATCCACCTAGGTGAGTATAAATGTTTTTTTTTTTTTACAAGTTCATACTGTATATGTAAACCCGATTAATAAAATCTCATATAAGATTTGCCATATTAAAATAGTTGTAAAGCTAAAATGTTTTTAACCTAATGCATTCCCTGTATTAAGGTAAAAAATGTTTTGCTACTTACTGTGCTTCCCTCCCCCACCACCACCGCTAAACATTTGCCTGAGTCCTGTGTCAATCTAGTGCTGTGCCCAGCTGCCTTTCTTCTCCCATCTCTTTCTCCTCTCACAGGATGTTCATGCAGCAGGGGAGCCATTGGCTCCTGCTTTTGTCAGTCAATATCCTGTGAGCAGTGGGGCTGAGCCACGCTGTATGTGTCAATAGACGCATACTGCCCAGCTCAGGAGCAAGCCCACACATCTGCCCCCATAGCTGGTGGTTTGCTATGGGGGCAGACACAGAAGAGGAGGAGCCAAAATCATTGGCGGGAGGACCCCAGAAGAGGAGGTGGGTATTTTCATTTTTATTTTAAAAATTGTCTTTACAATTTTTTAACTCTTTAAAAGTCATTTTAAATATTTTTTAAAGATAGCTTTTACTGAATAATACCTGGTTATCCTGCTTTGAAGTTCTTCAGGCACTTACTGTTATAGAGTTACAGCACTTTCTTTGTGGCTGGGCCAATGCACATACACGCACTCACCGGCTACTTTATTTGGTAAACCTGTTCAATTACTTGGAAACAGGAATTGCTAATCAGCCAATCACATGGCAGCAACTCAATGCATTTAGACATCTAGATGTGGTGAAGACGACTTTCTGAAGTTCAAACTGAGCATCTGAACGGGGAAGAAAGGGTATTTAAGTGACTTTGAACGTGGCATGGTTGTTGGTGCCAGACAGGCTGGTTTGAGTATTTCAAAAACTGCTGATCTACTGGGATTTTCACACACAACCATCTCTAGGGTTTATAGAGAATGGTCCGAAAAACAGAAAATATCCAGTGAGCGACGGTTGTGTGGACAAAAATGCCTTGTTGATGTCAGAGGAGAATGGGCAGACTGGTTGCTGCAACATTCAGATGGTAGGGTCAGAATTTGGCATAAAGAACATGAAAGCATGGGTCCATCCTGCCTTGTATCATCGGTTCAGGCTTGTGGTGTAATGGTGTGAGGGATATTTTCTCGGCACTAGCAAGGTGTACCCAAAAAAGTGGCCAGAGAGTGTAGTTCAGGCATTATCCATGATGGAAGCTGGTACATGCAAATGTCTCATAACATGAAACCAGGAGCAAGTGTGTGTAGTCAAGAAGTGACTGAAAAAGGACGCTCTCTCTATGTCTACCAATGGTGCTCCTGTGTTGTCACCATGTTACCTGGGCTTTCAATGAATGACCAAGTCAACACAGATTACGCAGGCACAGTTCTTTGTTGTCACCAACAGGTAACTTGCTCCCAGCTGACCTGTGGATCTCTGCAGCTCCTCAAGAGTTACCATGGGCCATTTGGCTGCTTCTCTGATTAATGCTCTCCTTGCCCGGCCTGTCAGTTTAGGTGAATGGCCATATCTTAGTAGGTTTGCAGTTGTGCCATACTCTTTCCATTTTCAGATGATGGATTGAACAGTGATCCATGAGATGTTCAAAGCTTAGGATATGTTTTATAACCTAACCCTGCTTTAAACTTCTCCACAACTTTATTCCTGACCTGTCTGGTGTGTTCCTTGGCCTTCTTGATGCTGTTCATTCACTAGTCTTCTCTAACAAACCTCTGAAGGCTTCACAGAACAGCTGTGTTTATACTGAGATTAAATTACACACGGGCTAAATACAAATGCACACCACACTTTTCACATATTTATTTGTAAAAAAATTTTGAAAACCATTTATCATTTTCCTTCTACTTCACAATTATGTGCCACTTTGTGTTGGTCTATCATATACAATCCCAATAAAATACATTTATGTTTTTGGTGTAACATGAAAAAATTTGGAAAATTTCAAGGGGTATGAATACTTTTTTAAGGTACTGTACACATGTTAGTTGATACACTTTCCATATGGCTGGTAATGTGCTTTCAAACTAATGGAATAAACCATAGCTGTGTTTCCTCCTTTTTCTGGCATTCTTTATTTTAAGAAAGCTTCAGGAAATAATACACTGTACAGCAACTATAAAGTCTATAAGCAATTCTAGTACAAATTACACTTGAAGTCGATAACACAGCAAGATGTAGATGGGTAGACCACTGAAGTATAACTGGAGTGAATCATGATGCTAGATTTTTAAGTGATTAGGGAGAAGAAACTGGGGGTAGGAAGTGATTACTATGCATAGGGACAAAGGAAGGGGGAAAGCAAGCAGTTTGAGCATGAATTGGGAGGAATAAGAGTGTTCCCACTTGCAAGCCTGGTTAGGGAAGTGGGATGGGGGGAGCAATCTAGGTAAGTCACAGGCAGAGAGGAAGTAGGAAGGGAGTAAACTGCCTGACAAGGTCACCTGGTGGGGAACAAATACTGGGGAGAAGAAATGCAGGAGGGAAGGGCAGGCAAAGTTGGGACTTAGGAAGACAAAGAGAGGACTGTACGAAGTGTAGAGGTGAGAAAGATAAGAAAATGGATAGGGGAGTCGATTTGGTGCTGCTTTGTGCGGAAGGCACTTGGACAGAACTGGACAAAGTTGGACTGGAAGCAAGCTATTTGTATTCCTCAGTAAAGAGGAAATCTATCCAGTAGAATCATGTGATTTATATTTCCCCCCATTTTCCACTTTCTCCCCTGAATTAAGTTTATGACTTTGTCCACATTTGGCCTGAAGAGCACATACGTGACTTGAGTAAAAGACAGATTAGGTCCTCTTTATCTTATCTGATTTAACTGGTATGAGCTTTCTTTTTACTTGGTATTACATAACCACAAGTTTGTTCAACCACTGGAGCTGTCAAAATTAGCCCATTAATGTACTGTCATTAAAATGTAATTTTTCCTTCTGAAATTCCTCTCTTTTTTTCTGTACAATAATACAAACATACTGTGGTCATACAAGACTGTGCTTTTGTTCTAATTTACAGGGAGAACGTGGAAATCCTGGACCCGAAGGACCTTCTGGTGAAAAGGGATCATTTGTAAGTAAAAAGTATTAAATACAACTTTCAGCTGAACAGTTGAAATGTGAGCTGTTTAACCTGATGAAAGATTTGTAATTGTGTTCAGTCAGTCTTGTGATCCTGTTATCCCTGCCAGACAGCATAGGCAGCTCTTGCTGACTGTAAAAGGAAGGAGCAGCAGCATATTAATGAGTCATCATTCAATTAGATTCTGTGATTTTTAGAGAGATTATTTTTAGAGAGCATGCTATGCTTGTGCAATTTTATTGTCTTTTAGTAGATACATGGCAGCCATCTTGTATACTCACCCTCTCTCCCCACTTTTCTTAATATTAATTCTTTCCCCCACTTTTCACACAATCACAAAAAAGGGTTTTGGTTTTTTTTAAATACCTTTTTATTGTAAGGGCTCCTCACTCCTGAGTTTTTCACTTTAGCGAGAATAGTGCACCATCCCATCCCCTGGAATACCCAAGTCACGCATCCCAGGAGGCTTTAGGGCAATCTACTGAAAGTGCACATGTGCTGCGGTGCATCAGCAGGGGGCCAACTGTATGTTCCTGGTTCTAGCAGCTGGCTCCAATGACATCAGAGAGGAAGATGGCGGCATTGAATCTATTCCTCTTTAAATGTTCCTCTTTTATATAAATGTGCTTTTTAAGTGCTAATGTGGCCAGGCTATGGGCATGTGAGTATTTATACTTGTTAAAAAAGCATCCAGTAAATACTAAATATTGCATATAAGTAGAATTAAAAGAGAAAAGTAAAAAAACACCTTAGCTTTCAGCAGGATCATCTAGCTGATCTTGCTGGATCCTAGGAAAGTTAAGAATCCCAAAGTCCCATGAAATGTCACTCCTGCACAGTGCAGGAGCAGATATACTTTAACAAATAGTAAATGATCTGCAAAACAAGCCATCATTGACCTCTGTAGCTGCAATCACTGTGGAGTAATTCTTCCTCAAACTTCGCAGCAGAAGCAAATTCAGGTTGACTTCATAGTCCCATGAAAGAGCACTCCTGCCCAGTGCAGGAGCAGGTATTACTATAGAGTACATGTATGCTTTAACAAGCAGTAAATGATCTTTAAAACAAGCTCTAATTGACCTCTGTAGCTGCAGGCACTGTGGAGCAATTCATCCTCAAACTTTGCAGCAGAAGCAAATTCAAGTTGACTCCCTAAGCAGCTCATGCAACTGTGTTCCTGCTCGCAAAGCAGTGCTCTGTATTTATATCAAAGACTAGAAGGCTGTATGGCTACTGAGTCACTGTTGGGAATAGGAGCAGGGGACGCTTAGCTTCTGAGACTCGTAGAGGGCAGAGAAATACTTACCTACTTTCTTGGTGTCCCTGCCTTGGTGTCCAGATAAGCAAGATGTCATTCCATCACTGCTGAATGACAGAGGGAGAGACACAATGGTAGATGGTATTTTTTTGCCCTTTATAGTAATCCTGTTGTTGGCTGTTGGCAAGATGTTACCAGTGATAGGTCCGCTTGTCTGGCTTTGCCCTTAGACAAGCCTGATATGATATCTACAGTACCTGGTCATCAAGTTGTTTTTAAACTCTGGGTATACAGAGTCTTGTTAACATCCGAAAAATATGAGCTCAAGTTAAGGACATTATGCTCAGGGTAGCAGTCTGACTGTGTCCTGAGCTCAGTACGATATTAGTGTTTTCTCTGTGTAGCAGAAGGAAGACATTTCCGCTGGCAAAGCACACTCATTGTGAAAGTGGTACCAGATACTTATGTAATGATTGTTTTGTGGTTTCAATGGAACTTGCAGATTTTCCGACTTTTCTGCTGAGCTATTCAAGAGTAAAATTATTTTCCATCATTATAACTTATTCTTTAAGCAGTTGCATTGACCACCAGGGTAACATTACAAGACTTATTGCATGGAAATGTAATTTAACATCTTTTCAAGTTGCCGCAGGACTTATACAGCTAGAGGAATGTGGAAAAACAGTGGAATCTAGGCTGCTGGAACTAAGTATCTGTGATTTCCCAGAGTCCTTATAGACATCACCTACATGTGGTTCACCACAATTATGTACACTCTGCCCCAACTACCACAATCCATGTCTTTCTTTAAGTCAAAGTGTCAGTTGTACTGTCAGTACCCAAACACATCCTACCTGTGTGCAGGCCTCCGACATCCAAATACAACCTGCCTTCCTGCACCGAAATAACCTGCCTGCAACCAAACAACCTGTCTGACTTTACCCAAGTAGAGCCTGTCTTTCCATTTAGGGGTTCCACCACTTTTTTTGGAACTATAGCCCTCTGTCTTTCTTTCCCGCCAACCTTCCCTCTGTTTGGTCTGATGTCTAGGTTGCTAAAAAAAAATATGCTATTTAAAGTGTATCTAAACCTTCAGACAAGAAAGTAATATATTGCACCTTACCAGTCTGTAGGCTAGGTTCACACCTATGCAGGTTGCGGTTGATGCCTTTTTCCCGGTGAGTTTTGCGTTTATTGACACACGTTTGTGACACGATTTTAGTGCATTTTTTTAAGCATTATGAATTTCTGGGTGGTGCCGGTTATCAATGAGGGAGCAACCAGCAAAAATGCATAAAAAACTCAAGCCTTGCATTTTTAATGCGTTTCGGCTGTGTTTCCATTGAACTCTGTGGAACCAGAAACCGCAACCTGCTGTGGGCAAAAAAGGCACAGATGTGAATATGACCCGTAGGAAACCATGTTAAATGGACTGTAGTGAGTTTCTGCAAAACAGAAGATGCATTGCAAAAAGCATAGGTGTTAGCCTTACATGTAGAGGCTGCATTAGTTTTGATTTTAAAAGTGAACACATTTTCTGCAAATACAGAAAATATCTATTGATCTTCCTAGAAATTTAGTTTCCTTGTCACTGATTGTGAACATAAAGGAAAGAAAAACATCCCTTTCTTTCTTAGGCTCCATGCACACTAGAGTTTTTTTTTAACTCAAAAAATGCTGAAAAAGACAATGGATAAAAAACGCTGAGAATAGCATTTTGTTAGTAGCGTTCACAAGTGTTTAGGAGCGTTAGTGTTTTATTACCGTTTTTACAGTACATGTAGAGGGGGGAAAAAAGCTGTAAGGAGCGTTTAGCATTTTATTTTTTTCTGCTGGAAAAATGATTTAAAAAAACTCTACAAAAAGAAAGCAGGAGCAGAAAAAAAATATGCTGATAATAGCTTCTAGGAGCTTAAAAAAACATGGTGCCTTATTGTAAACTATTAGCTCCGTCAGGCCATCATGTAATGGAGACGAAATCCAGCCTGTATGACAGTCATGGCTTCCTCCATGTGGATTAAAGAAATGAGCATAGCCACTCAGGGACGGAAAGTGTTTTATTTACAGAATTAGCAGGTGAAAATAAGGGAAAGAATTTTGAAAAAAATAATCTAATATACTCATACAATCTAAGGGCTGGTAACCTGCAATATTTATATTTTTTATTGAGTTTAGATACTGCTTTAACAATCCTTCTCTGAATCATTTAGATGGTCATTGGCAAACTTCTGATGGGCCTATACATGTGCCTCCTTGAGGAGGGAGACTTTGCAGGTGCTGTAGGAATTCAATCCATGGTGGCGTATTGTGTTACCAATGGTTTGTTTGGTGACTATGGTCCAAACTGCCTTGAGATCATTTACAAGCTCCTCCTGTGTAGTTATGAGCTGATCCCTCACTTTTCTCATGATCATCCTTACCCCTTGAGGTAAAATCTTGCATGAAGCTCCAGATTGAGGGCAAATGGTTTTTTTTTACCATTTGCATATAATCGCTCCAACAGTTGTCGTCACAAAGCTTCTTACTGTAGCCCATTTCAGCCTTGTGCAGGTCTACAATCTTGCCCCTGATGTCCTTTGACAGCTCTTTGGTCATTTGCCCATGGTGGTGCCCAAGAACGAGATTCTGTGTACAGGTGTCTTTTATACACATAACGAGTTGTTGTTAGGAGCACCTTCTTAAATTGATAGGACTAATCTGTGTACCACATGAGCACATAGCCTGTCTGTGGGAGCCAGAATTATTGTTGGTTAGTAGGGGATCATATACTTATTTTACTCACTGAACTGCAACTCAATTTATAACATTTGTATCATGTGTTTTTCTGTTTTTTTGGTTGATATTCTGTCTCTATCATTTAAAATACACCTATGATAAAAATTATAGACCTTTCATTTCTTTGTAAGTGGGCAAACTTACAAAATCTGCAGGGGATCAAATAATTATTTTCCCCCACTGTATATACAGTATTCTAATATATATATTATACCAGTATTCTAATTCATGATTTTTTTTAGGTCTGTACATATTAGTTTATCATTACTTACAAAATCAGCAGGTGATCAAATAATTATATTCCCCACTGTAGCTAGCTAACTGTACCCAAATAAAAGTCTACAACCAAACACAACCTGGCTTCTGGCACCCACATACCACCTGCCTTCCCACACCCAAACAGTCTGCTTGTATCCATACAGCACCTGGCTGCCTGCAGCTAAACATGGCCTTCAGAATGTAAATAATGGCAGTTTCCATGTATTTCTAAGTACCTGATTTAAATAGTTTATCCACGTCAGCATTTGATTTTGCTGATATTTAAATGTTAAATTATCTTGTTTTGCTGAAAACTTTTCTAATACAAGACAATTTATTTTTAGGGCTATCCTGGACCTCCAGGAACACCTGGACCAATTGGTCTACCAGGATTACCAGTAAGTGAAAACTAGCACATCACATCTGTTATTACAATGTGTTGATTTGACATTGTGGATTTTTTCAATGATGTTGATGTGTAAGTGCAACAAAGCAAAAAAAATAAAAAATCTGTCATCCTATTTATAGGGTCCTGCTGGACAAAGAGGATCACCTGGAATACAGGGTCCAAAGGGTCAAAGAGTAAGTACAGTGATCTCTCCAGATTGTTCTGTATTGACCTGTTAGAGAACTGAGAGGATCAATATTCTGCTCCACTGAATACACAGTGCTTGTTACACTACATAACCTAGCAGAGCCCATTAGTTTCATAAACCTTTCGTCAGGATGGAGAATAATAAATCTTGCACGTAAATAATTAAGTGTGCTCCAAGGAAGGGATACATCATATAAAGCTTTCCAGTGAGGGATATAAAGTTGAAAGCCTCACCTGATACTGAAATTTAGCAGTTGAAGAATTTGTATCTTTCAGAAATCTTGTACACTCTGTGCTTCATTAAAGTTCCTTCCTGGGCAATTGTATCCCTAACTTGAGAAAGCAGGGCAGTTGTAATCACTCAGATGACTGTGTGAGCTCTACAATGATCAGCACAACTATCAGTAGGACCACCCAAGCATGGAAGGTATATGGTGATGACTTAGACAAGAATGGGTACTTTCGTTCTTCAGGTATGGGATTGGCAGGAGGCTGATGAATCTGTCCTGGAAAAATGAAAGCAGTAGCCTATACAGAGCCTACACAGAAGGCCAACAAGCTTTCTGGAAGTAAAACAAAATATAGGCAGAAGACACAGATCACTGTAATGCAGACATTCTCTATCAGGGTCCATCCAGCGGATTCTTTGAGCTGTAGTTGATTGAATTCCCATTTGATGGCACCTGCCTGGTTTGGGGGCCAATGCCACTTTAGAGAGCCAGTGGTGACACAAATGATCTTTGTAGCTGTCACTAAAGGTGGCATTTTTAACTACCAATGATAGGGTGGCATTTCGACCACCAGTATATATTTCTTTCCACTGGCCACCAACAAATATTTTTTTAGCAGGGGTTCCTCTGGACCTGAAAATTATTTCAAGGATACCTCTGGAGTAAAAATGTTGCTCTAGTGAGAACCTTCCAGTTTTGTGAAATAACATTTTATTTTAATGCTTGATACAAATTAGAATGGTGTTGTATCATATCATTTAGAATTTGAGGAAATACTGTTCGCAGTTCTGTTAGCACTGAGGTTAGTATTTTTGTATTGTATGTATTAAGGTTAAAATGTATATTTTACATTTGTGCTTCTTTGGCCAAGGATATTTTAGGATCATGCCTAGCTGACAAAGTATAAAAATTACATTCCTTTTTTGAAAGCAAAGAGTTAACTTCCTAGGTCACCAGGGCTGGGATATGAGCTCCTCTACAACTTCATAGTCCAAGATCTTTACTTGTAGAAAAAAAAAACCCTTTTCCTGATGTTTTAAGGCATATACGCAGTTGGAAGAATTATTTTTTAAAAAATGGTTATGACTGGATTAATCTAAGAATCTAAATATTCAATTTTAAATAATTATTGTTTTGCATGCGTTGTCATGAAATATTTATATGTGTTCACCTTTTTCGCTTTACTTATTATGACTCTTCAGTTTAAGATGTAAGGGCCAGACTTCACGTAATTTCTGACTTTCTTTGCCCTGTCTACTGGCTTCCCGAAATGCAGATAATATCAAAAATCCGAGCTCTAACTGCAGGGCTCTGATATTTGATATTTTGGGGAGCTGGGATGCATTGTACGAGGTCAGGCAGTTGACAGCAACTGCCATACTTCAGTGACCTCTGACTCCTGACTCTCAAAATGGAAAGTCAGACTTTGATAAAGTAAATAAAGTTAATAATAAGGGAGCAAATGTAATATAAGCGGCCCTGCACTGTCATATTACTTTAAAGCATGTATTTTTAAAGTGTTACTAAACCTACAACAGTAAAATCAGCCTGTATATGCCGTAAAGCATGCTTGATATACTCACTGTAGAACCTAAGGGGTTAATCCTCTGCATTGTGTAAAACGACCATTTGATCCCTTCTTCTCTGTTCCTCCCCTTTTTCAAGTGACCACCTCTTATCTCCTGATAAGACAGACTGAGCCATAAGCATTTTGCACATGGTCAGTTTGGTGCGTATTGCTAGAGAGGTTACTTTTTTGTTGGGAGAGTGCATGTGATCAGCATAGGGCCAATCAGCACTGGTCAGACAGAGGTCAGGGGTTTTGCATCCTCCTAGAGCAGAAAGAAAACTCCTCTTACAAGCTTTAGCCAGTGCTCTGCTGGACGCTGATAGAAGTCACAAGATGGCACTAACTGCTGATGAGAAAAGATATTTAGCAATTTATGTTTACTAAAATAATTGCATTTCCATGTTGTGTGTACTGTGGGAGACCAGATATAGTGAATGCAGGGTCCGGGGTTTAGTAACGCTTTAAAGCAAACACTGACATTGCAAGTTAAAGGTGTGCATGCATTCTTGCAAAATTGTGTGCTAAACAGCGCACATAGAGGAATCTGCATTGTCAGCTATTTTATTCTGACAGCTATTTTATTCTGACAGCCAGCTCCTGTGACTATCAGTTTCCCGGAGATATGTCCTTAAGATTGTATTTAGGATTTGTTCAAAAACCTATTCAGACCTGTTTATTGCTTTTGTCTGAGCTTGTGTTGGGTCAGGCAGCAAAGGGGCACCCTATCTTGTGTAGAAGAAAACTGGCCAGTATGAAGCAAGGGTCATTCCACCATCTTGTTTATGAGCCATTCATCAGTGGAAGGGATGTTTTTGTTTTTCCACCACAAAGCATGTTGAAGAACAAAGACTTGCCACACAGCCAGGCACCTTGGAGGGAATGACGGAAACATCATAGTAGACCATTTCTTTGTTTTTCTTGTGATTATCTAATTATGGACTACAGCCTCTTTTTGTGTACTCTTCCAGTTTTGTCTGTGTCTATTCCTATAACTAAACATGATTAGAAGTCAGCTGTAATCTATTTGTACCCAACAAACATAGCTAGCTGTGGCCCCGCAGAAATTGAAATACTGAAGTATTTATTTGTGAAAATGTTCTGTGAAGAGTCAGAGAAAAAGAACCTAATTAGACCCAGAGTACACACTAATGAAATGACCTTCTCTGAAGTTAGACAAATGAAATACTTATGAGCCATAAAATTAGAAATAGCCTCATCTAAACTGGGAGACGTGCACACGGCGCATCTGATCCAGATGTCATGGGAAAGACACGCCAATGGCAATGCATACTTAAAAAGAGCAGGAGTGATAGATGCAAGGGCTAGAAACACTCAACCGTGGGTAAGATCCAGGGATGGAAAGCTCATAAAATATGGCACCCCCCCTCTCCATGAAAATACAATGCCCCCTTATTTTATAGTGGAACTGCAGTTAAATATACAGTATGTATGAGTTTTAGACAACAACAGAAAAACTGATAAGAGTTTAAAGGATAAGTGCACTTTATAACAAATTGCAATTATAATAATAATTTTTCCCTCTAATCCTGTCCTAACCAGGTCCATCCTCCCAATCCACAAATTCATGTTTACATCCAATGCGATGGCAATTTCTCAGTGTCTTGGTTGTGTCTGCATAGTAGATCCCTATAATCTTTTATGGGGGCATCATCCAAGGCTGGAGATATTTGGGTCCTCTCCATCGACTCTTATGGGGAGGTACGAAGCATCTTCAGCTTTTGGCTTAGTCAGGACATTGAAGGATTGCGGCATTTAAGCACCTGAGGCTGCACATGTCAGGGGTAAATATGCATCTGGGGAGGGGGACGTTGGGCTAGGTTACTTCAGGAAGAGGATATAATGTGGAGAGGGGCACTTTGCTTTGGCTATACAAAAACTTTAGCTTCCTTCTCGAATAAAAGGAATCACTTACATGCCGTCCACTTATAATTCTGCAGTGACAGAGACCTTACATGGTATAAGACTTGGCTACAAGGTAGATTGATCTCATGACGTCTACACATGAAGGAGTGTCCAAGTCATATATGGACTGGAATAGGTTCTTTAGACTTAAAGGGGAAGTTACATTTATTGAATGCTTGTTACCTGTTATCATTTACAGTGGTTGTAAAAGCAGAAGCTTTTTACCTTGATGCATTTTCTGTATTAAGGTAAATAACCTGTATTCAGCTCACCCCCCAGTCCTCCCATACTTACCCGAGCCTGATCTCAATCCAGAGCTGTGCCCGAGAGCAGCGGCCCTCCTCTCTCTCCTCTCTCTTTCTCCTTACTGGAACTGGAGGCAGCACTGGACGCCATGGGCTCCTCCTGCTGTCGATCACAGCCTGTGAGGAGAGAGCGGAACCTAGCCATGCTTTGTATTTCAATGGACACACAGAGCCCTGCTTGGGAATGTGCCCCCACACGTGTCCCCAAGTGGCTTGCTATGGGGCATTTGGAAGGGGGGAGGGGCCAGGAGAGGCAGCAGTAGACCCCAGGATAGGAGGATTGGAACTGCAGTTAAGTTGACCTTTGTTATTCAAGAAAAACTTTTACAATCACTTTTAATTACATTTCTGTGGAATTTTAATTTCCAAGGGTGTCATTTGTATCTCCTGCTAGAATTTTAACTGTCAAACTGTATCAATTGTCAAAAAAGATCCATCCTGAAATGTTAACATGAAGTTATGTTAGAGCAAAATTAAACCCTCCTATCCTTTACAGCCAAGGAAGCTGCCATCTTGGCCTCTGTTAAATCTACAGTTGCCTCGGTGCTGCACATGTGATCCACTATGACATCAGCCGTTTGATAGCTTGACAGTTTGGTTGAGTGCACAAGAAACTGTGACTATTATTTACAGCATGCCTTGAATGTAACTGTTTTGGGAAACAGTTAAATTGATGGGTTTAGTTACGCTTTAACAGTCTTGCTGGGCTAGATAAAAAGGTTTTGGCTATGGCTAAAGACATAGATGTAGAGCTGAATGCACTTCTCTGACCTTAAAGGAAATCTTTCATGAGAGAAATATGGGGGTTGCCATTGCTAAACTCTTCTTATGAAAATGCTCGTTAGTTGACCAGCAGGTAATTGCCTTTTCTCAAGAAAAGAAGGTCAACAATGACAGCCCTATATTTCTCTCCAAGCAATATTACTTTAAGGAGACCCTGTCACCAACTTAAATAATTTCAAGTAAAAGCGCATAGAAATTAAGTATTTTAAATGCTACCGTACAGTGTCTTTTCTTTCCTGTAAATTATTTTTATTTCATTGCAATGGGTGTTTGAACTTCCTAGGAACTTGGAATATTCCAGGAAAAGTCAATTCTCTAACACATCCCCCTCCCTCCTTCACATCTTAGACCTCTCTTTTTGTGGGAGTTTCTAATCACTCTCTGTGCTGGCCAAGCTCCTCCACCCCTCCCCTCACATCCCAGCATTATCTTTTATGCAGCTGCCTGAGAAGTGTTAAAGGGAATACTATAGAGTGTCACTTGAGTGACAGTTTTGAGTCTGCTGGGGCTGTTCACATCCAAGATGACAGTGACCAGTGTTCTTAGGGTTCTTGAATGTCTACACAAGGAAGGCCATTCCAGGCGAATAACATAAAATACCATACATTAACATACGTATAATCTTTTTTATGAAGAATTGTGTTGAAATTGTCTACTGACCATCCTGACCTAAACTTAACAAACAAAAGCAATTTTGTTGGGAATAATTCAGAGTGTGTACAGGGCTATAACTATTTGTAATGGGCCCCCTAACAAAACCATTAATAGTCCAACCTTGGGCTCAGCTGTGCTCTCTCCTGTGAGTCTTGGGCAGGGGGCAAAATCCATAAATCCCTGGGCCCATAGGAAGAGCGTTGAATGACACTAGGCATCATTCAGTCTGGAAGATGAACAGTGCTGGATCAGGGAGCTCTGAGTCTACAGGGGGGCAGCATCGGACACAGGGCATTGCAGCCAGAACAGTTTTTTTATTTTATTTTTAAATGATGCCGGGGACTGCAATTTTTATTTTTTTTGCCCAAGCTGGAGATGGCCATTATGGTCTCCATCTCCAGCTTGTTATTACAGTAATTTCATTGCTAATCACTTTCATAGCCTTTATTTAGAGGTTCCCAATTGTATCTTCTATATACTATTACTGTTTGCCTATGTTAATTTGTAACCAAACAACTCTGGGCCCCATAGCAATTACATGGTCTGCAATAGCTATAGTTTTTTTACCTAAACGTGTAGGTCACCTGCAGGGCTGTGCTAGACTGTTTTGCGCCCTAGGCAAGACCAGCTACTTGCACCCGCCCCCCCTCAAAAAAAAATAAGAACAAAACCTCACCTGTAGTACAAATTTCCTCAATCCTCTCTCCTGTCCACCCCCGAATTCCCTCTCCTAGCACAACCCCCTCTCATAATTTCCTCTCCTAGCACAACCCCCCTCACAATTTCCTCTCCTAGTATAACCCACCCTCACAATCTCCTCTCCTAGCACAAACTCCCTCCCTCCCCAATCCCCCTCCTGGTACAAATTCCACCCCAATCCCCCTTCTTACACAAATCCCCCCAATCCCATCTCCTGGCACAAATTCCCCCCAGTTCCCCTCTTACCACAAATCCCCCCTCCCAGCACCAATCCTTTTCCTTCCATTCCCCCCACCTAGGACAAATTCCCCCAAATCTCTCCTCTAGCTAAGACCCCTCCAAATTAGCCTTCCCAGCATAAAATCCTCTCATTTTACCCCCCCCCCTTTTCTAGTATAAATCCACAAATGAATTGTTCCCCCCTCCCCCCCTTTTATTGTGTACAGTTTCCTCAGGCCTACAAGAGGCCTACCCCTCCCCAAACTTACAGATGGGAAACTATGTAGAGGTGCAGGTTGGGCTGTGCTCTCACTCCTGTCAGTGCAGCAATCCTCCATTCAGCACATGACAAGGATTGCTCTTAGATCGGGCTGTACACAGTTTGATTACCCCACCCCCTATCTCCTCCAATGACTGTTCATCTCTCTGCAGCAGGGAAGCAGGGAGTGAATCAAACACTAAACACGTTGATGTAAGAGCGTTTCTGTGTCATCTGCCTATGGAGGATTAATCCACTGACAGAAGAGGAGAGCACAGCCCGCACCTCCTGGGTCTCTCCTGTCAATTCTCCTTTGCAGGCTTCACTGCTCTAGACTGCTCTCCCCTTGTCCCAGCCGTGAGCGCGGGCATAGGGGAAGGCACTCAGTGGTCAGGCACAGCAACCATGGAAAGACTGGCCTGAATTGGGGGGGGCACAACTGAAATCGGGGGGGGCGTAGCCCACCCCAGCGCCCCCCTAGATTCGGCACTGGTAGAGAGTAGGGAAACCAGCGACTGCCTAGTTTGCCTACTGGTAGCACTGTCCCTGGTCACGTGATGCATTTTAGCTTGTTCAAATCATTGCATTTGGAATCACAGGAAGCTTTCTAATTGTGGACAATTTCATACACTGTTTGAAATGTTATTGATATATCTACTTTTCTTCTTTTTTTTTTAAGGGTCCACGTGGTCCTGACGGTCCAGCAGGAGAAGCGGGCCAACCAGGGGTGAAAGTAAGGCAGTTGAATGCAGGATTCTGTGAATTGTCTGCTAGAATATTAATGTGTGATTCATGTGTGATCTCTGCTCATTTATTTTCCTTCCTCCAGGGTGAAAGAGGTGATCCTGGCAAAAAAGGACTGCCTGGCCGTATAGTGAGTACATTTAAGTGACTGAAATCAATTGTTCAATTTGTTTCATACGCATCTTAACAAAAACTGGTAGAGAGATGTAGTTTGTAGACTGTGTTTAGCAAACCTGTAAATCCAAGTTATAAGGGACGTTCAAGTCAAATCCGCCATCTTGATTTGTGGTCTCTGGACTGACCCTAGACATGTGTGCCGCCTATCGGTAATAGGAAACACTTGCCACTCACTGCTGCGTGTAGTACCGCCACGCTAGCCTCACTTTTTATATCTGTAAAATGAAAAGTTCCACTTTGACTTGAACACCCCCTGTAGATTGCAGTCAGTCATGAAAACTTTCTCAGAGAATATGGTCTGCTTTCTGTGTGTCTGCTAAGCTCCCTGTCCCACTCACGAGATCCATATGGCTATCTTTAGTTTATGGGTTGCCCTGACTCTAACCTTTTAAAAAGGCAGGTTAAGGTTCCCAGTTTGCAAACACCCTTTGCTGTAGTTCTAGAGAAGTAGGTTGCATGGCACAAAATCACACGTGCAAGGGGTTACAGACCCTCCAAGAAGCACCATGGAAAGCCTTGTGAGTCTACCTGCAAAGCTCAGACTTACAGTAAAGTGTAGCTGTTTTTTATTGTTGTCTGAATCTCCATTGCTGAGATTTACCCTTACTTTCTTTACTGGGGCCACTGTCTGTGGGATAAGATGTATGGGGTAATCTCTCCAGTAAGGATGAGTTTGAACATTTCAGGCTAATATCCAAACCCACATGTGCAATCCCACCAGGAAGCTGTCACATGTACAGGCCAATCAAGGGGCATGTATACATATGGCTGTGGGGTATAGAATTACCCAGCCAGAGATTATTGGCCCATACAGGTGACAACTTCCTAGCAGGCTTGCACACAAGGGTTCAGATCCTATTCTGAACACAGCCAAGGTCACCACTGCTCCCAACAGAAACAAGGACAGCTATAGAAATCTTTTATTTATAGGGATTCTATGTGGTTCGTCATGTCACTTATTTCTTTCAACCCAGCAAAGTGGTATCAGAATCTCCTACTATGCAAAGATGCACAAGATTACGTTTTTAGGGCTTTTGATATTATAAAACCCTAATTATTCAATCTCTTTTTTGCAGCTGTAAAAATCTGATAGAGGTTCTGAATTGTCCCCGCTGTATTAAAAAGTGTTTTTTGTTGCTGAATGCCAATAGGATTCCTTGCCTCGTTGACCACTGGGAAATATTCACCAATGACACAGGCCACCATAGAAAATGAACCCCACTTTATCCACATAGGTGTTGCATATAGCTAATGATTCTGTTGACGTCTGGTAAAAGATAACAGTAGCAATGGCTATTTTAATGCCTAGATTTGAATTATATCCCAGGCACAGAATGATTTGGCTGGATTAAGCAATTGTAAAAATGGTAAAGGCTTGGCATAGAGCTAATAATTTGTTTCAGCTGCCTGAAGCACTTGTCATCACCCTCTTGCAGTTAAGAAACAGGCAGATAACGAAGAGTGATTCTGTAATTTGGAAACATCATTTATAATTATCAGACCAACTGTGGCCAGCTCTAATTAGATCCAACTCCTGATGATGGTTGTTGTATAAGACAAAATAAAAGGTGTAAAGTTGTTTATCACTGGTGACAAGTGCTGATCATAGCAGTATGAAAATTGATTCCCAAACTGATTCAGCGGGGTGGATGTACTAAAGGCAAATAGACTGTGCACTCTGCAAGTGCAATTGCAATCTTTTTCCCCAGAGCTTAGTAAATGTGGTGATGCTGATTTCCATTACCTAATCATGTGCAAGCAATAATGCTTTTTTTTTTCTATGCACCTGATTAGGTATTCTATACAAAGTGAATCTTCACCACATATACATTTACTGAGAAAAAAGAGTGCAACTTTCCTTGCAAAGTGCGGCCTGTTTGCCTTTAGTAAATCCACCCTATAGTGTTCTAAAACAGTGATGTAGCTTCATTTGCAGCAGAATAATTGTCATAAAAAATAGATATTTACATGCAAATCACATTTGTGGCAGAAATGTATCTTATTTCATGTTTAATTGATATGTATATAGGGGAAAGTTGGTAATCCTGGAGAGAGAGGCGAACAAGGAAAATCTGTAAGTAGTATGACACTTACAGTTGTATTAATCGTGATATATTTAATTTGTGACAAACCATAATGTTGTTCTATTGAGTGTTACACTACAACAGAAAATATCTGAATGTAATTTCCTGTGTTGGTAAACTGAGTCAATTCATAGCTGTGGAGTCGGTTGTTCTGCATGCTTATCTTCGCTTATTCACTAGAAACTAATAATAATAATAATAATAAAAAAAATTGGGGATTAAGCTGGAAAAAAATGGATCAACAATAGCAAAATTTCTAGCATTTCTTCAGACTTTTTCCTTGTTCTAAGGAACAGGCAGCCCTTAAAGTTTTACTAAACCTAGGACCCTGCATTCACTATATCTATATCAGGTGGTACAGTGGCTTAGTGGTTAGCATGTCTGCCTTGCAGTAAATGGGTCATGGGTTCGAATCCCGACCATGGCGCCTCCTGCATGGAGTTTGCATGTTCTCCCTGTGCTTGTGTGGATTTCCTCCAGGTGCTCCGGTTTCCTCCCACACTCCAAAGACATGCTGGTAGGTTAATTGGATCCTGTCTAAATTGGCTCTAATACAGCGGTTCTCAACCTGGGGGACCCTTTCACAGGGGTCGCCTAAGACCATTGGAAAACACATATTTCCGATGGTCTTAGGAACCGAGACGCCGCCGCCACCGCCGCCACCGCCGTCTCCAGGTGTGGGCGGGATGACATGCCGCCCCTGTCATCTGGACACACCTCGAGATCAATCCTCGCCTGTGATTGGCCGCCGGCACTGTAGCTCAGGAGAGGCACACAGGCGGCCAATCACCAGCAAGGAGGTGGAGCTTGGAGAGGAGGAGCCGAGCGGCACCGCGAAGATCGAGAGAGTGAATAGGAGGAGAGCGGCTGGAGAAGGAAGACATCTGACAGGTAAGTGTCAGTACCATGGGAGAGGGAGGGAGCGAGCGAGCCCAGGCTGGAGCAGCGGTCTGCAAGGTAAGTATCATTGGTGTCAGTGGGAATAGTGCCCCATCATTGGTGTCACTAATACCAATGATGGGGCACTATTCCTCCCACTGACACCAACGATGGGGCACTATTCCTCCCCCACTGACACCAAGGATGGGGCACCATTCCTCCCCCCACTGACACCTATGATGGGGCACTATTCCTCCCACTGACACCGATGATGGGGCACTATTCCTCCCACTGACACCAATGACGGGGCACTATTCCTCCCACTGACACCAATGATGGGGCACTATTCCTCCTCCCACTGATACCAATGATGAGGCACTATTCCTCCCACTGACACCAATGATGGGACACTATTCCTCACACTGACACCAATGATGGGGCACTATTCCTCCCAATGACACCAATGACGTGGCACTATTCCTCCTACTGCAAAATTACAGTTATGAAGTAGCAACGAAAATAATTTTATGGTTGGGGGTCACCACAACATGAGGAACTGTATTAAGGGGTCGCGGCGCTAGAAAGGTTGAGAACCACTGCTCTAATATGTGTATGAATGTGAGTTAGGGACCTTAGATTGTACACCCCTTGAGAGTTAGGGACTGATGTGAATGTTCAATATATATATGTGTAAAGCGCTGCGTAAACTGACAGCGCTATATAAGTACCTAAAATAAATAAATATCTGATCTCCCGAAGTACATGGAAATGCAATTATTTTAGTAAATATAAAGTGCTAAATACCTTTCACAGCAGTCTTGTGACTTTTATCAGCATCCAGCAGAGCACTGGTTAAAGCTTGTAGGAGTTTTCTTTCTGCTCTAAGAGGATGCAAAACCCCTGAACCTCTGTCTGGACAGTGCTGATTGGCCCTGTGGTGATCATATGCACTCTCCCAAGAACAAAAAACTCTCTAGCAATACACACTAAACTGAGCATGTGCAGAATGGCTACAGTTCAGTCTGTCTTGTCAGGAGATAAGACGTGGACATTTGAACAAGAGGAGGAGCAGAGAAGTCAGGAACAAACAGCCTTTTTACACAATGCAGAGGATTAACCCCTTAGGTTACACAGTGAGTATAACAAGCATGCTTTACTGCACATACAGACTGAAAAAGGTAGGAAGCTTCAAAGGTAGGACGTTATGCCTAGAGCCCTGTGACTATTTCCACTTGCCAAATGGGAGCAGGCGAGCGGAAATTTTGAGGGCTGCTGTTATCATTATGATTTAAAAAGGAGCCAAACAACTATGTGATAATTAATGGCTTCATATGATCACTGTCCATAAATAAATACAGTTTTTTGGCATGATCTGTCATATTTTTTAATAAAAATGCCAACATTTCACAATTTTTGCCAGGGTATGCAAACTTTGGAGCACAACTGTATATTCTTTAGTTTCCATGAGTCATTACCACAAAGCCTGTGCAAACAGTAATTTCCATATGGAATGTTTCTCACTTAGGCAGAGGCTATCCTTAGGGCTGTCCCTCCCTTAAAGGATAAGTTCACCTTTTTTAACATGTTACATGGTACACCCATATTCAGAGTGTAACATGTAACATATTATGATTGGACCGGCCCCAGCACCCCCGATCCCCATTGTGACAGTTAGCAAGGGATCTTCTCCTCTCTGCTAGCTTTCACAATTTTGAAAAGCTCATTCACAGTATTCTGTGAATGGGAAAACTACAAGTCCCGACAGCCTTTGCTCCACAGCGCCGTGGTAGTTCATTGAGCCTTCCTGTCAGCAGCTATCTGCTTGACCATAAAGGATGTATGAGCAAGCAGATATATTGACAGTTCAGAGAGAAATCTGCATGGCACCAGCGAGGCTCCACAAAAACCCAGTTGTGACATCTCATGTCTAGCGCACAGTGCTGGCATGTCGATGACGTCATGCTGCAGGATGTCAAAATTTAACTAGGACCTATGGCGTGCAAGCTTAGCACCCCCTAGAGTTCTCCTGAGTGGATGCCAGTCTACAACATAGATTACAACAATGCATAGTCAATACATTTAATACAGAAATATATATAAAAGTTACATGCCTTACAGAATTACAGCAAAACAAATAATCCTATAGTTAGCAATAGCATTAATGGTGGAAAAGCAACCTCTACAAAAAGAAACTGCCACCACAGTCACCATATCAGTGCTTTGGGGCCCAGGGCAGAGGGGGTGCTGGATAATGTGAACGACTGTAAATGAGGAGGGAGTGCGCACATTTTTTCCAGCACACCACAATGCACCACACTTTATAGTGTGTCCACACATTTTGCTGTGCAAAGACGCACATTCCTGGGCAGGTGCATTATGGTTCAATAGATTTTGAATGTTAATGCAGTGCACCTGGTGTGTTGCTGTGTGCTGCTAAACCTTGGACTGTGAATATTAACGCAACACTATGACGTGAATGGGCCACATAAAAGTTCCTCCCCACTGTTTTTATATTTGCTGTATACATTTTTTTCTGTATCTGCAGTTGCTATAGTTCAGGCCCTGTGCAATATGACTGTAGTAATTAGGGTTTAGTTCAGTGGCATTTTTTTTTTACTGTTTAGGGAGGGAACCACATAAAATTTTGCTGTGGAGCCCTGTGATTTGTAGTTACGCCCCTGCATGGTTTCATTCAATCCAGGAGGCATAGTGACTTTCAAGTTATATATCCATTTCTTCTCATGTTGCAATATAATGCAATCAAAGTTTCCTCAGTTTAATGTCATCCAAATGTGGATCCGTTCTAATGTTACAAAGATATGCAAGAAAGATCATAATTATGATAATGAGCTGCATGCCTACCAATGGGAAAATGACAGATCTCCAAAGCTAATGGAATAGACATGCTCATGATAGAAGACATAAGCTAGAAATGGGTAATATTTCTATTTTTATGTATGGATACATTTTAGAGCCTAACTTATGGTAATAGCCAAAAATCAAATCTTTGTAACACAATATTCTTCTTTTCACAAAATAAAATTGATTTACTTTAATGATGTTTATATAGTTATGTGAAGCTTTGCTGTGGCACCATTAATATCCCAACATACTTTGAATATTTTCATATTGAGCTATAGTTGGGATCAGGGGCGGACTGACAACTCATGGGGCCCCCGGGCAATAGGGGATCATGGGGCCTCTTTGTCCTTGCCAAAACTCAAAAAAGCCTATGAAAAAGGTACCACGGGCATCTCATGGGGCACCCTACTGACCCCGGGCCCTCGGGCAGTGCCCGAGTTTCCAAATGGTCAGTCCGCCCCTGGTTGGGATGTTGATGCCAATATTCTATTTTCTTTTTTTTTTTGGAGTTTTTACTTCTTTATATTAATTTCTGGTACAAGACAAATGAATTAACAAAAACAAACATAAAAAAGACAATAAATATACATCCTACATTAATAAACTTGGTCAAGACACAAAAGGAAAGACACTAACAAACATACCTGCATACAAAAAAGTATAATTTAGAAGATAACCCCTGCTTTTAAACACTTGATGTTCCACCAAGGCTAATCCAAAATTATCTCAAATGTGAGTTATATGATAGTGTTGCCGCCCCAAAAAAAAACCTTCCCGACCAAAATAACTATCACCCTTGTCAGGGAGAGAATGGGCAAGAGAAAAAGAAAAAAAGGGAGATCTACAGTGGGGAAAATAATTATTTGATCCCCTGCAGATTTGTAAGTTTGCCCACTTACAAAGAAATTAAGGGTCTATCATTTTTATCATAGGTGTATTTTAAATGATAGAGACAGAATATTAACCAAAAACACAGAAAAGCACATGATACAAATGTTATAAATTGAGTTGCAGTTCAGTGAGTAAAATACACGTATGATATTAATTATAGACCTTTCATTTCTTTGTAAGTGGGCAAACTTACAAAATCTGCAGGGGATCAAATAATTATTTTCCCCCACTGTATATACCGAATTCTAATATATATTATGCCAATATTCTAATTCATGATTTTTTTTTAGGTCTGTGCATATTAGTTTATCATTACTGTATGGTGTTTCTCACTGCTCTGCATGAGAAATAACCAATGTCAATATTTCTAGACTCAGGCTTCTATCTGGAATCTCTTTTATACCCTATAGCAGGGGTGGGCAACTGTGGCCCTTCAGCTGTTGTAGAACTACAAGTTCCATGAGGCATTGCAAAACTGACAGTTACAAGCATGACTCCCAAAGGCAAAGGCATGATGGGATTTGTAGTTCACCAACAGCTGGAGGGCCACAGTCGCCCACCCCTGCCCTATAGTCTGCAAACCACTGCAGCAAACATCAGGGGCTTGATTCAATGTCTTTGGCCAAGGGTGATCAAGAACAGGTTTAGAGGCACGCCCGGGGTAAAGCACGTCACAAATAAGGTTGGATTTTAGGAGTTTTATTGGAGAATTTAGTTCACAGGCAATAAGCCAACACAGGCAACAAACTGATAATTCATCAGCTCTGCTCACTCTGCTTTATAATGCTATCTGCATGTTTCCTTTCATCACATGTGTATCATGTAGAACCCAATTGGCTCCCAGTGCTGGCTCTTCCACTCTCAGTCTGAATGCTGCTATGCAGGAGATGGCAGGGGCTGATATAAAAGCCAATACTTATGCTAACTGTATGTAAAAAATGCATTTTATTAAAAACATTGCAAACACTGTGTGTTCTCTTTAAAGTTCTCACACAGACCATTCGTAATGACAAAAGTGGCTTTATTATATCCTGAGAAAACAGAATTGTGTAATGTCCTCCCCCGCATTAGGTCAATGCGAGCAGTTATTAATTGCTACTCTGCTGGATAAGAAGGTTATACACAAGAATGGAAAATCCCCACATTAGGTTTGTAAATAAAAAGCAACCAGATCACTTTTCCTTTTGGACTCTCTAGAGAGAAGGGATGTGGAGGAAGGACTGATACATGCACATATGCTGCAGAGCAATAGATGGAACACTGTTTGCTAAATTACAGAAACATCTGATGTTCAACCATGTGTAGAACAGCTGAAATGATATCATGATAGGATGTGTCATGTTGGGGAAGGCCGGTTGGACACAAACTGCAGACACGGCCATTGCACTCCTGTCAGGCATGAAAATACAGCATTCAGTATAAAGCTGTGGTATATTTATTATTTTGTGCTTCCTATAAAAAAAAATCACCCTTTACTTTGCTGGTCAGTGGTGGATGCTTATAATGCTTTATGACAACACCAACCCCCCCCCCCCCCCCAAGATTGGTGATCAGCAGCTAGCTGGCCTTTTTTGTCCTCAGTTACATTGCTGGTCAGCAATCAGGTGGCCTTTAATACTCCCCCCAATGGGGACCCTCTTTTTATTGATGGTCAGTGGTAACCTGTTATGTTCCCTAGTAAAGCCTTCAATATTCAGGTGGTCAGTAGAGGATGCCATTTATGCTCCCCATAGGAAAAGCCACCTTTAGATTGGTAGTTGATAGTTATGTGTCCAACTATGTCCCGTAGTTAATTACTCCTTTACTTAGGTGGCCAGTGGTGGATGCTGTCTAAGTTTTGTGATAGAAAGCCCCCTCTAGATTGGTGATCGTCAGTTAACTTACCCCTACTAGCCCCGTCTCCACCACCATGGTCAAAGGTGGTTGTTAATACTTCCCTTAATGGGGGCTCTCTTTATCAGTGGTCAGTGGTAACCTTTTATGATCTTTAGTAAAGCCCCCATTATTCTGGTGGTCAGTAGTGGATGCCTTTAATGCTCTCCATAAGAAAAGCCTTCACCAGATTGGTGGTCAGCAGTTAAGTGGCCATTTATGTTCCTAATAATAAGTCACCATAAATTTGGTGGTCAGCAATTAGCTCCCTTCACATGGGTAATCATCGTTTAGGTGGCCTTTTAAATCCAACCTTACTCTGTCAGTGGGGTTCATACGTTTCTTTCTTCTACTAAAAGGTTTTGTTCTCCTTGTACCCATTGGAGAACTGTCCCATTGCTTCCTGTCACGCTGACCCCTCATCTCCCGGACAAGTAAGGGAAACAAATCTCCCCAATATTTTTACTGTATTTCTTTTAATAGGATTCCCCTCTCTTCTTGTACCACTGATCACAATGTAATTTCTGTCACTCGCTGCTTCTCCTCTCTAGAACTGATTCTCCTTATATTTCTAGTGGTGTGGGAACGTATGGAAACTGCAACTTACAGCAATGTACTGGTGGTTGCTGGGAAAGCAAGGATATGGACAGCAGTTGAAATACTGAGAGAGGTTCTAACCCTTCCAAACATGTTCTAGGTGAAGTTCCTGTTCAGAATATTCTGTGCTTCTGGATATGAGGAGCATATGACCTAAGAGGGTAATGGGGGAGCTTTTGCAATGTCACATGCCAGAGATGATGTCACTCCTCAATCTGGGCTCTAATATGAGCCGAGGGCAGGTATTTTGGTGTCATTAGCAGAGGGAAGCACTGTAGAGGTAAGTATCAGTGGGTCAGGGGTGGCTTTATATAGAAACTGCAACTTACAGCAATGTACTGGTGGTTGCTGGGAAAGCAAGGATATGGACAGCAGTTGAAATACTGAGAGAGGTTCTAACCCTTCCAAACATGTTTTAGCTGAAGTTCCTGTTCAGAATACTCTGTGCTTCTGGATATGAGGAGCATATGACCTAAGAGGGTAATGGGGGAGCCTTTGCAATGTCACATGTCAGAGATGATGTCACTCCTCAATCTGGGCTCTAATATGAGCCGAGGACAGGTATTTTGGTGTCATTAGCAGAGGGAAGCACTGTAGAGGTAAGTATCAGTGGGTCAGGGGTGGCTTTATATAGAAACTGTTACTTTTTCCTAAATAGGTAAAGCGGCAAATGGGCTCTTTTAGCACAGTTAAAGTATTTTTAGGGTAGTGTTAGTTCTTAAGGGTTACTATGCTCTAATCAGCTGCGGGGACATTAATGGAACAAAGGTGATGCACCCTTTTAAATTCCCTAGATGATTCATAGAGTCGGATTTGTCACCAAACTATTTGGAGAAATAGTCATGTGCTTGTGACCTGTGAACGTTTGCACTATTCGAACAACTGACTTTAGCAACATACCCAAGACTTTGCTACATGCAAAAGGTTGATTCCTGCAATCATAAAGTTAAAGAAAGTCTTCAAGTTGTATATTGGGGAAATCATTCACATTCCTTATCTGTCAGTGCTAACACAGATATGGAACTGATGACAGCACTGTCTGGGTTAGGATGAATTCCAGCGAGGACAAAATGATACATTTGAGTAAGATATAAAACAGACTTTGTACCCAAATCCACATTTTATAGATTCCTCTTATTTTTGAATAGGGAAGTCTTCATGTTCTGTTTTTAATACATAATTTGCTGTACTAGATATAAGAAGCACCTGCCGATCTGTCTCCAGATATGTGATGAATTGCATCTTCTGTTGTGTTTAAAAAGCCAGATATAGCTGGCTTGAAATTCCCAAGACATCTGAAAGCTCCAACAGTTGACCACCTTAGTTAAATATATATACAGTATATATATTTGTGATATGTGTGTGTGTGTGTATTTATATATATATACTAACCAACGGACTGATGATTTATTCTATTGTTGCTCCATCCTCTGTTTTACGTGTTGCAATGTTTTGGGGGTTTAATAGCTCAACAATGAGTTTACTTCACATCAGAAGTACTTTTCAGGGCCTTTTCTGCCCACTTTTATTTAAAACAATGAATATCTTCCCACGCAGGGGGTTCTCACCATCAATGCAGCATAACATAGAATTCAGCCACCTGGCTCTTTATCAGCTCTGTGGCTCAGGCCTCGTGCCTCGGTCCTCCTGAGTGTCAAACACACCTCGCAGTGCTTGTGCGCACACGCTGTGCCTCTGTCAGCTTGGCTTTCCTGCAGCTTCCTAGCTTCTCTGTCTCTCATAGACTCTCTCTCTCAGGCTCGTGCTTCAGTCTGTCCTTTCCTGAACAATATGGTGCAAATGTGCACCTCTCACCGCTCCCCTGCAATCACTGACCCCCCCCTCGGGAGGATGAGGCCGGGGGGTCCTGAGGTCTGATCCCAGCTCCAATATGAAGACCACGCACACCTGCATCATTTGTGTGCTTGTTTTCACCAAAATCTGGCCAAAGCTGTCTTATCACACAGTGTCATGTCCTCGCCCTGCCACAACAGGGATTTCTATATAACACTGTTGGCATAATTTGTGCCCCGTACTAATAATGAAAAGTGTAATGGTTAGGCTAGACATTTGTTGGCAAATGTGCAATGGTCAATGACACTTGATTTTGTTTTCTTTCCTTCATGTTTATTCAGGGCTCAACTGGTCCACCTGGAAGCAACGGAGATACAGGACCTTCTGGAGAAGCAGTATGTTTCTAATATAAGTTTGGATATGTTTAGTACATATTGATTATAGGACAAGATGAGCAAAATGTCTTTGGATTTACCAAAAAATGGGACCTACTTTAATATCCATTAAGTTTGTAATGGGAAATGCATTGTCAGATTGGTAACGTGTGTGGAGACCTTTAAAGCGGAGCTTCACCCAAAAGGGGAAGTTCTGCTTTAAGGCCTCGTCCCCCACTCCCTGTTATGGATTAGCACCTTTGGGGAGAGGAGAAAGGGGAGGGGGCAAGTACCTGATTTTGACAGCTACCCGCTCCCACTTCCACTGTGATTGCCTAGGCAAACGCAAGCGGAAGTTCTTCCCTGCAGGACCATTCACAATACACAGCTCTGCTTGCACATGCACAGTGGAGACCTGGCTGTGAACCTGCAAGCTGTCATAGCCGGGTGCCCACACTTAAGACGCGGCTGCAGTGAGGACACCGATGGATCCTTGGACAGGTGAGTGGCTGTTTTTTTAAAGTCAGCAGCTACAGTTTTTGTAGCTGCTGTTCTTTTATTTTTTTCACCAGAGACTGGAGTTCTTCTTTAAGGTAAAAAATCATGGTAAAAAATGTTGGATGCTGTTAGTTGCCTGGCAGTCATGTTGATCCACAGACTTCAGTATTTCCTTTGGTCAGTGATCTAAAAAACAACAGATGATGAGTTATGCCTTTACCCTGACTCCAGCTAGGCAACTAGCATTTCCAAGGTCAAAAAAAGTGTTTCCATTAGTTACTTTTGAATCAATGGTCAAGTAATTGCTACTCTGAAAAATCTGTATTATTGTTTATTTTACTATCATATGGTTTGTCATGCTTGTTAAGGTTGAAAACTAAAAAACAAAATAATTATTTAATAAATATATGGACTGCCAGCAAGCCTGGGAGATATCACTCACAAGGGAGAGGCAAGTTGTTTGATGGCCAGTAGTGCATCAATGCTTCTTTTCGGATATCACACTTGCTTTGTTTAACTGCATTTGACAAATGTTTGAAGTCCACAATGAAATGCAGGTCAGCAGATTCCCATTTAATTCAGTAGTGCAGTAGGGTGACAGTTCTGGTGCTGTGTTTGACCTGATTTGGGTTGCATTTAGTTTCTTTGAATACATACAGTATGTCCTATTGGAGATGCTTTGGCATTGCAAGCAAAGCTGGTCAAACTCAGCCTTTATGCGTTCAAATGCATACACTTGAGCTGTACTGCATACATACATGAAAGCCTGTGTTTGGTAGCAGTGCCTTTGTACACAAGACTATATTGTCTATTAGGCTGGATTCACACTGCTCCATGTGTTTTGCAGTGGGTTTGGTAACTCACATGCCTAGGAGTGAATGAGACCAAAAAGTTTCCTTTACACGCTAAACAGCATCACATAAATATGAACCAGCCTCATAGGAAAGAGTAGGATTTCTACTTAAAATGAATGTTCATGCAGCAATGTATGAGTTTTGTTTAATCGAAATGGACAAGTGGGAATATGCCCTTAAACCATACATGCAGTTGGCTCCTGTCTGGACCACCCATATCTGTCAGTTTGTCATGGATGGCCCCATCTGCATGTATGGGCTGTTTTGAAAGGTAGGTCTCAATCACTTAACAATTAAATTATAACTGAAAGCTATACTGAAAATATGGCAGTGGATGGTGTCAGTAGGACAGGGTTTGGTGTCAGTAAGGCAGTGAATGGTTTCAGTTTTTAATTTTTATTATTTTTTGCATTTTTTTTATTGTTTACAATTTTATTTTTTTACAGTTTTTTTTGTATCCCTCTTGAAGCTTTGGTGAAATATCAGGGGTATAAACAGACCTCTGATGTCTCACTTTTGAGACAGAGAAAAGGAAGAGGGTCGGTAAAGTTACCTGCCCCTTCCTCCGCTCTCCATCCTGGCCAGGAGGGGCGATGGGGGCGGCATTTACTAGAATCGATCCCCTCTATTTTCTTCCTGCAGCAGCTGTATGCCAGCAGGATGGAGAGGAGGAGAAGCTGGATTTCAGCAGCTGCAGGAGAACAAACAGTAGTTGATTTAAGTACGGTAAATTCCGCACCCACTGCCTCTCCTGTACAGGTTCTGGGGTCGGCAAGGAAGAGACTTGATGTACTCTTCACCTGCCTGCGATCATTGGGTAGATCATGATTGCTGGGTTGCTAACCACCCGCCCCACTCTATCCAAACCTGAAAAAATTTTTGTCTATACATACATTTTAAAGAGAGGGACAGCCAATCAGGTTCTGCTGCAATGCACATATACTGATAGAAAGCATGAGCAGATATATCAGTATATCATATATCAGTATGAGGGCAATGACTTATCAATATGTTGCTGCTGCTTCACTATCCAATCAGTGAGTGGGGAGGTGAAATCAACTATTCAGACTATACACGGATCAGCCATAACATTATGACCACTGACAGGTAAAGTAAATAACATTAATTATCTTATTATACAAACAGAAGCGCACCTCTTCGTAATTCCAATCTTCTTAATTTCCCATCGAGATCTGCTTTTGCCCCATTGTGATGTGTGCCGTGCAATCTCTCCCTTCTGTGATCTTCCACTGTGTTAATCCGAAACTCCAAAAAGAAAAACTAAGACAGTATAATGTAGTATTTTTATACTCAAACATTGCTTATGCAACTATGTGCAAAACACGATATGTGCACCACTCTTCTAAATACTCTTACCCTCTGCAGGTGAATAATTGTGCATTTTACTTTCAAATAGTGACCAAATCCACAACACGTGAAACCATCCTTTATCAACCACCAATGTGTCAAACCACAGCAACGTGTTTGATCCCTTCCCCTTCAGTCATGCTCCTTACCCTGCTAGTCTTGTAAATAGCCTTTGTACAATACAAATATTAATGTGACCAATTGCCTCATAGCTTTCTCACAAATTCTCAGTAATCATGTGGAATAAACATACTTCCATAGTGTGACACTGCTTAAAATCCAGTTTAATGATATCAAAAGTGTGCTTACATGTGTTTTGGAATACAAGCAGTTTGGTTTTCCAATCTTCAAAATGGCCGCCGCAGCACTTCCGGTTGCATCAGATGTCCAATCCACATGACGCGTTTCATCATTAGATCGCCTTCCTCATAGGCAATTATAATTGCCTATGAGGAAGTCAATCTAATGACGAAACGCGTCAGCAGGTTGTGACGTCAGACAGTGCCACAGCAGCCATTTTGAGTATTGAAAACCAAGCTGCTTGTATGCCAAAACACATGTAAGCACAATTTCGATATCATGAAAATAGATTTAACACATTGGTGGTTGATAAAGGATGGTTTCACGTGTTGTGGATTTGGTCACGTTTTGAAAGTAAAATGCACAATTTTTCACCTGCAGAGGGTAAGAGTATTTAGAAGAGGGGTACACATATCGTGTTTTGCACATAGTTGCATAAGCAATGTTTGAGTATAAAAATACTACACTATGTTAGTTTTTCTTTTTGGAGTCTCGGATCAGCACAGTGGAAGATCACAGAAAGGAGAGATTGCACAGCATACATCAATAGGCAAAAAGCAGATCTTGATGGGAAATTAAGAAGATTGGAATACAAAGAGATGCGCTTCTGTTTTCATAACAAGAACTTTTTTACCCGGGGGGGTATTGGACTGAGAGCTGCACTTTCGTTTGTGTAATTATTAATTCTTGTGGCGCTTTATACCATTATTTTAACATTAATTATCTTTTTACAATGACATCTGAAAGTGGGTGGGATATATTAGGCAGCAAAAAAACATGTGGTCCATGAAGTTGATGTGTTGACAGCAGAAAAAATGGGCAAGTGTAAGGGTTTGAGCGACTTTGACAAAAAACAAATTGTAGAGGCTAGACAACTAGGTCAGAGCAATTCCAAAACTGCAGCTTTTGTGAGATGTTCCCGGTCTGCAGTGGTCAAGACCAACCAAAAGTGGTCCAAGGCAGGAAAACTGGCAAACCACGGGCAGGGTCATGGGTGGCCATGACTCACTGATGCACATAGGGAGCAAAGGTTGGCCTGTGTAGCCTGAACCAATAGGAGAGCTACTGTAGCTTAGATTGCTGAAAAAGTTCACGCTGGTTCCAATAGAAAGGTGGCAGAACACACAGTGCACTGCATTTTGTTGTGTATGGGGCTGTGTAGCCACGGACCAGTCAGGGTGCCCATGATAACCCGTGTCCACAGCTCAAAGCATCTGCAATGGGCACGTGAGCATCAGAACTGGACCACGGAGCAATGGAAGAAGATGGCCTGGTCTGATAAATTCAAGAATGGTTTGAAGAACACAACACCGAGTTTGAGGTGTTGACTTGGCCTCCAAATTCTCCAGATCTCAATCCAATCAAGCATCCCTGGGATGTGCTAAAAAAAAAAAAGTCTGTTCCATGGAAGCGCCACCTTGCATCCTACAGGACTTAAAGGATCTGATACTAATGGCTTGGTGCCAGATACCACAGCATACTTTCGGAGGTCTAATGGAGGTCCATGCCTCAACATGTTATGGTGGGTGGTCATAATGTTATGGTTGAGCGGTGTAGTTAATTGAAGCCTGATTGGTTGCTCTGCGTTACCACACTGTACTCATTATCATTGCCCTTTGTGTTGCCTTACTGAATATGTCTGTATATGCACAAATGTTTTTTATGTCATATATCTAGACAAGAAGGTCACAATGGTATGTTGGCCTCTCATTACACGTTTCAGTGACTTCTCTGTAAATACATGTTCTTTTGCCACTCTTTGACCCTTACAATCACATAGGTTAGTGCCCCATTTGTAAAACATTTCTTGGTTTTCATAATGATTTACACAACAATGGGCCTCTCTATGCGATCCACAAACCGTATTGGGTAATTCAGAGCAGATTTACATAAGTCATTGAAGTTAATTTTGCCAAGATTAAAGCATATGTTTATAATTTGTTCAGTTACAAAGAGAATGTACTCGGGTTCAGACCATCAGACCCCACATGACTGCCTCTAAATATGACAATAAATATGAGCTCGACGGCAGCGCTGTGTTTACTCTAACCCCTCTGTGCTGCATTACTCAGGCCCAGCTCCTAGAGTTTAATCATTTCCGTGCTGACAATTTTTACTGCAATATATATCTTTCTGAATAATAAAAATTCTTTCCTGGGTTACTAATAGATATATACATATATACATTTGTTTTACTTCCATTTGTTAGGGACAAAGGGGGCCACAAGGAGACGCGGGTCCACCTGGAGAAACAGGCCCTGAGGTAAGCTCCAGCTAGGTTTGTCACACGGCCTTTATGCTTTTGTTTTTATATCTAAGGGCATGCTGTAATACCTGTGTCCTGATAGATTTAAAGAGTAACTCCACATTTGTCGAGAAAAAAACATTCCCATCTGGGTGATCTATGCACATTGCAAGGATTTTAACAATCTTTATTGCACATCCCTACCTTTTGTTATTCTGAAGAAAATGCTATTTGTCTGTCCCTGTGGAAAGTGAGTGTGAATGGGAGTGATTTTATAATTATTATTCAGCTGCTGCACTTGCAGGATTCTAATGAGGAACGTGTCAGGGTCTGCATCCCTTTCGACGTGATTTCCCTTGGAGTATTCCACCAAAAAATGACATTTTTGTTGCAGGGGTTGCCCAAAATCTGACTTGTATCATAGTGCAGACATCTTTGAAAATCAGTGAGCCAATCACATGAGCAGGAATTGACATTTCTGGAGGGTCTTCAGTTCACCATCTGTGTACAGAACACCTCCAGGTTGCCATATTGCATCTTACAGAAAATAACAGCACTGCAGATTGAAAAGGAAAGATCATTTTTCATAACATTCAATTACAATGAGTTGTGTAGCAATTGTATATGCTACATTATTTTTTTGGCTATTTTTTCCAAGAAAATGGAGTTACCCTCTAAGAGTGAACCTGACATTCAATGGAAAGGTTGGGACCAATTTATTATATTTTTTTAACTAATTTAAAAAAATATACTGTATATATACACAGACATCCTGTGTATATATGTGTATGTACATATATATATATATATATATATATATATATATATATATACATACAGTGGATATAAAAAGTCTACACACCCCTGTAAAAATGTCAGGTTTCTGTAATGTAAAAAGTGAGACAAAGATAAATCATTTCAGAACTTTTTCCATCTCTACTGTGACCTATAAACTGTACAGCTCATTTGAACAACAAACTGCAATCTTTTAGGTTGAGGGAAATAAAAATAAAAAACTTAAATAATATGCTTGTATAAGTGTGCACACCCTTAAACTAATACTTTGTTGAAGCACCTTTGGATTTCATTCTAGTCTTTTTGGGTATGAGTCTATCAGCATGGCACATCTTGACTTGGCAATATTTGCCCACTCTTCCTTGCAAAAACACTCCAAATCTGTCAGATTGCGAGGGCATCTCCTGTGCACAACCCTCTTCAGATCACCCCACAGATTTTCAATTGGCTTCAGGCCTGGGCTCTGGCTGGGCCATTCCAAAACTTTAATCTTCTTCTGGTGAAGCCATTTCTTTGGTTATTTGGATGTATGCTTTGGCTCATTGTCATGCTGAAAGATGAAGTTCCTTTTCATGTTCATCTTTTTACCAGAAGCCTGAAGGTTTTGTGCCAATATTGACTAGTATTTGGAACTGTTCATAATTCCTTCTACCTTGATTAGGGCCCCAATTCCAGCTGAAGAAAAGCAGCCCCAAAGCATGATGCTGCCACCACCATGCTTCACTGTGGGTATGGTGTTCTTTTGGTGATGTGCAGTGTTGTTTTTGCGCCAAACATATCTTTTGTAATTATGGTCAAAACGTTCAACCTTGGTTTCATCAGACCATAACACATTTCCCCACATGCTTTTGGGAGACTTCAGAAATACCTACTATATGTCAGGAAAGACCTACTAGGACAACTGAACTTTATTTGGGGTTAATCAGAGGCACTTTAAATGATGGTAGGTGTGTACTGACGCCTATTTAACATGATTTTGAATGTGATTGCTTAATTCTGAACACAGCTACATCCCCAGTTATAAGAGGATGTGCACACTTATGCAACCACATTATTTTAGTTTTTTATGTTTACTCCCCCCCCGCCAAAAGATTTCAGGATTTTTTGTCAATTGAGTTGTACAGTTTATAGGTCATATTAAAGGTGTAAAAAGTTCTTAAATGATTTAGCTTTGTCTCATTCTTTTACATCACAGAAACCTGGCAGTGGTGTGTAGACTGTTTAAATCTAAATATATATATACACACACACACACGGGGGAATTTACTAAAACTGATGCACTCAGAATCTGGTGCAGCTGTGCATGGTAGCTAATGACCTTATACAGTCAGGTCCATAAATATTGGGACATGGACACAATTCTAACATTTTTGGCTTTTTACACCACCACAATGGATTTGAAATGAAATGAACAAGATGTGCTTTAACTGCAGACTGGCAGCGTTAATGTGAGGGTATTTACATCCAAATCAAGTGAACGGTGTAGGCATTACAACAGTTTGCATATGTGCCTCCCACTTGTTAAGGGACCAAAAGTAATGGGACAATTGGTTTCTCAGCTGTTCCATGGCCAGGTGTGTGTTATTTCCTCATTATCCCAATTACAATGAGCAGATAAAAGGTCCAGAGTTCATTTCAAGTGTGCTATTTGCATTTGGAATCTGTTGCTGTCAACTCTCAAGATGAGATCCAAAGAGCTGTCACTATCAGTGAAGCAAGCCATCATTAGGCTGAAAAAACAAAACAAACCCATCAGAGAGATAGCAAAAACATTAGGCGTGGCCAATACAACTGTTTGGAACATTCTTAAAAAGAAGGAACGCACCGGTGAGCTCAGAAACACCAAAAGACCCGGAAGACCATGGAAAACAGTTGTGGTGGATGACCCAAGAATTTCGTCCCAGGTGAAGAAAACACCCTTCACAACAGTTGGCCAGATCAAGAACACTCTCCAGGAGGTAGGTGTATGTGTGTCAAAGTCAACAATCAAGAGAAGACTTCACCAGAGTGAATACAGAGGGTTCACCACAAGATGTAAACCATTGGTGAGCCTCAAAAACAGGAAGGCCAGATTAGAGTTTGCCAAACGACATCTAAAAAAGCCTTCACAGTTCTGGAACAACATCCTATGGACAGATGAGACCAAGATCAACTTGTACCAGAGTGATGGGAAGAGAAGAGTATGGAGAAGGAAAGGAACTGCTCATGATCCTAAGCATACCACCTCATCAGTGAAGCATGGTGGTGGTAGTGTCATGGCGTGGGCATGTATGGCCGCCAATGGAACTGGTTCTCTTGTATTTATTGATGATGTGACTGCTGACAAAAGCAGGAGGATGAATTCTGAAGTGTTTCGGGCAATATTATCTGCTCATATTCAGCCAAATGCTTCAGAACTCATTGGATGCCGCTTCACAGTGCAGATGGACAATGACCCAAAGCATACTGCAAAAGCAACCAAAGAGTTTTTGAGGGAAAGAAGTGGAATGTTATGCAATGGCCAAGTCAATCACCTGACCTGAACCCGATTGAGCATGCATTTCACTTGCTGAAGACAAAACTGAAGGGAAAATGCCCCAAGAACAAGCAGGAACTGAAGACAGTTGCAGTAGAGGCCTGGCAGAGCATCACCAGGGATGAAACCCAGCGTCTGGTGATGTCTATGCATTCCAGACTTCAGGCTGTAATTGACTGCAAAGGATTTGCAACCAAGTATTAAAAAGTGAAAGTTTGATTTATGATTTATTATTCTGTCCCATTATTTTTGGTCCCTTAACAAGTGGGAGACACATATGCAAACTGTTGTAATTCCTACACCGTTCACCTGATTTGGATGTAAATACCCTCAAATTAAAGCTGACAGTCTGCAGTTAAAGCACGTCTTGTTTGTTTCATTTCAAATCCATTGTGGTGTATAGAGCCAAAAATGTTAGAATTGTGTCCATGTCCCAATATTTATGGACCTGACTGTAACTTGAACTTGCTTAATTAAGCTTTGACAATAAAACCTGGAAGCTGATTGGTTTCTGTGCAGAGCTGCACCAGAGTTTTCACTTTCCAGCTTTTGTAAATAAGCCCCACAGTATATATATTTATATATATATATATATATATATATATATATATATATATATTAATGTGTTCTTTATTTTACAAATAAACATTTATTATATGACAAAGGATATCCAGAGCACTATGGGTTATCTGAAGAAAGTGTACAGCAGAAGCTGCCTGTTTTTAGGCAGAATTTGTCTGACTGAATCCCCTGACAGTTGTATTTTAAAGCTCACTTTCTCACAGCTGCATAGTCAAGCTTTTTTTTTTTAAGTGGTATCTTCCCATGTTAATGATAACGTTGTTCTCCTAACCTTTTAATTTGTGTTTTCTAGGGACCACCTGGGACTGAGGGGGATGCTGGAGCTCAAGGAGATCCTGGAATTAAGGTGGATTTTAGTGTGCTCTGAAATCGTACACTGGCACTCATAGCAAGCAGCTATTTTTCTGGCTGACCAACTTGTCTACAGACACAAACTCACTTAGAGCCTGGGAAATTGCTGATTAAAGTATATCTGAAGCCATTTGGGTTTGCATAGAGTAGCAGATGGTTAAGCCCTCCGAAAGACCCGGTTCACACTGTCACACCGCATTCCTGTGCAAATCACATGCGAGTTTGTGCAGTGCAATTCGAGCCATTAATTTTGTATGGCTCAAAACACACCGCATTCGCACCTGAATCAGATTGCATAGTTGTTCACACCAATGCGATCTGATTTCAGGCAATCACACTGCATTTTGCAAGCTGTTTCATGGTACCGTTAATTTAACATTGACCCTTGCAGCACATTACATGAACACTGTGCAATTTCAATGTGGTGCGGCAAATGAACAGGATAAGCTGCATTTCCTGCATCGCATATATGTATATGTAAATCTAGACTCATTCTTTTTTCTTTGTTGCCCTACCTAGATAAGCCATCACTTCTGTCCTTTAGACAGAATAGGTGACAAAATCCAAACTAAAAGGGAAACATATGTTAGACATTTGTCACCAGAAAAGGTGTCCCCACTGAAAGATTTCCCCTCTATTGCTGTTAGTGACAACTGTTGTATTGCCCATCGCCATTAGTCCCTAGACTAAATAGAAAGGGTAAATCAACCCAAAGAGGAAGTTGGATATTTTTTGTTAATGGCACATCTATAACATATACAATAATTGTGTAGTAATGTTTTTAAGTTGTTTAAATCAATTTCTTAGCATAATGTTGCAGTTTTCTAAGATTTATATTTTCTTGTGGTCAGAACACTGTTAACAAAAGTCTATCCAAAGCCAGAACTTGTTAATAGGTATAGATAGAGTGGTGAGGGGTTAGTACCCCTGTCTGGTTTTTTATTGCTGTCTGTGTCCCCGCTGGAGAGATTCACCCTCTCTATTTGTCATGGAGACCACTGTCGCATCTGAAAGTTATTCATCATTTTAATGCGGTAATAAACCCAAAACCAAAAATGTAATATATTGCAGCTTACCAATCATTAGCTGTGGTAGCTGCATTTATTTTATTTTAGCTTTTTTCCCTGTTATTACCTGGTGATCTGACCAGTGACATACCTACTCTTAGGGTGCCCCCACACTTGATGATTGAGCAGAGGGGCACCTTTGGACAGCAGCATTGTCAGAGGAAGAGGGTCCTCTTCCCATGACAATGTCTGTAGAGTGACGAAACGCATTGGACGGGGCCTGGTTCATGATGTCTTCATGCTCACTGGCTTAATAGTGGCGGTGCTGTATTCGTCTACAGGCTGATCTCCTTCTCATGTGAGTGTTATTTGTTCAATAAACTCACTGGTCTTTTACATATTATAGTATGGGTTCTGCTCTTTATTTTCCTTGTATACTTTATACACCTTTAAGTGATATCAAGGATGTGTGACAGCCAGGCCTTAGTGATCCTCTTCATTTGGTAAGGAGGCTTTATCACATCTTGCAGTGGACACACGTGTACTGTATTGTGTTCAAGCATTTCACCCTCACTGTATTCAGTGTACATTTGTCACAGATTTAACTTGCATTGATATTGTGTTGCAGATTATTTTAATGGACATTTAAAACATTTTTTTTGTTCTTTTGCTTATATCATTGATTGTATTTATTACTTGCTGATTTGGACATTATGCGCTCAGTATTGAAGTATGGCTGTGGTCACTAAATTTAAAGGAATAGCGCACCTTTTTTATAATTGAGTTCTTTTGGTCTTGTATTCAGGTTATTAGTGTGCAGCCATATCTGTTTGACACTTAAGCAGGCCATAGATGAGTTGAAAAAGGAAAGTTCTGTCGATCGAGAAATGAAAATAGCTCATACGATTGTACCATTGATTGTTTCGATTTTCTAAAAATAAATCCAGCATGTTGGATCAGGCACATCAGGCAGCTGGCACACTAATGATGTGAAAAACAAACAATTCAATAATCAACACAAATGTTTTTTTTTTTTCAACTTGTCAGTGCCCTGCTTAATAGCAGAATTTTAAATAGTTAAAACAAATTAAAAAAAAAACTTGTGAACGATTTTAACTGTTCTTTGCTCTGTCCAAAATGAAAAAAGAAAAAAAAAGTATGACTTTAGATTTACTTTAACACAGTAGAATGATGGAGACTATCTTTGCTAAATTAGCACAAAGTTCATTTTTATTTTTATTTCAGGGAGACGATGGGCCTGTGGGCAATATTGGGGCACCAGGAGAGCCAGGCTTACGGGTAAGTTCATTGTGTTATTGGTCCCATGTGATGTAAGGTTAGCTTTCAGATGGTCTTATTTATTTATTTATTTTTTCGTTTTAAGAGTGGTTGCCATGGGGGAGCAGCTGATCTGGGCTACCCAAATGGATTTTTGCCTGTTAACAGATTTATGCCCTTCCTTGTAAATTTCCAAGGCACTTCCAGACTGAAGTTTATAGTTGTGCTTATTTCCCATATTTATACTATATAGTGCTGGCCTATTATGTGACATTCTTCAAAATACATATACAGAACCAAGCACATCAGTCCTTCTAGTCCCATTTATTTGATCTAGCGGTTTCTATGCTTTTCTCCTGTAGAACTTCCTGAAGTATCTGTATAAAAAGTTCAGAATATCCCTAACCAGCAGTTATAGATTATGTATGACAAGGCTATCAATACAGTAATGAACCACTGTAAAATCAAAGGAAATTTACTGTAAGATTCTAATTTTCTGTGTCATACCCAAAATAAAATGCAACACCCCCATTATGCCTATCTAAAACTTACATTCAAGATATTTGCCAGTTTTCTTGTTTAGAATGTTATTAGCTGATATAGCGGAAGGCAATTACTGAAACCGATACTCTGTATGGCTGAAAGCTGGCTTCTTCCCCTCTCCTTCCCTCTGGCTTTCAGCTGCTGCAGAGAGAGCCATACAGGGGATCAGTTCCAGTAATTCCCCCCCCCCCACCCCAGACGGACCAATCACCCTCCCTGTGCACCGCACGTTTCCCCCTGCTGCTCAGGCCCCCCTGTGTGCACCTCCCCTACCCCCCACAGAGCTGCTGGTTTCCCTCCTCTCCTTTCCACCGGCAGCTACAAGCACACAATAGGATCCTTCTGGATGGAGAGTAGGGTAAGGGTCCTGTAAATATGTCACATTTTCCAGCCCCTTCCTTACCTGAACACAGTGAGTGATCAGTACCGATCACTCACCGTGTTCATTCATAACTGAAACATTGTAAACTGTTTTTAGGGGGGGCAGGGTTGGCTCTATGGGTTTCTGTGGTTTCTAACAGCAGCCCTGCCTTTATCCATTAGATAAATACTCAATATCGCTAACTACTTCTTAGTTAAATTTCTGATTTGGCATAATTGATTTTATTCCAAAATTCTTTTTTTTTTAAATCAGTACAGAAGTAATAACATTCTCATTTAGCATATTTAGCATAAAGGTAATGCGTACAAACACAGAATCAGCTTATGTGCACAAGAGATAGCATATATATCACAATGAGGTCTTAAATCCAACATACAGGAGATTTCGAGGATTAGTATACCGCTAGATCCGTGGATCTGTCTATTTCCTACATCTGAGACATCTGTGAAGCATTATAAGAATATGATATTGTTTCATTTAATAAACGCGGACAAAGGTCTTATTCCTAAACATTGGCAAGCAACAGAACCCCCTAAAATTAAAGACTGGATATCTAGAGTAGAGTGTATATATCTATATCTATCTATATATATATATATGATGGAGGAATTATACCATATAGATGAGGATAAAGTCTAAAAAAATTTAAAAATCGTGGGGAAGTTGAGATGACTTTAAAAAAATCCAAAAGATATTTAGAAGTTGTTGAGTGTAAAGAAAGCAATAAAAGCATGGAGAAGGATAAAAGAGAAGGAAATGGATAAGAGGGTAAGAGGGTAGATAAGTTGACAAGGAATATACCAGAAGATCAAGAAGCAAATGAAAAGAATGGGAAAACAAGGGAGTGGGAGGGAGCTGGGGAGTGGATGGATGTGGGATGAATTTGTGTTTTATAATTTTTGTATATTGTGGATTTTGTATTTAAAAAAACAAAAATAAACATATAATTAAGTAAAAAAGAAAATCCAACATTTTGAACCTGCAAACTAATGAAACTGTCATTTAAGTTAGTTTATAAGCCTGCAAATACGTGGTTTATACAGTATATCAATGGATATACAGAGATCAGACATTGGTTTAGGACTCATCTCAAGGAAAATACCACTTAAGATGGTCATATATGGATCAAAATCTGGCCAGTTCAGAAGGCACCAGCTGAATTTTCATCCATGTTTGGGCACTGAGGTTGTACAGAAGTCTATCTATCGATCAAATTCTGTACAACAGCCCTGTTGGATTTTCCCTGCTCGATCAGCGCTGCAGGTTATAGCCTATACTATGGTATATACTGTATATCTGAAAACTGATCAATCTTGATGTACTGACAGCCTTGAGGCCCAAATATGTCAAGACAGTACAACAACCCCCGAAATTACCCTATTTTTAGAAGATAAGTCTAAGGTATTTAGGAATGGCAAGTTTTTTGAAGTTGTAATTTTTTTGTCACAATTTGTTTTGAAAATTAGAATTTAACAAAAATTAGTGTTTTTCACATTTTTTGTTTTTTTACATACTGTCATTGCAGTACAGCATCATCATATAAGTGGTGTGGCAGTGTTCAGGGACACTGACTGATGACAGTATGTCAAAAATTTTCAAAACATTTCTTAAATTTTTTTATATTTTATTACAATTTAGTTTCTTTTTTTACAATTTTTTTTACGTACTGTGAACAATACAGTGTTACCATAGTAACACTGTACTATTCTGGGAAGGTGATTAGGAAATTTTTTCATGATTACTTATAAGCAACCATTTTTTGTTAATGGAATCCATTCATTCAGTGGTGCACTACTGTGATTAGCTGTGGCTGGTCACAACTGTCACATGGTACAGATGCAGTGTGATTTGTCCTGTCTGTACCATGTGATCACTGTGACCAATCACAGAGATCAACACAATAGTACGCAATGAATGAATGGAAGCCATTCATTGTGTACAATTGCCATATGATCTGCTGAGATTGTTCACAATGGTCACATGGTACCGACAGCGGCCCAGTATACTGATCTGACATCAGCTGTGTCAGGTGGACACAGCAGGTGACAGATTGTGCCGCAATAACAAAGGAAATGTGCAGAGGACACAGGAAAGCTCTGCATTTCTGAAACAATCAATAGTTTTTAATGTAATAAACAGATCTAACAAAATGTATTTAATGGCGTATTAAACAGACAAAAAGGGAGCAAATATTGTAAGAGAAGTTCATTGTTAGGGTTTCACTTTAAGTTATAGGTGAACTGACCCTTTAAACCATTGAAATACGTTTGGCTTGTGTCAACTCTACATCTTTGTTTGCACTAAACAGGGAGAACCAGGTCCTCCAGGGGAAGAAGGTGTTCAGGGAAAAGATGGCCCAAAGGTAAACTCATGCCATCCTGTCTATCTGTTTTCATGTGATCTTTGTTTTATTACACAATGTGTCTTTTTATTTCTTCAACTTCCAGTAAGTGTGTCATGTATAAAGGTGCTCAAACTTGTTTTGAAGGGAGAACCAGGAGATGCTGGCCTTCAAGGAGAGACTGGTGAAAAGGGAGAGGCCGGCATAGCAGGAATCCAGGGCTTTGGCGGAGGGCCTGGCATAATGGGATTACCTGTAAGTAGGTTTTCTGCAGTTTTTTTTAGCAGAAGCTTGAGTTTCTCTTATCTAATGCATCATAAGTAAACAATAATCACATAGAACCCTATGAGGATTTGTACTCATCAGCTGAGGTTTATTTTACAACCATAATGATACACTTATGGCAGGGGTTAAAATTTTGAGTCCAGACCTACTAGCCGGTCACAGAACTTACTCGCCACCAGTTGCCCCACCCAACCTTGCCCAGGCCCGCCCCCAACCCCACCCATGGCCCGCCCCCAACCATGGCCCGCCTCCAACCACACCCCCTTAAAGCTTATGCAGTTACATTTTTCTTTAGAATAAATAGTCTGAAATATAAAACTGTACACAGTAATGTATATCCCAGCTCCCCTGTACTCCATTATAGTGATATGACATGTATACAGTAATGTATATCCCAGCTCCCCTGTACTCCATTATAGCGATATGACGTGTATACAGTAATGTATATCCCCCCTCCCCTGTACTCCATTATAGTGATATGACATGTACACAGTAATGTATATCCCCCTCCCCTGTACTCCATTATAGTGATATGACATGTATACAGTAATGTATATCCCCCTCCCCTGTACTCCATTATAGTGATATGACATGTATACAGTATGTATATCCCCCTCCCCTGTACTCCATTATAGTGATATGACATGTATACAGTAATGTATATCCCAGCTCCCCTGTACTCCATTATAGTGATATGACATGTATACAGTAATGTATATCCCCCCTCCCCTGTACTCCATTATAGTGATTCGACATGTACACAGTAATGTATATCCCCCTCCCCTGTACTCCATTATAGTGATATGACATGTATACAGTAATGTATATCCCCCTCCCCTGTACTCCATTATAGTGATATGACATGTATACAGTATGTATATCCCCCTCCCCTGTACTCCATTATAGTGATATGACATGTATACAGTAATGTATATCCCAGCTCCCCTGTACTCCATTATAGTGATATGACGTGTATACAGTAATGTATATCCCCCCTCCCCTGTACTCCATTATAGTGATATGACATGTATACAGTAATGTATATCCCCCTCCCCTGTACTCCATTATAGTGATATGACATGTATACAGTAATGTATATCCCCCTCCCCTGTACTCCATTATAGTGATATGACGTGTATACAGTAATGTATATCCCCCTCCCCTGTACTCCATTATAGTGATATGACGTGTATACAGTAATGTATATCCCCCTCCCCTGTACTCCATTATAGTGATATGACTTGTACACAGTAATGTATATCCCCCTCCCCTGTACTCCATTATAGTGATATGACTTGTACACAGTAATGTATATCCCCCTCCCCTGTACTCCATTATAGTGATATGGCATGTATACAGTAATGTATATCCCCCTCCCCTGTACTCAATTATAGTGATATGACATGTATACAGTAATGTATATCCCCCCTCCCCTGTACTCCATTATAGTGATATGACATGTATACAGTAATGTATATCCCCCTCCCCTGTACTCCATTATAGTGATATGACATGTACACAGTAATGTATATCCCCCTCCCCTGTACTCCATTATAGTGATATGACATGTATACAGTAATGTATATCCCCCCTCCCCTGTACTCCATTATAGTGATATGACATGTATACAGTAATGTATATCCCCCCTCCCCTGTACTCCATTATAGTGATATGACATGTATACAGTATGTATATCCCCCCTCCCCTGTACTCCATTATAGTGATATGACATGTATACAGTAATGTATATCCCAGCTCCCCTGTACTCCATTATAGTGATATGACATGTATACAGTAATGTATATCCCCCCTCCCCTGTACTCCATTATAGTGATATGACGTGTATACAGTAATGTATATCCCCCCTCCCCTGTACTCCATTATAGTGATATGACATGTACACAGTAATGTATATCCCAGCTCCCCTGTACTCCATTATAGTGATATGACATGTATACAGTAATGTATATCCCAGCTCCCCTGTACTCCATTATAGTGATATGACGTGTATACAGTAATGTATATCCCAGCTCCCCTGTACTCCATTATAGTGATGTGACGTGTATACAGTATGTATATCCCCCCTCCCCTGTACTCCATTATAGTGATATGACATGTATACAGTAATGTATATCCCAGCTCCCCTGTACTCCATTATAGTGATATGACATGTATACAGTAATGTATATCCCCCTCCCCTGTACTCCATTATAGTGATATGACGTGTATACAGTAATGTATATCCCAGCTCCCCTGTACTCCATTATAGTGATGTGACGTGTATACAGTATGTATATCCCCCCTCCCCTGTACTCCATTATAGTGATATGACATGTATACAGTAATGTATATCCCCCCTCCCCTGTACTCCATTATAGTGATATGACATGTACACAGTAATGTATATCCCCCTCAACTGTACTCCATTATAGTGATATGACATGTATACAGTAATGTATATCCCAGCTCCCCTGTACTCCATTATAGTGATATGACATGTATACAGTAATGTATATCCCCCTCCCCTGTACTCCATTATAGTGATATGACGTGTATACAGTAATGTATATCCCAGCTCCCCTGTACTCCATTATAGTGATGTGACGTGTATACAGTATGTATATCCCCCCTCCCCTGTACTCCATTATAGTGACATGACATGTATACAGTAATGTATATCCCCCCTCCCCTGTACTCCATTATAGTGATATGACATGTATACAGTAATGTATACCCCCCCTCCCCTGTACTCCATTATAGCGATATGACATGTATACAGTAATGTATATCCCAGCTCCCCTGTACTCCATTATAGAGATGTGACGTGTATACAGTATGTATATCCCAGCTCCCCTGTACTCCATTATAGTGATATGACATGTACACAGTAATGTATATCCCCCTCCCCTGTACTCCATTATAGTGATATGACATGTATACAGTAATGTATATCCCCCCTCCCCTGTACTCCATTATAGTGATAGGACATGTATACAGTAATGTATATCCCCCTCCCCTGTACTCCATTATAGTGATATGACATGTATACAGTAATGTATATCCCCCCTCCCCTGTACTGCATTATAGTGATATGACATGTATACAGTAATCATAGTAAGGTGCAGTCGCTCCAAGCTTCATCTGTGCTCACCGCTCGCCACAGAGGAATTTCTCCTCGCATTTGGTGAGCGGGCGAGCGGCTTTTCCAAGCCCTGATTTAGGGGTCTATTTATAGCAGAGATCAGATACCGCAGTGTGTACTCCACACAGCATCTACTTTTTACAAGCCATTCATAAAATGCAGGCTGGAGTTGTCTCTACCTAATACTGTACAATGGGAACTTTTCACGTGAACGACAAAATACTGTTTTAATAAATGTTTTGTTACCCTCAGTCCTTTCTTTTTGTGTTTTACTAATATTTTAAAGTTTAATGTTTAATCATTGAATTTCTCTTTTATGTGCAAACAGGGTCCTGAGGGCAAACAAGGAAATTCAGGGCAAAGAGGTCGTCCAGGCAAAAAGGTGATTTCTTTATTTTATGGATATGAAATTATTTTAGTTTCTTGGGAGAACACTAAACAATGTATAAATAGGTGTATATATTTTGGGACTTACCAGGGGGTGAGAAGGGAGCCGTGGGTCAGGTGAGGATGGACTGCGAACGAGAGTACACTGTAGGTGGGAAAGTGGAGCTGATCAGTGGGTTAGAAGTGAGAACCTCAATAGGAACACAGTGCAGTGCTGTCACCACTGTACTGTGTGGGAAAGAGTGGAGCTGATCAAGGGGTTAGTGAGAACCTCAAGAAGAACACAGTGCAGTGCTGCCACTCACATCTAGTTAGTTATTTGTCTCCTTGTGAGCAGAATGGCTGGACAGATGTGGAGGGAGAGGGGGAAGATGTCAACCACTCTGACTCACCAACCATCCTACAGAACAGGACCAAGTAATACATACATACTTAGCAGAATTTTCACTTTGTAGAAATTGTTTAAGTAAAAAAAAATTCCAAAGTTGGGTTTTAACATGGCCTTCCATCAGCTCCTGCCAAAATATTTGTTGTGCTATTTAGACGGAAATGCAAAATGGCACCAAAATACTACATATCTGAACTTAGCACAAGTGTTTTCTACACAGCAAAGTCCTTTCATGAATAAGAACCTATAAAAAGGATCAACCTTCACCATATCTATTGTATCACTTCTGTCCACAGGGAGAAAAAGGACAAATGGGGCCAGTTGGAGAAATTGGAAGCATCGGTGACCAGGGAGAGCAGGGCAAATCAGGCCCCAAAGGGTCGCGGGGAACACGAGGAACAGTGGTAGGTTTTGACCAACATGAACGAGGCTTGCATCATCTTTGTGCACTCACATGCAATACATTTACAAGATGCAGAATCTGGCCCTGTGTTTATCTGCCTCTGTAAAGTAAACTCTGTGTTTAGATCAAAGAATGGCAATTATACTGTAAGCTAAATCCTTCCTCCCAGTTCCAGAGGGCATGCAAAGTTAAGAACCCACTATCTTCCCACACGATCACACAGGAAGATGTCTTATTTTTTCCAAGTGGGACAAATAAAAAGCTTTTGATAATCAGATGTCTGAATATCTTGTATATACTAGCCCTAGAAACATTTTATCATATATATAACGGTTATATCTTTGTGTTCTGCCAGGGCCATCTAGGAGCCATGGGGCCGGAAGGAGAGCCTGGGATCCCGGGATATGGGGTATGAATGTAAAACTTTATTTTAGTCCTTACAAATATTTGTAACACTAAATGTGGGCATGCTAAAGTAGCCACAGACTTCTAAAAGTTCTAGGCAGATCTGCTGGTGAGAAATTTACTGCTCAATTCCTGTCTCCAGCCAGCTGCTGTGGCCATTATCTCAAAATATTGTTCATTATTTTTAAATTAACAAAAATGCTGCCTGGTGAGTAATATTCCCTTTTTTAGCTTTGTCACTGCCAGGATTTTAGGATCTCTCTGCAGAAGTCAGATGAGTCAACTCAGTTATCTCCACTTTTCTTTGCTTACATTGCTTGCCATCTGTCTTAGTTATGATTGACACAAATGACCCACTGTGATGTCTACCAACAAATTGACATGCTGTAGTCTGTGCACTAAATTCAGACAAGTACTTTCTAGGCACTTTGAGGCAAAAATAGGTTTAGCCAGTACAGTGAAGTATACACTATGGGTTCTGTCTATAGATCTTTTCACATAGTTTCACCCAGGATTCACATATTTTGAATCCAGTTAGAAAATGTGTGACTCTTCGATGGAAGTTGTATGAATCTTGGTTGAAAACATTTATAAATAGAACCTAAATGACCAACTTTGTGACAACCTAACCATCACACCAATATGAGCTTGTTGAATATCGCATCATGGGAATTAATATTGCACTGGCCTCCCCTTTGAGGCTGCCTTCACTCTTCTGAGAAGGCTTCCATAAGATTTTGGAGAGTGTTTGTGGGAATTTGTGCTCATTCAGCCGAAAGAACATTTGTGAGGTCAGGTACTGGTGTTGGGCAAGAAGACCTAACTCACAGTCAGTGTTCCAATTCATCCCAAAGGTGTTCAGTAGGGTAGAAGTTAGGGCTCTGTGCTGACTATATCTATGACTATGACAAACTATGTCTTTATGAAGCTGGCTTTCTGCACAAGGGCACAGTAATTCTGGAGGAGAAAGCAACTTTGCTTAAAGAAGAACTCTGGGGAAAAAATGATTTTCCCATGCAGTGGGACTGTGCCCACACTGCACGGGTTAACTTCTCTTTTGTGTAGGGGTTTGCAGAGCAGAGATATACTCACCTAATCTGCCAGTCCTCCGAGCGCAGGACCTGTCATTGCCACTTCTACCCTCCCGCACACAAGCGGCCTTGTGCATGGACTGTTCCTGACATCATCACGCCCATAGACCGGCTCTGGATGTGAGGACAATAGGAACAGTGCACCACTGGACGTGAGGCAGTGCTGTTTTCCAGAGGATCAACAGATCAGGTAAGTATAGCTTTTCTGTGTGTAATAGGAGGAGGTGGTGGGTGCCATAGAGGGAATAGTGTCTCATCATTGGGGTCAGTGGGAGGAATAGTGTCCCATCATTGGTGTCAGTGGGAGGAATAGTGTCTCATCATTGGTGTCAGTGGGAGGAATAGTGTCTCATCATTGGTGTCAGTGGGAGAAATAGTGCCCCATCATTGGTGTCAGTGGGAGGAATAGTGTCTCATCATTGGTGTCAGTGGGAGGAATAGTGCCCCAATATTGGTGTAAACGGGAGGAATAGTGCCCCATCATTGGTGTCAGTGGGAGGAATAGTGCCCCATTATTTGTGTCAGTGGGAGGAATAGTGCCCGGTGTCAGTGGCAGGAACTATGCCTCACTGCAGCTATATCTACAAAACATGTGCTCTAACCAGGAGCGGACTGACAACTCATGGGGCCCCTGGGCAATAGGAGATCATGGGGCCCCTGTGTCCTTGCCCAAACTCAAAAAAGCCTATGAAAAAGGTACCAGGGGCATCTCATGGGGCCCCCTACTGACCCCGGGCCCTCAGGCAGCGCCCGAGTTTCCAAATGGTCAGTCTGCCCCTGGCTCTGACACTGACATTTAACGCTAAGTTGTGTTATACTGTATCTATATGATGACTGTAAAAATACCTGTTAATCATGTCAGAAATTCAGACTTGTCCTGTGTCTTTATATGTTATCTAAAGAAGTCAAATTAGTCTTCTCAGTTCTTATCTTTGTTAGCTGAAGACAACTGGACAGGACTGACACTGCAAAATGGTATGTGTGTGCCAGCAACAGCAATGAGTAGCTGATCCCATTTCTGGTAGATCAACAGGTATTTTTCTGTACTTGAGAAGGATCTTTAAAGACATAAAACATGGGGAAATGTGCATGTGCTGCATATGCACATAGTCATACTGCGTATGATAATTTTTTTTCATTTTGCCCTGACATGCACTTTAAATAGACAAGTTTGCAACAAGGAAATGGATGATAGTAGTATAAATATTAACAGCAATACAAATGAAGCACTTATAGTGGCATGGCATTGCTGCTTCAGGCAGATTACTGTTACAGAGAAGCCACAACGAATACCAATCTTCAGATTTAAAATATCAGTGTGCATAGATAGGTTGTGCATTTTACTATGCTTATTCTGCTACATAATGGTCATACCACTTAAAAGTATTATTCCAGCTGTGGGGCTGATTCATCCCAGCTGGAGTAACTCCACAACAATGGGCGTACACTGGAGCTGCAATGCTGAATGTAATTTCCAGACAGACTGCTTCCATTTGCTCGCACCTACAAAAACACAGTTAAAGTGATTGTCAATTTTTTTAAAATAACAAACATGATATACTTATCTGTTCTGTACAATGGAATTGCACAGAGCAGCCAAGAATCTCCTCTTTTTGGGTCCCCTGCTGGTGCTTCTGGCTCCTATTCTTCTGAGTGCGCACCCATAGCAAGCTGTTTGTTTTGTGGGCACATCTGCAGCTTCGATCCCAAGCCATGCTGCCTGTGTCCATAGACACAGACAGCCTCCCTTGTCAAAGGAATTAACTGACAGCAGTGAGAGCCAGTGGCTTCCAATGTCTCAGCAGAGCGTGTGAGACCAGGAAGTGAGAGGAGAGAGCCGCTACAAACGGGCACAGCGCTGGATCAAGTGGGACAAGTATAAGGGGGGGGGGGGAGGGGGTGATAATGTTGCCAATACTTTTTTTACCTTAATGCAGGGAATGCATTAAGAAAAAAACATTTAGGCTTTTAGAACCTCTTTAGAGGATAGGACCTCTAAAAGCTGATTTGTTTGATAGATGATTGATCACCTGACAGTTCTTTATATCTCTCTTGGACTCTATTGGTGAGATCTCAGTGCTCAGTTCCTGGGTCTGTGCACCTGTTGTGGCCATTATGAGAGGTTCCAATGCTACCGAGTGGACTTTCAATTTATTATTGATTTCCATTTTGGAGAATGCAGCAGAAAGGGCAAGAGCACTCAAAATATCCAGGTGGACAGAAAAAGCAGTACATGTGGCAGGGAGATTTCTGTATAAGACATCGGTGAAGTCTGGTGGGCTGAGGTAGCCCATGATTCTTTTAGAACTAAAATTACACTATTTTTTGGAATGAAAAGAGCTTTGAACAGTTTGGTGTGGATCTTTTTAATTCTTATTTCTTTGAGGTATAGTCCAGTAAGGTAAATGTCATATTTTGTTTGACTTGTTTACTGGATTTGCAAACAAATGTTCTTTCATCACCTTATTCTGCAATATGTCACAGGTGTAACTACTTGCTACATTTTTACAACTTTATTAAGGTACACCTAAAGGCAAAATATTTTTTTAGTTTTGGATAAAGTGAAGAGAGATTAGAACACCCATCAGTTTTTATTGCTGCCTGTGCCCCTGTTGGGGAGATTCGCCCTCTCTATCATCGAAAGTGAACGTTAATGAAAATTTCAAATTTTGGGTTGTCCCCATACAGGGGAAATCTTCCAATGGGGACATTAGTTCTGGTGACAACCAAGGATTACCCAGCTTTGGAAGGATTTCCTCTCACTTCATGTTCTGACTTTAGGACAAGAAATTAAGGTTAATCTCCCCACTGGGACGCAGATTGAAAAAAACAAACTGAAGGAATTATAATACTCCCTCTCAGTCCAAAATGCAAAAGGTTTGCCTATAGTTCTACTTTAAACTTTATTGACACGCTCAGTATAGGCTGTGTAGGAAGTTCAACCAACAGCCAGTCATTTATGGTTCAATGATAAGAATGCAGAGGAACCACCAGATTAGATGAATCCAATAAGAACACTGAAATCCACTCAGCTTGTAGGTTTGGGTAGAGTTTTTCCTTAAAGGAGAAGTATAGCCAAAGCTCTTTTGGCTATACTTCTCCTGGGGATCACAGGAATGCAGTTTGCTTTGCACTTCTGTGACCCGTTTTCAGCTGAAAGTACGCTAAAGCTGATGTCACAGAGCTGGTCCAGGTTCTGAAAAAATCCCAACCATATGGTCGGGATCCACCCAGAGGCTTGGACTGGTACCTGGCTCAGCCTCTCAAAGATCTGCCAAGAGCCTGAGCCAGCCATTCCCTTCACAGCCCAGCTCTCCAGTGAGAACTGGAGGGGCAGGGAAGAGCAGAGAGCCGGAGACTGACAGTCAGCAGCTCTCTGCTCACTAAACACTGAGCCTTTGAGCTGGCCTTTCTAAAATTTTTTAGTCCTAAAGCTGGATCAATGCTGCCTCCACTTAGATCAGTATAATTTTTTGACCCATACTTCCCTTTTAAAGTACATGTGTACCTTTATTCAAAATTAAACCACCCCTCTAAGCTACCAATCCAATGTACACTAACCATGCAACCTCCCTCCCCCCCATTCCCCATGCAGCTACTTACATACTTTAGTTCAAGAGCTGTGACCTCCTCTATTGTGTACAGTCGGTCCAATGGAGATCTGTTCTGCACTGGCCATGTCTGCCCCATAGGCTAGTGGTGTAAACCTTCCAATGTACAGCCTATTCAAGCCTATAGTGCCAGTCCTGAAGAAATTAATATTAAACAGGCTTAGCAAGAGTTTAGATAAGCATACAGTTGTCCTTTAAGGACAAGGGATCATACCGCTACTAATTGGTTGAACCTATTTGGATTAATATTGGTAGGATGTACTGTATAATAAAATGATTGCCTTTGTATTTAGGGTCATCAAGGCCAGGCAGGACCATCTGGACCAGCAGGGCCTAAAGGAGAGAAGGTAAGGGCTCATGTTCATGAATATTTGTCACTGTACTCACTTTTTTTAGTGACCCATGTCTAAAAACTGGTAAAGTAACTTGTGAAGGGGTTACCATGGAGGTAGTTACATGCTATAGCAACAGCAGTAACAGCAGTTGTCAGTACTCACTGACACTACTGACTGGTGGATAAATATAAAATACCTCTATATCAAAGACACTGTAAATGATTTCCAGTTTGAGCTTTACCACCTGCAACCGATACAGTGATTTGGATTTGGTGGAGGAAGAGACGGGAGCAGGCAGACTGGTTATAGCCCTCCCTTGTAGAGCAGACTTCAGGAGTCAACAGCAGGCAAGCAAGCAAGGGACAGATTGTATGACCAATTGTATGTACTCTGCTCAACTTCCAACCTCTTGGTTTAGATATTTCATTTATGCAATTGCAAGTCAGTACCATTATGGATAGAAGAAAAATGTACACATGTGCCGTTTCTAAGTTCCTTGCGTGTGATATTTTTTGGCATGAAGATTATTCGTCGCCTAATGTCAAACATTAAGTACATTCTTTTTGGCACAACTCCTTTAAATAATGACATTCAGTAGGCTTAAGAACAAACTCTACTTACATCTCTCCTTACTGTATGTTTCTTTTGCAGGGATATCCTGGAGAAGACAGTACTGTAATTGGACCACAGGGACCCCCAGGTGAACCAGTATGTTTTTCTCTAAAGCACTTTTGTTTTAGGCATAATACTGGATGATTTTTCAGGTTATACCTTGGAAAGCTCTAGGGGAATGTTAGACAAATGTGTGAACCATTTTTATTCAAGAAGGGACAGCACTCTGAACAAATCAGAGTTGATTGCTTTGCACATTGCTGTCAGTCTTGCATTGTCAATGTGCTCACAGGAAGGGGAGAGAAGGCTGGAGAAGAGAGATGACTAAGGAAATGGAACTTAAAGCTGAACTCTAACCACAAAATATTCCTCAATAGCCATAAAGGATAAAAATCCTCTTTGTGTGCATTAAATGTCTTTGTAAACATAGATATTACTTTGTAAATGTAGCAGTGACATTATCAAAGCTTGTGTAGAGAGCAGAGCTGTGGGAGGGGACTAGCAGCTCCATCCACTACAGGCTGCCTACAGGGAGGGGGCGGAGACAGGACCAGTTACCCTACACCAGGAGAGAGAGCTACAGTGACCGGTCTTTATTACAAGAAGCTTCTGCACAGAGGTAAAGTCTCACACTGGATTACTGCACAGATCTGGAGGAAATACACAAAGCACACCAACATTCAAGGAAGAATACACATGTTGAATTTATTTAGACAATATTTGCTTATCCTGGAGTTCAGCTTTAAGCAGCCACTTTTAACAAGATGTCACCGAGCAGATAGATGAGTACCATTACCATGATTTCTGGAGTTAGGGCTAGTTCACACTAGATGCAGTTCAGTGCGCTTTTTTGCTGCATCAAAAATGCATGCACAGTGTTTTCCATATGTTTTACCAATGGCCCTTGTTCACACGTGTGCAGTCAGTTCCAGTCAGTTTCCGGTGCAGAAAAAAAAGTAGAACATGCTGCATTTTTTCTGCACAGAACCATACTGGAACATGGCAAACTGCATCAAAACTGCACTGGAACTGCATGTGGTGTGAACTATAAGCAAAAACGTATCCGGAATGCATCCGGAGGGCATTTGTGTAGTGTGAACTGGCCCTTAAAGTGGTAGTAAACCTCATTCACAAAAAAAATTATGAAGTACTTACTTTAAAAGGAAGCCCACTGCTGACAGGATTTCCATCTTCACCCAATTTTCCTTCCGGGTTTGTGAGCTCTGGCCGCCTGACTAGTCGAGCCACGATGACGTCACTCCCAAGTCATGGCACGGTGCTCTGAAGAAATGGCATGGGTATGCCAGTCCATTAGAGTGCATGCGCCGGCTATCGAAGAGAGCTAATATCTCCTAAACGGTGCAAGTTTAGGAGATATTCTTTTTCCCTGTGAAGTAAGCTTTAATATGGGCTTACCTGTAGGTAAAACTAATAAAGAAGAGTTTACAACCACTTTAAAGGTGTTGAAATGAGAACATGGAGGATGCCTGCAGCAGAGTAAGGCATACATTAATGCATACCCTTAGATTTTGACTTTTCCCTAGAGTTCTCCTTGAATCTCCCTTTTTACTATGCTTTGATGAGTAATATTGGCATCTCATGTGTACCAATATGGTAAAACTTTAAACTATATGTCTGGACTTCCATATTGGACAATCTCTCTTTTGTTCTGTTACCTGAAAGGGGAAATGAATTATTGGTTACTTAAAGTTACCAAATCACCATATCTAATAATGGCTATAATGGACATCCCAACTTTTTATTATCTACACCCATATTTGATTGAAACCACACCCATCTTCTAAAGCCCCAAATATTAGAGGTTCAGCAATGAGGATAGTAAAAAGATGGAAAAACAGAGACCAATATTGTGTCCTGTTTAACAATCCAATATCTGGCTCATATGTGCATTTACCTTTTAGATGTCTCAGACAGCTGAGCAAACAAAAATGCTGGAAATGTAACAGTTACTTCATATTTGTATGTAATTACCCAACAAGACAATACAACCATACTGTTATGGTGAGAAGGGAATAACGTAATCAAAAAGCCCCCCAACCGGATCAGTGCATAGCACAGTAAAGCCTTCTTAGTACAGAAAGTATTCCCATGTCTAATTCCATCACATATCCAAAAAAATAAGAGGATTTTTTCTCACTTCAGGCCAGTGGGCAGAGCCATGGAAATAATTTCTATGTTCCCCAACAGCTAGATGCACATCAAGAAGTGTTAGCGTATACTGTAGTGCACATATACCCTAATATTATGGAGCCATTTATTCCAAACTGCATACACTTTTTTTTTTTTTTACTTTTTGACCATCATCAGCAGAATGTATGGAAACTATGGCTTCCATGGAGTCGGTTGTGGGATCCAGCAAGCCAGTATAACCATACTGGCTATGGTGAGAAGGGAATAAGCAATCAAAAAGTCCTCCTACTGTGCGTAACACATTAAAGCCTTCTTGGCACCGATGGTATTCACATGTCTTATTCCATCATGTACTGTATCCCAAAATTAGGAGGATTAATCCTTTGTGAATGCCAAAATCCATCCCTGATCAGATATGCAGCATTTTGTTTTATCTGAGCATAGCGACTGAATATTTTTTGTTTGTAGTGTTTAGTGCAAAATTCCAGTGCTTTTTCCCATGTTTTGGGCTTTCTTTGTGTGTGTATCATAGGGTGCTTACAGTTAAAGTGATTCTAAAGGCTCACTTTCTATTTTTAAAAAATAACAAACGTCATGCCTGCTCTGTGCAATGGTTTTCCACAGAGCACCCCTGATCCTCCTCTTCTTGGGTCCCCCACCAGTGCTTCTGGCCCCTCCCTCCTGCCACGTGCCCCCATAGCTCCTGAGCTGCTCAGCCCTGCTCCTTCCACACTGGCTGTGATTGACAGCAGCAGAAGCCTATGGTTCCCATTGCTGTGTTTGAGCCAGTGAGGAGAGAGCTTCTGCTCTTGTGCACATCGTTGGATTGAAGTCAGGCTCAGGTAAGTATTTGGGGGGGGACTGTTTGCAGAAGGTTTTTTAGAACACATTATGGTAGAATGCATTAAGTCTGCCTTTAGAACCACTTTAAGCCTGATCATAGTTTTGTATAATGCTTTAATACATTTCCCGCTCTGTTGTAGATTAGTGTATTACTGCACAAATACAGAGATGCCTTTCATGGTCTGCAGCTTTCTGTAAATGTACGCCATTTTAACCTGTACCTGGCTGAGTGCCAGAGAATTTTGTTTGAAATTGCGCATTGATTGAATTATCCCTTCCATTGTGGGCCACATTGATTGAGGAGCTGTCATTTTTTTTGTTTGCAGCACCTGACTGGAAGTATTCCAGGCTGCTTTGTATGTGCCTTTTGGCTGATATTCGTTTTATTTTGTCACTTTAGATGAACACTGCGCAACATAGTCTATATTGAAATAAACACATTTTTTGTTATCTTAGCGACTTGTTCTTATATATCATATCTGTTAAAGGTCATGTGTGCTTTATTGCCTACAAAATATAAATGTATATCTTGTCTTATTCAACACAGGGCCCTACTGGAGAGCACGGTGATCGGGGAGAGTCTGGAGATGAAGGCTATAAGGTACACATGTTCACAGATAAGTTTTTTCACATCTTCTACGATGGCTGTGGAAATATGTTAATATGTTTATTGCATGCTAGAAACTTGCTTCATATGTCTTCCTAATCTGTTTTTACAATGCCTACTCCAGCAGCTACAGCTGTGTGTACCTATAGCATGTATACAGTTAAGAGAGGCTATTGCAAAACCATCTAAGGCAGGAATTCTTTAACGTACTAATCAGAGGACCCAATTAAGAAAATTGTTACCGTACTAGAACCCAGGATGAGAATTATTAGCAACATGTTAAAAGAGCCTTACAAAGACAAATATCAATGGCCATAAACCACATTGTAGGCACTCTTTGCCATTTCTTTATTCTTTTTCAATTTTCCAATATACTACTAGATAATAACTGGCTGATGGGATATACTGTACATTGAGTGGTAACAGTCAGGAACATCTGTGTCACGAAAGTACAGACAAGCCTAACGCAATATAACCTATGTTTGCCATCAGGCAGTTTGTATTGATCTGCATGTCCCAGGATAGTCAGTAAAAGGGGGGGGGGGAGAGGGGGGGGAATAATCAGGTGGGTATGGAAAGGGGGAGGGACAAGGGGGGTTTCCTAGGGGGCCTGGATAACAAGGGCTACACATGTTCAACAGGTCAAGCAATGTGGTGTCAGAGCATGGGTGGAGGAATTTATCTATCCATGGTTGCCATATTTTGGCGTATTTGGAGATTAGATCCTGAAGGGTCCTCCTTTTTTCCATGTATCATAGCACACCTGATTTTTAAAGTTGAACTTCACCTAAAAGGGGAAGTTACACTTGTTTGCATCCCTCCTCCACTTCCCCATTTGGCACTTTTTGAAGGGGGAAGGGGAAGCGTGTACCTGGTTTTGCCAGGTACCCACTCCCACTTCTGGTCAGATCGCTTCGGTGATCTGTGCAGAAGTTCAGCCCCCTCCTCCCACCCCCAGCAGCCTTCAGGGACACATCACAGGTCCCAGAAGACTGCGGGACCATTAACAGAGCACAGCGCGGCTCATGCATGCGCAGTAGGAAACTGGCTGTGAAGGCTTCACTGCTGGTTTGCTTACCTAAGATGCCGGCACCTGCACCTGGAGCCAAGAATCGGCTCAGTGAGGACATTGCTAGATGCCTGAACTGGTAAGTGTCCTTATATTAAAAGTAAGCAGCTACTGTACTTGTAACTGCTAACTTTTAATTTTTGGGGGGGGGGGGACTGGAGCTCTTTAACTTTAATTAAACTAAAGGATGTGGTTTTTCGAGCTGCTGCCACCGTCTGCTTTGTTGCAGTCGTGATGTATAATAGTTTGAACCTCTAACTGGTAACGCTCTTCGACATTTCTATAAGCTTTAGTAAAGAAAAATTAAACTCTTCATTATATTTTATTTTTGACATTTTCAACTAGTACCAGGGTCACAGTGATTATTTTCTGTGATAAAGTTAGTGCAGTTTGTAGACTACATTTTAGATAGTATACAGTTTGAATCACAGATAAATAAATAGTTCCTAGATTGTAAGCTCGAAAGAGCAGGGCCCTCAAACCCCTCATGTAGTGTATTGTTACTGTCTTGTCTCATGTTATGTCCCCCTTGCTACTGTACAGCGCTGAGCATACCTTTTGGCGCTATATAAACACTGTATAATAATAATAATAGTGCCATACTGTATCACTTGCCATTGATTTTGTGCTTGGACAAACTCAGCTACATTTAAAACACCACTGTGTGTCGACCCATCACAACACAGCCAATTTGGTTTTCGGCCCATTGTTTTATGAAACAATGATCTAAGGAAAGGTAGAGGGGGGTTGATGTATGTATAAAGTGGAGGAACCTAGAGCTGCCTGCCCATACCTGCATCGGTCTGCCAAATCGTCCTGCCCTGGCCAAAGCTTAAACTGTGCTGGCTGGCAGGCTACAGCATGGAATAATTAAGTTGGCCAGACACGGATAGAAATTCAGCCAGGTCATCAGGGACAAGCCAAATTTGTATCAGCGTATGGCAGTCCCCATTGTATTTCATCTATGTATTTTAGTTTTAAGCCTGAAGTACACTTTTAATAAAAATGGGAGAAAAATTGATTGACAGCACAGATGTGTAGCTTTGTAGACACTTTAAAAATAAGTGTCATATGAATTAGTTCTCCACAAGCCCTAAAACATCTGCCAGTATACTATGAAGAGCAGGCAGGCTAAAGACAGTTTTATGCCACTAGGTACGTCTGCTGACATGATGCTGTTTGTCTCAAACATCTTTTTTTCTCAAACATCGGCTGCAGCTACTGATCAGTATATATTGGGCCCCACTCTCAGAATACCATGATCTAGTGGGGGGATTCCTCCATCCACCTCGCTTGTGTGGATGGAGGAATCTGTTAGTTATTTTTTGTTCAGCGCCCTGGAAATGTACTTATTTAGCTTTACTGATAGCAGTGTTTAGTGGAGAAATGCTTGCTGTATTATATTTCCATAATTGTGCTACATAAATAGATTTTTGGATTTGAATTTCCCTACATTTCCTTCCATTTCCCTGAAAAACAACTGCATGATATTGAGACCAATTTACTAAAGGAGTTGAGAATCTTCATTAAAATATTTTGTGAATATTTCTCTTAAACTATCCAATCATTTGAAAAGTAAGTTCCTGTTCATTTTAAATACCCAATCATGTGCAGATGCTTTTTGCATGATTGGTTAATTGATGTGAATATTCAAATTTTTTAATTAATTTATTAAATCAGCCCACAGCCACCTAGAGAGTGCATTTCTTCTAATCAGGTAGAGCTCTCTGGTAGACATGAATGGCAAGAATGACACAACCATAGCTAAGTACTGCTAAACGGGAAGCACAGCCTGCTTATCCAAAGAGCAATTATGATGGCCCTCATGTATATACAATGTATAATTGGAAACAAAGGATTTAAAATAATAATACAGACTGAGAGTCAAGAATCAATTGGATGTATACAGTTAAAAAAAAAATAAAATAAAATAAAGGGTGTTTGGATCCTTTAACTCACTGCCCAGCTAAAACTGAAAAATTATTTTAAGTCACTCTTAAATATTGCACAATATTCTCATTGCCATAACAGTGGCTTACACATGCTTTAATGATGATACAGCATCCTTTACTTTGTTATATGAAAACATTAACAGAATGGTTAAATGTGGTCTTATCTTAGGGCATTGTAGGTGTTGTTGGACCAAGAGGAGCAATCGGTCAGCAAGGGGCACCAGTAAGTATATCCACTGGGTATTTCAGATGCCCACATGCCATGTTATTTCAGTATGACTTTTGCCATTTTTTTGGAAACAACAGCAATTTTTTCCTGGACAATGTAGGGATTTTACATCAGAACAGGATTTGTATTGTCTCAGGTGTATTGATACCTGCTGAAGAAGAAGCTGCATTCCTTCCTCAGTACATGCTATTCTACCAACACCTCACAGCATTTTTGTGGACTGATGGGTGTCAGCCCTGCCCCGTTGTCTTTCGCTAAACTACTCAAGCTCTTTTCCTATGCTATTTTTTGCAAAATAGATGCTATTTCTGTATAGTCCAAGATACACACTAGGAGGGCTAATTAGATTCTCTGAGATAACAGCAGAAGTATGCACAGGACACAGAACAGCTCTGAATCTCTGTCATGGCCAACAGGGAGCAATAAGAGAATAACAATAAGGGCTTGTTCACACTTGGCTGTTTTACCAACGCTTGCCAAACGCATTTTTTAACGCTCCGCAAATGCCGCATGCGCGGTTTAGCGGAGGGTTGCTAGGCATTTGCCGAGCGTTAATAATGCCCGACAAATGCCTATAATGCAGTTTGAGTGGTGTTACCGCCAGCCGGGTGTTTGCGGAGCGGCACCATAGATGAGAATAGGAGGCTTCAACACCTCTTGACTGGACCAGAGGCGTCCGTTTTGCCGCAACGCAACGCTACGCAAACGCTCCCGTTAGAACAGCACCATGTGCTGTAATGTGCAGAATTGGCAAAGGCATTTGGGAAGCGGTAAAAATGCTTCCCAAACGCCTCTCTGCTGCCTGCACACAACGCTAGTGTGAACGTAGCCTAAGAGAAGTTCTTTGGTTGGGTTTACATACACTTTTCTAGTCATTGATGCATGTATGTACTGTGATTTTTATTCTTTTAAGTTTTTATGTTTTCATCTTCACAAACTATTCCAAATCTCTTTAACTGTGTGTAATGTTCAAATGTTACTTATAGGGTGAACCAGGTGTGACGGGTGAACAGGGGCAAAAAGGAGAGCGAGGACCAACAGTAAGTAGAGATGTTACGTTCCACCTTTAATATTAGCATTAAGGTTTGCATCCATCATGATCATGCTGGTGCGGAATGGAATAATATACTGTAACATATCAGACCCGTACATGTAATGGTTAGATGGCTGAGGCACAAAAATGATTTATTACTGTTTTCTTCATATGCAAACCAGAGGATGTGAAATCAAAATTATGGGTCATCATCTTGTCTGCGTGACCCATGGACAAAACTTTCCAAACTTCACTGTCTTTCCTTGTTACTTGAGCTTAAAACCAAAGCTCTAAGATAGGTCCACTCTGTATATGTATGTGCCGGGGTTATATATATGGAATACACTGTACCAGGATTTAGCTAAATGTAAATGATATATTCAGTGAACTTTGCAAAGATCCCATGCGCTGCAAGCAGGAGTGTACTGCACCAGATGATATTATTAAACCCCATACTTATTGCTCTTGCTGCTCATGTAATACCCACATGCAGCACATATGCATCCAAAGTAGATCTCCATTGTGGACTACAGAGCACATCCCCACTGTGTTATGGAGATGAGGTGAGGGGGTGTTCTGTAGTCCTAATACACTTCAGACATTATTTACTAAAACTGGAAAGTGCTAAATCTGGTGCAGCTCTGCATAGAAACCAATCAGCTTTGAGGTTTTATTGCCAAAGCTTAACTGAACAAGCTGAAGCTGATTTGCTACCATGTACAGTTGTACCAGATTCGGAGTGATCCAGTTATAGTAAATTTCCTCCTTGTCCTAGAAAGTCAAAGATTTCACTACATAGATATAGTACAGTGAGTAAACGTTGTCAACCTTGCAAAGGAAGTGTGCTACTGGCAGGATCGCAGGGTAAGGATAAAGGGAAAAGACCTGAAAGGAAGAAAATTAATGCAGCCACCACATCTAAGAGCTGGTAAGCTGCAGTATATTACATTTTTGTTCTTGGGTTTAGATATACTTTAAAGGAGAGATGAAGCAGATTCTTGTCACTTCATTTTCATGTTTGATCTGTCTGAGGGTTTTTTTCTGTCATGATGATGAATAACTTTCCAAAACATCCTCCTGTAACTATCACATCATATTATTATCAAACTATTATTGCAATAGAACCATAAACCCTACTGTGAAAATGTGATCCAATGACACCTCTGCGTGTCACCACATGACATGCATTATGGTTTTCAGGAATTCCTACATGCTGGGATGGTACACAGTATCATTTTATATATTGTGGAACATTACTTAAAATCTTGTGATAATAAACAACAGAAGTGACTACATGAAGTGAAAGATGCATTCCTTATGCTATGTGTAATCTAAAGTTAAATCTATATGCAGATTTTAACGTAAAGTGAAATTAACATGTTGGAGCTGTTTCAGCTTAAATGCAGATTTTCTTAAAATCTTGACTACTGGGGGCAGGTTCCATGCAATAATGACTGTTCAGGTGCCCCAGGAGATTGGCCCCCTGTTTGCTGGGCTTTGTTCACTCCTTGGCCTTTAGGAAAGCAAACAGAACATTGCTGGGTACCTTGCTCTATTACGTTAGGAAGGTCATTGTCCTTCATTGGAAATCCCCTGCACCACCGACCCTAAATAGGTGGAAGTCAGTTGTAAATGGTGCCCTTTTGTTGTACAAGGCCACTTAGAATAGTAGAGGATGTCCCTCTAAATTTGAGAGAGTGTGTTCCGTATGGTTAGAGAAATCTGATGCTGCGGTTCTGACTTGAACCTTTAGTTTACAATAATTAGGAGGTTGGGCAGTGCACTTTGGTCCAACGGAAGCCAATTTGCTCTCTTTCTTCGCATTGAGTTCCTCCAAGGCTTTGTCCTTTTGCCTTTTATGGAACTCTGCTGTTTTATGGCTAGGTGACTGTTCGTTGCCAGGTCAGTACGGGGTACTGGCCACAGAACCGCTTCCAGCTGGCCAGGTCAGTACGCCGTACTGGCGTGGCATTCCTCCTTTTGTTATAAGCTCACGATCACTTCAATGACCTCAAGAACCTGTAGAAAAGCTGTTCAGCGGGCTCTGCTGAACAAACCAATAGCTGTGATCAGTAGCTGAAAATCCAATGATTGCAACTAAATGTCACCCCCCCAACATTGCTGCTGCTGCTCTGCCCTGTGTCTCCCATGCAGCTTCCGGCTTATTCTCCTCTCCCTCCAGATTCTCGTGCTGCAGGGCAGCCACAGGGGAGTGCAACTCTGCAAATAAATCTCCCTGGCTGCTCTGCCCCCCCCCCCCTCGTACTGAACCCCTCCACCCTCACTAATACCCCAGCTCCCCTGACCTGCAGTGCTGCTGGCTGACTTCCCTTCTACCCATCCTTCTTGCTTCAGCCACTGCAGGGGAGCCTCAACGTGAACAAACGTGATAAATATATTCCCCTCCATGGCTCTCCTACCCAGAACGCCCCTACCCCCTAGCAGCACTGATCCCCTGGAACCCGCTTCCCCCTGCAGAAGTGCTGGCCAGGTTCTCCTTCTCCCTCTTCCACCTGCTGAAGCGGGAGATGGGTAAGATAGGTATCAGGATGGAGAGCGGGGGGGCTGGTAAACATGTGATGTTTGTCAACACCTTCCTGAATGAACACAGTGAGCAATCAGTACTGATCACTCTTGTGATCATTCATCACTGAATCATAATAAACTCTGTTTTAGTGTAAAATGATTTTGGTGTATTTTTCTGAAAATAGTGATTTGATAAACATTTGAAAATATTGCAGGGCCAAAAAAATCTGTAGCAAATGTTTTTATTCTACGGGTCATGTGCTTTCAGAAAATGTATGGTTTGGGGAGTCTTTTACAAACTCAGCTGTAAATGGAAATTATAACCTCCAGATTTTTAAAATAAAATGCTTATTTACAATTTTGCATGTTTGATTTTCGCAAAAAGGTGCAATTTAAACATTAGAAATATTTTATACTTATTAATTCAATACAGTTTTAGATTTTGTACACTGCTCAAAAAAATTCAAGAAACACTTTGAAAACACATCAGATCTCAATGGGGAAAATTATCATGCTGGATATCTATACTGATATGGACTGGGCAATGTGTTAGGAACGTAAGGATGCCCCATCGTTTGGTTTTCGGAGTGTCTTTGAATTCAGTCCTCTGTAGGTTGATTATTTTCATTTCCATCAAAGTGAAAAAATTATTCAGCAGGCTAGTCCATTTTACTGAAATTTCACTGCAGTAACTCAAAATGGTAGTGTTTGTATGGCCCCATGTGCTTGTATGCATGCCTGACATCTCTAATGAGATGACGGATTTCCTCCCAGATCTGGACCAGGGCATCACTGAGCTCCTGGACAGTCTGAGGTGTAACCTGGCAGCATCGTATGGACCGAAACATGATATCCCAGAGGCGTTCTATTGGATTTAGGTCAGGGGAGCGTGGGGGCCATTCAATGGTATCAATTCCTTCATTCTCCAGGAAATGCCTGCATACTATCCTCACATGAGGCCGGACATTGTCGTGCACCAGGAGGAACCCAGGACTCACTGCACCAGTGTAGGGTCTGACAATAGGTCCAAGGATTTCATCCCGATGATTAATGGCAGTTAGAGTGCCATCGTCTAGCTCAGGGGTGGGCAGACTTTTTGACTTGAGGGCCGCAATGGGTTCATATATTGGACCCGGGGGCCGGACCAAGAGTAGATGAATGATGTGTATGTGTCATCCATAGTAAGTATAGTAATATTCCCCCATAGTAAGCATAGTAATTAATCCCCCATATAGTAATTCATCCCCCATAGTAATTCATCCCCCATATAGTAATTCATCCCCCATAGTAATTCATCCCCCATATAGTAATTCATCCCCCATAGTAATTCATCCCCCATATAGTAATTCATCCCCCATAGTAATTAATCCCCCATATAGTAATTCATCCCCCATAGTAATTCATCCCCCATATAGTAATTCATCCCCCATAGTAATTCATCCCCCATATAGTAATTCATCCCCCATAGTAATTCATCCCCCATATAGTAATTCATCCCCCATAGTAATTCATCCCCCATATAGTAATTCATCCCCCATAGTAATTCATCCCCCATATAGTAATTCATCCCCCATAGTAATTCATCCCCCATATAGTAATTCATCCCCCATATAGTAATTCATCCCCCATAGTAATTCATCCCCCATATAGTAATTCATCCCCCATAGTAATTCATCCCCCATATAGTAATTCATCCCCCATAGTAATTCATCCCCCATAAAGTAATTCATCCCCCATAGTAATTCATCCCCCCTATAGTAATTCATCCCCCCTATAGTAATTCATCCCCCCTATAGTAATTCATCCCCCATATTAATTCATCCCCCATATTAATTCATCCCTCATATAGTATTTCATCCCCCACAGTACTATTCCCCCCCAAGTAGTAAGCCAAGTCCCCCCTGTGTCAATTCACTTACCTTTGCTCTGCGCATTCCTCTCGCCGTGTTCCCGCGCCGTTCCGGTCTTCAGGGCGGACTGTGAGAGGAGCCAAGCTCCCCTCACATTCCTCACGCTGCCCCGCCTACACACATTCTGACAGCCGATGTTTGCCACGCTCCGCGGGCCGGATTAAAAGGTCCGCCGGGCCGTAGTTTGCCCATTGCTGGTCTAGCCTGTAGAGGTCTGTCTGTCCCTCCATGGATATGCCTCCCCAGACCATCACTGACCCACCACCAAAACGGTTATGCTAAACTATGTTATAGGCAGCATAACATTCTCCATGGCCTCTCCAGACCCTTTCAAGTCTGTCACATGTACTCAGGGTGAACCTGCTTTCATCTGTGAAAAGCACAGGGCGCCAGTGGCGGACCTGCCAATTCTGGTGTTCAATGTCAAATACCAATCGAGCTCTATGGTGCCGGGCAGTGAGCACAGGGCCCGCAAGAGGACATCGGGCTCTCAGGCCACCCTCTCCATTCCACCATGTAGAGTTAATGAACAAAGGCAGACATGTTTGAAGTCCAACAAAAAATTTATATATAAACTATTATTCCTGCGCCAACAGATTCCCACAGGTTCTATACTGCTGCTGTGCACTGTGCAAAAAACACAAACCACAATAAATAATGAATAAACCAGCGCAAACATAGACCTCTACACACCATCAATACATAAAGTGCATCATAATAAAAAAAATTATAAAATTAATAATTAATATTAATAAAAATCAATAAAAATTAATAGTGAAAGTCCACAGAAAACACCAAAAAGATTTTTTGTCCGTGAAATATATATATATATATATATATATATATATATATATATATATATATATATATATATATCAAGTGAAAAAATATCAAGTGAAAAAATATTAATCAAGTGACTGCTCAAAAAAAGTCAGGCCACCCTCTCCATTCCACCATGTAGAGTTAATGAACAAAGGCAGACATGTTTGAAGTCCAGCCTGGGTGACAAACATGGCTTTTCCATAGATACAGTGGAGGAGTGAATGTAGCTTGCCACCCAAGGACAGGAAAAGTGTTGTTTACAGGATTACCTTGTAAAAGTAAAAGAAAAAAATTCTGAAAAAAGAAAACTAACGCAGGTACCTTCTTTATGATATGGTAAACTGCTATGTATTTATATACATCCTTTTATGGGATCTTCCAAAGTTTGTCTTTGCTGCCCAAATCATTAACTCTCACTTCTGCTGCAGCACAAAGATTCTTGCCAATCTTTGAGTGCTAAGCAAGAATGCAACAGGGAGTGGGCAGTACTGGGCAGGGGCGGACTGACCATTTGAAAACTCGGGCACTGCCCGAGGTCCCGAGGTCAGTAGGGGGCCCCATGAGATGCCCCTGGTACCTTTTTCATAGGCTTTTTTTAGTTTGGGCAAGGACACAGGGGCCCCATGTTCCCCTATTGCCTGGGGGCCCCATGAGTTGTCAGTCCGCCCCTGGTACTGGGAACACAGGTTTAAAGATTTTCTTGCTGGAGCCTTCAGGGGCAATTGGTGACTTAGCCTTACCAGCATCTACTGAACGAAGACTGTAATAATTTGGAATTCTAATATTTGAAAATAACATCCTACTTGTACTTGCCACCAATAATTTCTGTCTGTGTTCTCTGCTGTGCTGAGCTGCTGTAAGATTTAAAGGGTGTGAATCTTTGGTTGACTTAACTTTATAAACATTTCTATTTTAGGGCGCTAAGGGGAAGAAAGGATTAAGAGGACCACCTGGCAAGTCGGGAATTCCTGTGAGTAGCTTTGGTATTTTACTAGCAGAAGATATCTCAGCTTTAGAATCATTTGAATTCATCCATGCTGGACGTCCATTTATTATCAGCTGTGATACCACAAGGCTGTGCGCAGTCCCAGCAGGCAGATGTTATATTAATGCCAGATGTTCTCTATTTCATAGATTTTTCCAGCAGCCTTAAAAGTGAATGTGATTTATCTGTAGGATTGTTAGCTCGTTCTTTTATCTGATTTGGACAGACCCACGGGCGAAAGCCTTTGGGAAACAGGTAGTTGATTTTCTTCGGGAAGTAATGGGCTCTTCTCTCCCTTCAGACCCCAGATAAGTGATTTTGTAGCAGAGACAGATTGAATCAGCAATTATTTTGGTGATTTGTAGCTTGCTACAGTTTTGCTGCTGTGGCTGGACACGGTCTCATGCACACTGGATGTTAAACAATTGCCAGTAGTGTTAGCTGTAGAATGCTGTGCTAAAAACTTGAGTTTTGTCTTGTTTTTGCATTAGAGTTTTTCAGTGGTTTTTAGCATTTTTCAGCTTCTTTATTTTTTTTTCAGTTTTTTTTTTAAGCGTTTTTAAGCAAAACTATACTCTCAAAAAAGCTTGAGGCTCAAAAACACTCATAAACACCAGATAGCCACTGTTTGCAACGTTAGAGTGTTTTTACAGCTGAAAAATTCTTCTTCAAACACAGTAGTTTGGAGCTTTTTTTTCCAGCCTGAAAACGTCCCTATCAAAAAACGCTGATAAAAGTCTATGTGTGCATGAATACATAGGATAACATGCTAGGGAGTTTACTGGCTGCAGAAAAAAATGCCAGAAGCCAAAAAAGGCAGCTGTAAAAGCGTCCAGTGTGCATGAGGCCTACAGATCACTGGTGTGACGTGGTGTTCTGCAGCTGCATGGGATAAATGGAGTCGATTCTGAAGTTGGCTTATCTTGTAGCTGTAGACATTGCTAAAATTCAATTGCTCAGCCACAAGTCACTGAAATCTTTAAAACACCTTCAGTGGCCGGTTCCTTCAAGAAAGATGCTTATGAGTAGCTGCTACAAAATCACTTGCGTAACATTGCTCCATAGGTAAATGCAATTTTAACTTAACGTATGATTTAAACATTTTTTGCAAGGTGTTTATTTTCACATTTAAAAAAAATACAATTTAGAACCATCCCTTGCAAATCAAAGCTAGAAAAGATTAACCTCAAATTGGAACTATTTAATTTTCTAACCTGTTGTGTTTTAGAGGACAGGATGTGAAGGGAAATCTCTTGAAAGAGACACAGACAAAAAAAAAAGCTCATGGGTTTTAAACCTTCCCTACTCTATAAAAATAACAAAAAAGTTTTAATATTTTACAATGATATTGATGAGGGCTATATAGTTACGTTACAAAAAAATTGAATGTTTTTCCGGTAGACATCCACAGTAGCTCAGGGCAATACTTTGGTAATGCAAACCTGTCAAAACATTTGGGGGCTGACCGCCTTCTAAAAATGCTAAATGCCTGACTGTTATACTCTGATTTACATAATTTTTGGATCACTGGCTTTGAATAAGTATGAAGATCAACACATTAGGGCATACACCCTGTGTAGAATTTACTTAAAGCAGAACTATACTCACCTCTACTCCAGTGGTGCAATGGCCCGAAAATCCCTCAATAGTCACTAACATCTTGGCTAGTCCTCTTCCGAATTCTCAGTCTTCAGCTGTTTTGATTGCCCGGCCTGACATGACAGCTTTGATGTGCATATGCTGGAGTTCATTCATCTTTGCAGATGCTGAAATTGCTCACTGAGCAGTGCAGACAGGCAGGTAAAAAACTTTAATGCAGAAGAAACATAGGGGTTGATTTACTAAAACTTGGGGAGACCAAAATCTGGTGTAGCCATGCATGGTAGCCAATCAGCTTCTAACTTCAGCTTGTTCAATTAAGCTTTGACAAAAAACCTGGAAGCTGATTGGTTTCTATGTAGCGCTGCACCAGATTTTGTACTCTCCAGTTTTAGTAAATCAACCCCATGCATGTCTTTTCTGCATTAAAAATCCTGCCTGATTGTCATTTTTTTTCCACTTGATGGAGAACCAGACGCTCACGGCAGTGGTTGTTAATTAAGCGAGGAACACATGACAATGAAAATGGACTGCACAATGTGATTGCAAAATGTACAGTTAGGTCCATATATATTTGGACACAGGCACAATTTTAGCTTTTTTTCAGGTATTTACCAAAACATATTCAAGCTATAGTTATATAATGGATATGGGCTGAAAGTGCACACTCTCAGGTTTAATTTGAGGTAATGTCCATGGGTTCTATTTGAGGTAATGTCCATGGGTTCTAGACTTCAGGCAGTCATTGCCAGTAAAGGATTCTCAACAAAATATTACAAATGTTACAAACATTTTATTTATGATTATATACAATTGTCCAATTACTTTTGGTCTGTTGAAAAAGGGAGGATGACTACTCTTAAGAGCTGTAATTCCTAAACCCTTCCTCCAGTTTGGATGTACATACCCTCAAATTAAACCTGAGAGTGTGCACTTCCAGCCCATGTCCATTATATAACTATAGCTTGAATATGTTTTGGTAAATATCCGAAGAACAAATTGTGCCTGTATCCAAATACACCTAACTGTATATTATGAAAATTTTAAGAGATTGAGATTAAAATTAATACCCAACTTTGAACTAATTTATTTGTTATACGGTTCCCCAGCTGGGTTAGAAGAAAAAAAAACAGCAATTTAGGCTGCAATACCTTCAAGCTTGCCTCTGGAGTACTTTGTTCCTTTCACAAGGTATCCTCAGTCTTTGTTAAATAATATGCAGCTTTGCTCAACCTATAAAACAGAACAGATACTGTGAATACTCAGGGGGTCACAATGGCACCCATCATTAACAGTGTATTGATGCAAAGATGTGATGATATTGGGGCCACTGTACATCAAGAAGGACTGCCTGACAGTTGGGTTTCAAGGTGTTGTAAAAATTGACAAAGTGATGTATATATTGTATTTATATAAGAACATTGATTTACATTATTCATCAATAAAAGACAGGTTTGTACCATATAAATACATTGGAATGATGATGAATTGATTGGTTTCTAAAAAAGTCCATAATTGCATGTATGTATAAGATGATATATGAAAGAAACCATACATTTCCTTTAAATTAAGGTACACTGTGATGTAGGAATTGTATTTATTGGTCATTAGTCACAGCATCTGAAAAGTTTATGATAGCCAAAGGCCAAGTTCCCCCCCATAAGACGATAAGTTTATGTTTTAGGGAAAACAAGGTCCACCAGGACTTAGAGGTGCAAATGGTTTCCCCGGCTCTGACTCTGTGATCGGATTCCCTGGAAAGCCTGGTTTACTTGGAAAACCTGGACTACCTGTAAGTATTCATACCTTATGAGATGTGTGCATGAAGGGGGACAATCTGCTAAGCATTGGTTGCATTTAAACTGGTGAATTAGCATAACCTTAAGGTAATTTCAGAAAGCATAACAACTATTTCACTACGTCTAGGTTCACACCTTAGCATTTTCCGCAGCGTTTTGCAGAAATACACTACAGTCCATTTAACATGATTTCCTATGGGATACGTTCACATCTCCGTGTTTTCACCCGGTGCGTTTTCTGGAAAGGGTCACAGACTTTTTTAAATGCAAAACATTGCGTTTTTGGTTCTATAGACTTCATTGGAGACACTGCAGAAAAGCACGTAGTGTGTTTTTGCTGTGTTTTTGATTAGTTTTAATCTGCCTAGCAACAAAAAAATGCAAAATGCATAACAAATGTAGCAAAAATGCATGGGCACCGCAAATAGCACTGCAGAAACGGATCAAACGCAAACTGCATAGGTGTGAACCTAGCCTTAAACAGAATATTGGTCTTGTGTTTTCATGTCTCTAACAGTCCTGAGGAATTGTGTGTGTGGTCAGTTCTGCTTCTTTTTGAAACCACTAGGATATTTGGCTGTGCTTTATGTGACAGTAAGGATGATTCACTGGTGCCGTGGGCACAAACATAGCATTGCTCAACCTTGTCTGTAGATGAACCCTACAGAAAATTTACTTTCTGGTTTAGGAGATGAGCTAATTTGATTATTGCCCATCTTTGTAGTTTCAGAAATTGAGCTTGAATGGTTAAATGGTTTTAAATGGTTATTACTGGATGGACTTCTGTCTTTTTACAGCCAGACTAACTATGTAACTATGTTAACGTGAACCTGTGCTTTGCCTGTGAAAGCTCCAACAGCAGCTTATGCTCACCTTCTCTTTGCTCTCCTGCTGCTTTGTTAGGCCATTGGGATTTAAGAGAGGTAGTCCTGTATGCAGCCATTAGACCAGCCATCCTCTACCAGGGTTCCTCCAGAGGTTACTAGGGGCTCCATGAACAACGGTTGATTCGTCTCATATTTGATGGTGTCTGGTTCCATTGCCAGTGCCACTTAGCAAAGTCAGCAGCATGACACCAATGATCTTTTTAGCTGGTATTCTGACCACCACTGTAAGGGGAATTCTTCCCATTGACCCCTGAATTGCTATTAGTAAGGGTTTCCCAAGCCCTGAAAATTATTTTAGGGGTTTCTTTGAGTAAAATGGTTCAGTAAAGGTGAATTAGAGGATAAATCTAAATGTTAGCTGGGACTTTAAAGGGTCTATGTCTGGATATGACAAAGGTCCGCACAATCTGGATGAAAATTACCGTATTTGCCGGCGTATAAGACGACTTTTTGACCCTTGAAAATCTTCTCAAAAGTCGGGGGTCGTCTTATACGCCGGTACACATGTTAGGGGGGGCTGCGGCATTAAGTACAGGGGTTTGCAGGGGCTGATGTCTCTTACCTGGATCCAGTCCCACAACGATCCGGTCCAGGAAGCGCGGCGTCTCCTTCAGTTCGGCCACTGGATGTTCGTGCGGCTGCTCGGCTCCGCCTCCTCACCGGTGATTGGCCGCCAGAACTGTAGCTCAGGAAAGGCACACAGGCGGCCAATCACCGGCGAGGGGGCGGAGCCGAGCGGCCCCGCGAAAATTGAGTGCCGGAGCAGCAGGTAAGTGTTCTGTGTAGAGGTGCTGCTGCAACCACATATGCTGGCTGCAGCAGCACCATACGAGAACAGGGTCAGCAAGTCTCAGTGGGAGGAATAGTGCCCCATCATTGGTGTCACTGATACCAATGATGGGGCACTATTCCTCCCACTGATACCAACGATGGGGCACTATTCCTCCCACTGACACCAACGATGGGGCACTATTCCTCCCCCCCACTGACACCAACGATGGGGCACTATCCCCCCCCCCCACTGACACCAACGATGGGGCACTATTCCACCCCCCACTGACACCAATGATGGGGCACTATTCCACCCCTCACTGACACCAATGATGGGACACCATTCCTCCCACTGACATCAATGATGGGGCACTATTCCTCCCACTGACACCAATGATGGGGCACTATTCCTGCCACTGATACCAATGATGGGGCACCATTCCTGCCACTGATACCAATGATGGGGCACCTATTCCCCCCACTGATACCAATGATGGGGCACTATTCCTCCCACTGATACCAATGATGGGGCACTATTCCTGCCACTGATACCAATGATGGGGCACTATTCCTCCCACTGACACCAATGATGGAGCACTATTCCTCCACTGATACTAATGATAGGGCACTATTCCTGCCACTAATGCCAATGATGGGGCACTATTCCTGCCACTAATACCAATGATGGGGCACTATTCCTCCCACTGACATCAATGATGGGGCACTATTCCTCCCACTGATACCAATGATGGGGCACTATTCCTCCCACTGATACCAATGATGGGGCACTATTCCTTCCACTGATACCAATGATGGGGCACTATTCCTCCCACTGATACCAATGATGGGGCACTATTCCTCCCACTGACATCAATGATGGGGCACTATTCCTCCCACTGGTGTGCATTGGAAGAGGGGTAGTCTTATACGGCGAGTATAGCCCAAACACTACATTTTAGCAGGAAAAGTAGGGGGGTCGTCTTATACGCCCAGTCGTCTTATACGCCGGCAAATACGGTACCATATTTTCTGTAATATGTGTAGTTCCTATATCACCTGCACCACCTAGTGGCCATAATTGTGTTTTTTTTATCCTATAATACCTCAATCAGGAAACAAAAACATATTGTGGTTCCTAGACAGTGCTAGACGCATAGAATAGTCCTGTTGCACATGTTCCTGGAGTTGGCCATGGTACATGGGTAGCTGGGAACTGGTGTCAAAGCATATATCTCCAACACACCATGAATCTTAAAAATAATGTCCAACTGTTAATAAAGTGATCACATCACAGCAGTGAAAGTGCAATGATTCAGAGCCACACAGGACTCCTTCATCAGGCATGTGATTGCACCAAATCATATGACTGAAGAAGGGGTCTTTAGTGGCTCTGAAATGTTGCACTATCACCGCTGTGATGTGATCACTTTAGTTGGATGTTATTTTCAATATTCTTGGTGTGCTGGAGCAGGGGCCGACTGACAACTCATGGGGCCCCCGGGCAATAGGGGATCATGGGGCCCCTGTGTCCTTGCCCAAACTCAAAAAAGCCTATGAAAAAGGTGCCAGGGGCATCTCATGGGGCCCCCTACTGACCCCGGGCCCTCAGGCAGTGCCCGAGTTTCCAAATGGTCAGTCCGCCCCTGTGCTGGAGATATATGCTTTGATGATATTGGAACAACACACAATAGAGGAGATACGACAATTTTCGTTCTGATTATTCTGCACAATAAACATTTTATACATAGACCCCAAGCGTAAATTCAGGTGTTAGGTTGAATGTTTGGTTATATGGAGGGTTAAAGGCTAGGGTCAGACTTTCCAAGCACTTCTGTATTATTTAAAGACATCTTTTGAAAGTATCCAATAGCCCAGTAGCATTCTAAGGAGAAGCAGAAGTATAAAAACCCACAATGACCCCAACAGAAAGGGTTGGTTGAATTCTCCCTTAACTGGAGCTCTTCCCCACATTTTTTTACTTTCCAGAAAAGGAAATGAAGTAGCAAATGTCTCTAATATTCTTTCTATTATCTGTTCCAAGAACTGTTAAATGACAATTTAATATGTTCATCCTTGACTGTAACTGGAGACATAAAAACATGCTTTTACTTAGTGTGATTTTATTGTCTTTTTATCTGACGCAGATAGTTCATATGTTATGTGTATAAAACAATATCAGATACATTTGACTCTTCTTTAATGTTTTGCTTGTTTGATGTATCTATAAAAATATACGATAGGAAAAAGTTTTTTTTTTTTTCTTTTTCCTGTCCATTTCATTGTTTGTTGCCACACAAGGCCAAATTAATCCCAAGCTGGAGCTTTTGAAAAATAAAAGGGAAACCTGAGTTTTATTAACAGCTTTGCCAGCACATCTGTATGAGACATGGAGCTGTGTGCGGCAGCTTCATATGGCTATTTATATTTCACAAATTTTCATGTGTTTAATTGACTTTATTGATTGAGTCATGGCGGTTGAGTTCAGTTCTGTGCCGAGTTAAAAGGAAACAGCAAGGGCAGCATGGTGGCTCGGTGGTTAGTACTGTTACTGACCAATGTCTGATTGCATTAAGGACTTGACATCCCCAGGAGTTGTGAGTTTGTCACCATTTTGTTCAGCTAGTAGCTGGCTATCCAGTAAAAGACATTCAGGAAGCTTTAAAGTACTCTGATATTACCAGCGCCCAATTTTAATCTGCTCAGCAATCAGTGAACCTGGGAGTGCTCAGCTCCGAGCATTTCTGAGTCCACTAACCTTTCAGTAAGGCCCCTTTCACACGAAGAGTCTGATCAGGTCTGCCTGTTAGTTTTTTAGGCAGACGTGATCCGACGCTCCTTTTGACCAGCTTGTGTAAATGGACTTGTGTCCATTTATACTCGCCTATCTCCAAACCGATCCAGTCCAGTAAAAAATAAAAAAAGGAAAGGGATCCACTCCCTTTTGTCTAAGCTTATTGGATCAGGGGGAAGTCAGGACAGTGGAGTCCATTTACATTGGCAGCTCATAGAGCAGAACGGGATCTGTCTGTGTTCTCTCTATAGAAACTAAGTGGACTCGGACATCTTATCCAGCTGCTTTGCTCACTCTTTTCTCCAGTCACATTGGATAAATGGGTCCTTTTTCTTTCTTTCTTTAGCGGCTGGAGGCACTTATGGTGGACTTGATCTATTATTATCATTTATAGTGGACATTAGCTATCATTATTATTTTTATAGTGCTACACTTTTTGTATTATTCAATCTGAGGTTTTTGTATCTTTTACCTGTGTTAGCGGCTTTCACTGTACATATTTTTTAATCTGAGCGCAGAAACCTTTTGCATTTTGAATAGAAATTGATTCCCATCAAGATTACTTACAATTCTTCTCTAGATACTGGCACATTGATTTGGTTCCACTGAAAAACAGACTTTCTGTACGAGTGTATGAGTGTACATTAGATTCTGAGCTCCCTCAGGGGCAGGGACCAATGTTATCGCACTTCAGTGCTCTCTGACAAGTGTTGTGAAAAGTGTCAGAGCTGTTTGAGCAAATATAACTAATAAACAAATAAAGTAATCTATGTTTGATTAACCACTTGTCCTCCAGAGGATTTACCCCCATTCCTGACCAGGCCATTTGTTGCGATACGGCGCTGCGTTACTTTAACTGACAATTGTGCGGTCATGCAACGCTGCACCCTGATGAAATTTGTGTCCTTTTTTTCCCACTTTTCCCATGAATTGAGCTTTCTTTTGGTGGTATTTGAACACCTGTGTGGTTTTTATTTTTTGCGCTATAAAAAAAAAAGACCAACAATTTTTAGAAAAAAAAAATATTTTTGACTTTTTGCTATTAAACATGTTCAGTAAAAAAATTTTAAAAATCTAATTTTGTCATAAATTTAGGCCAACATGTATTCTGCTACATGTTTTTGCTAAAAAAAAATCCCAATACGTGTAAATTAATTGGTTTACGTGAAAGTTATATCGTATACAAATGGGAATATATATGCTGGGATTTTTTATTTTTACTAGTAATGGCGGCGATCAGCGACTTATAGCGGGACTGTGGGACTGCGGTGGGCATTCTGACACTGGGGGGGAACTGACTTGGTATCACTGACATCCCCAGTGACACCAATACAGTGATCAGTGCTAATAAAAAGCACTGACACTGTACTAATGGCACTGGGCAGGAAGGGGTTAACATCTGGGGTGATCAAAGGGTTAACTGTGTGCTGGGTGTGTTTTACTAGGGGACAGTGTCTGTTTGCTTCACTGTAAGCACACTGCTGTGCATGGCTGTGCTGTGCACAGCCATTCAAACCACTGTGTAGGAGCTGACAGGGAGGATAACTGTTTTGTTTACTAACAGGTCTCCCCCTGCCGGAGATCCTCAGCAATCACCAGGCGCCGGAGAGTAATCACTGGTCGGGACCCAGTGACTGACAGCCGCGGCCGCGAATGGCGGTTCGGGTAGGGTGCGTCCGCCCCCCCACCTGGAAATGCAAAATCACGTATATATACATGATTTTGTGCACCTGTACCACCCTGTAGCAGTATATTTGCTATAGGGTGGATGGGAAGCGGTTAAAAGGTTAGTCAACCTTAGGCTCCATGCACACTAGAGTTTTTTTTAAGCTCATAGAAGCTGTTATCAGCATTTTTGTTCTGCTCCTTACTAAAAAAAAGTGTTACCCTATGTGTCCATGCACACTATTTTAGGCTAGTAGCGTTTTTCAAGTTTCACATTTAGGAGCAGAAAACTGTTTTTGGGAGCATTTTTCTGGCACAACAAAACCCATAAATGCTCGTAAACGCTGCCGTGCTCATAATGAGGGACTACCACCATCCCTGCCATCCCTGCACTAAGTTCTCAAGTCTGCACACTTGTTGCAGCAATTATGTGGGTTCCCCTTCTGTCTTCCTCATTTTCATTTATTTTACATAATGGAGAATGTAATGGGAAGCACTGGAAAATGCAAATATATTGTGGGGTATGAACATCAAAAACCCCGGGTAGGCAGGAACAGATTTGGAAAGTTTGGTAGGGAGATCTCACTGTTGGCGTATCCAAGACAAATAAGAATCCAGAGGCTGACTCAGCCCACCTGACTCCATCTACAAAGTAAAATATCACTTTCAGATCAACTGACCTTTTAATTTATATAGCACTGCTTACACTTGTCCTGTTTTCAGAGTGACTTGCAGTCTGCTGGCCCTACCACAGTTGTGCAAAGACACGCATTACAGTAGGGCTACGTCTTTCCTTATGAATGGAAAATGGAGCACCTGAGAAAATCCAATGAAAAACAATAGTGGGACATTTTGGAACTATAGCATGGAGCTCAGTGCTCCAAAAGCCACAGTGTCAACTGCTTAGCCAGAATGCTGCCAACATGTTGTCAACCAATAATGTTTTTGTTTCTTTTTGAACATTCATTTCTGCAGGGGGAAAAGGGCAATCCGGGGCTTCCTGGACTGGCTGGATTACCTGGTGGACAGGGGATGAAAGGCATTCTTGGCATCCCAGGCAGCACAGGAGCACCAGGACCTAAGGTAATAAAATATCTTGCATGTATATTTCATGGTGGAGTACATGATTACATTAATATCAAATTGATCATTTGATTTATAAATACTAGGCATGCATTGTGTCAATATTCATTGAATGACTGCATTAGTATTATTGTAATGTTTCATTGGCACATGAACAATTGTGGGATGGGAGACAGAAGAATTCAGAATGACATTTGTTTTATTTAACGCGCTGTACTGAGCACACAGTATAAAAGGTGATCGTGTGATAAATGAGCAGTATAGCCATCCTGTGAACACTTAAAGGATAAGTTCACTTTAAACAAAAAACAATAAATGCACATTTTATTGCAGGTGAAAAAATGCGCATTTGTTTTTTTATGTTTTTGAAGCCTGTAAAGCGTTGCAGCAGCAATCTGGCATGCAGGTCTCCAGCAGACTGTCAGTTTAATCTGTGTGATCACACCTCGATTGAGCAGACAGTTCAACACTGACTGGAAGACTGAATGAACTACTGCAGCACTCCACAGTGCCATGGTAGTTCATTGAGAACTACAAGCCGACATCCGCAAAGGACTCTGTGAATGAATGATGCATCCATGTGGGCAGAGCGTGACAGCTAGTTCAGGAAACTTCTCCTCACACTGCTGTCATGGGGTGGTGGTGGTGGGGGGGAGTTGGGCATTGGCTGCAGCAGTGGGAACGTGTTACATGTTCTACCCTAAAATCCTTTACGCCAACCATAGATGGATTTAAATTTGTCCGGTTCAGCAGGAACCAGCCAAATTCTGATCCACTTATGGGCAGGCTGGTTGCACTAACGTCAATCCATCAACCAGCCTGTCTGTTTTTTTTCGTGCGACCACTGCCGGCTATATCCACAAGCAGTGATCATTGTATTCTGACAGCTGAGAAACCTCCCGCTGTCAGGACACAATAGCTCCATGAGAGAGATTCAGTGTTTATGGAGGATTTGAGGAATTTTCTTTCCTTCAGTCCATATGGTTTGCCTGCCTTAGGCTTATGTCAGTTAGGTTGCTTCACTGCTAGAGAAAAATCACCAGTAGTAGGATCTCTAAGGAGGTTGCTTGTCTGTCCCTATGGAATCACTCCCTCTGTAGCCAGATGCAGCGAGATAAGAAAAGAAGAAGAACATCAACGGCACACCGTGGATCTCCAAACTGGGTCAAAAAGCATGATGTCACATGCCTGATGAAGGGGTCCTGCGGGGCTCCGAAATGTGGCTCCTGCTGTAATGATGTGATCACTTAATAAAGCTTTTGGACCCAGTTTGGAGATCCACAGTGTGCTGGTGACATTCTTCTTCTCTGACTATTCTTGGTTCTAGCCAATGGTCACTGCATCACCCACTTACATACACAGCCAACTCTAAAAACAGTGTGCGTTGGGATAGTGAATTCGAGATGCGGCGAGATATCACTTTGTCGCTGGCCCAAACACTGCTCAATCACAATCGCTAGCAATTGGAGCCACATCGTGCTGCCTCAACTACAGAGGGAGGGACAAACAATCAGCTTCTTAGCACTCCCGCTGCTGGAGATTTTAACAAGTTGCTATGGACAGGATTGCTAGCGCGAGTTGCTCATTTGACATCAGCCATGCTATTTTACTTCAAGAAATGAAAAGAAGTTGAAGCATAGTATAACGTTCAGTCTTCACAACAAGGTATTTCTGTGGAATGTGATTGATTTCTTAAGATGGTATGGTATTCTCCAACACAGTAATCTATTACTGGCTCAAAAGATGCCAAGACTGTTTAAAAGCCAAGCTTTATTTTTTAGACTTTGCACACCCTGAATAATTTTTACCCTTGACTCTGGTTTTTTTTTTTCTTACTGTGTTGTAGGCTGTTTTAGAAAAGTACAGCAGGAGACATACTTTTGGTTCCACACCCCCTTGGAACAAAGTCCAAGAAGAACACCAATTCTGGTGTTGTGCCTACACCCCTCCCTGTGCTTTTCTATTCATAAAGAACAGCCTGTGATGGTGAGGGAGCACAGTGTGGCTCCCGCTACAGCCGTTCCCAGCTTACAGTGGGCAAAAAATGCAGGGGTAAAAATTATGTATGGTGGCAAAGGTTTACACAGTGAAGGTGCCCAGAGTACATACTGGAGGGGTTGGCTCTATACTGAGAAACTGATTTTTCTATATAGTCTATATTTTGTATATTGTCTTAATTTGATTTGCATAGTTGTTCCGAGTCATGGGGGTTGATTTACTAAAAGACTGTTAACTTTATCATTTATTTTTTACATTGCAAGGTCAATTTTTACGGGTATTGGAATGCATTCACTTTGCAAAGAATACCCAATCAAGGGTATTGCAGGGAATACAAAAAGAGAAACGGGTTTTGCTTGTACATAATTGGATGATTGAAGTCAGCAAAACTGATGTGAACTAGTATTTTTTGCAGGGGGTCGTCAGTAATGGCAGTGTTTTATACTGCCGTACTAAAGCTTTCCTTTCACTTATGTGCTATAAACAGGGTCCCAGTAATGGGTGATAATTTTATCATTACAGCATCCTAGTATGCAGGCCATAGGATCCACTGGGATTGGTGTTAGGGCCTGTGTTGAAGGGATTTTGTTTTCTACAGGTGGGTTTTTCATTCCTATACCCTAAAGTCTTTGGGAATGCAAAACTCACTATAAACAGGTCAGAAGGAGCTTAATTGCAGGTCAGATATACTTGGCAATAAATTCCAAATGATCTCAGAATCATCTCAAACTGATGTCACACTGATGCCATCCACACAAGCAGAAGGCTAATCGGCATAGGCCCTAACCTAGTTTACTTTGGTAATATTTACATTTTACACATCCTCTACCTTAATTTCTAGTCACATACTTGAGTGATGTGCTTCTTTAATAACCATCCTTGCCTTACATGAATGAAGAAACATACCAGAGTTATCCTCAAATAGATCATCTTGAACTGCTGTATTGATGTGGCCTAATAAGAAGGCTGGAACAACTTCTTCCCAGCATTGACTCTGTGCACACCATTGCCAATCTCATGTGCAGTATGCTTGTCTGTTTTTGACCCATATACAAAAACTTGGAGTGCCACTCGATGCACTGCAAAACTTCCCCCTGCAGTTCAAAGTACAGATCGGGGTCTGACGTTCAAACAAGCTCATCCAGGCTGAAACAGATCGGAAGACAGAAGGTGAAAAGGCAGCACCCCAGGACCCAGCCACTATATAGAAAAGCATAGCCAGGAGGAGTTCAATCTCAAACCGTATATGTACCTCTCTATATAGTGACTGGGTTCCGGTATCCACCTTCTGTCTCCCAACGCTTGTCTGCTTACTTTTACCCTGGCTTGCTGTTTTGTATACTTTCAAAAAATTTTAAAAGAAAGATGAAACACAAAAAAATGTATTTCTGTTTTACCTTTTTTAGGGTGAGCATGGACTGCGTGGTCATCCAGGAAAGCTAGGCTCAAGAGGTCACCCTGGAAGTCAGGGAGATCAAGGGCTGAAGGGCGAGCCTGGCTTGAAGGGTCTTCCTGTAAGTGTAGCTATTTGCTGTTTCAATATTAATGATATGGAGAAGTGTTGGCTGAGCATGGACAACTCCCTATAAACCTATGGGCCCTTATGGGTCCTAGGAACAACATTCATAAAAACCGTAAAAAGACAAGACTACCACAGATTTAATTGAGAGTCAAGTTAAGCCTGGTACAACCAAGCTGGCTGAATGAAAATAAAACTGAGAGAACACTGTACTAAGTGATGCTTGTGTTCTGACAACGGGTGAAGGCCCCCCCCCCCACCAGAACATGCTAATCAGCGCATGCATTGATGAGATGCTGGTTTTCCAGCATGACCCTTCAACAAAATCCAGTGCTTAGACAGCTGTACACATGGTCCAAATGTAAGCCAGTTCCTGCTGAACGATATGCGGACTTTGTATACCCAGCTTTAGTCTTTATTGATCAAAATAGTGACTGTAAGAAGCAAAAATGCTTCAGGGGCAATCATGGCTCCCCCTTCATCAGGGTTTTGGAGTTAAGAAAGTGTTGTTAATTGGACCGGACTCTGAACTCAAATAAATATTCTTGCACATGTAAGGGCTCGTTCAGATCGCTTGTGCTGTTAGCAGTGACTTGAACAAGCCCTTATAGGTGCAAAAAATATTAATGTTATAATGAAAAGAGAATGTAATAAATTGTGGTTTTATAGGGAGAAGATGGTGACCAAGGCCTGATGGGTTTTCAAGGTTTCCCAGGACCTAAGGTATGGTTAAATGTCATCATTCTGTTGTCTTGTTTCCAATGCTGTAGAAGAACCTTTTAATTGATGAAGATGAACTCCAAACCACAGATTATTCTATATCTTCTTACAGCATTACATAGTCATTTTATTGCTATTATGTCTTACATCTCCAGAGTTCATTCATTTCCCTAGACAAGTTGATCCACGTACTACTAGTGACTATGTTTGTGTCCAGTATGAAAACCCTAGCCCAGTATAATGGTAAAATTGACAGAATCATGGAGGAACCATTTCCATGTTATGTTAAAGTCTACACACACAGAATGAATGTATCTCTGCTGATCTTCATCATTACGTGTTCTGTCATCTAATTGTGTATTCCAGTTGGTCAGCTATTCCTATAACATATATTTTAGTTATTATTGTATTCTTTCCCTTAAAGTAAATGTTTGTGAATTTTTTTGTATTTAGATGCTTTTTGTACAATTTTTCATTGTTATATAGAATATATAGAGATTTTTAGATTAGCGATTGGGGGGGAGATCAGTATTTCACCTTCGTTGCAATATTAAGTAATTGATGGGCAATTGTTGAGATAACAAGGCTGATTCACTAAAGACGTTTAGGAATATTCACTTAAAGGGTAACTCTACTGTTGTGGGAAAATATTTAGCAAATTAAAATGAAAAACAATATAACATATATATATATATATATATATATATATAATTGCGACACAAGCCACATTGTAATTTAAAACGATAGCAAACTCTTGAAAAAAAAAATTTGCTCCTGCAAAGCAATATCATAATGTGCTAGTATGCACCGCATACTATTTATTTATTATTATTTATTTATGGTACTTATATAGCGTCGTCAATATACGCAGAGCTTTTACATATATATTGTAAATTCACATCAGTCCCTAACCCTCAAGGGGCGTACAATCTAAGGTCCCTAACTCACATTCATACATACACATACTAGGGCCAATTTAGACAGGATCCAATTCGCCTACCAGCATGTCTTTGGAGTGTGGGAGGAAACCGGAGTACCTGGAGGAAAGCCACGCAGGCACAGGGAGAACATGCAAACTCCAGGCAGGTGGTGCCACGGTTGGGATTCGAACCAATGACCCTAGTACTGCCAGAGGGAAGTGCTAACCATTTAGCCACTGTGCTGCCCACTATCACGTTATGAAAGACTTTCCTTGAGACAAATCCCTCCAGTGGTACTCTGTCACCACTGCAGAGACTTCCATCTTCACCTGATCTTCCTTCCAGGTTTGCGGGCTGCAGCTGCATGAATGGCCGAGCCTCATGACGTCACTACATGACATGTCTCTGCCACGGCACACAGCTTTGAAGGAATGGCATGAGTGTGCCGTTCCTTCAGAGCGCATGCGCCGGTGACGTCACTGGCGGCTGCTCACTAGAATATCTCCTAAACAGTGCACATTTAGGAGATATGTTCAAGTACAGGTAAGCTTTATTATGAGTTTGCCTGTAGGTAAAAATCAAAATGCCAAGTTTATTACCTCTTTAATGTTATTATAATGAACCTTTCTTTTGCAATCGGCAGCACTTTCATTTTCTGTAAAGTCAGTATGGCACCCTGGAGGCATTCTGTATGTGTGGAACACCCCCAGAAATGTAATTTCCTGCTTGTGTGATTGGCTTACTGATTTACCCAGAAGTCTGAACTACAATATATTGGATTTTAGACATCCTCTGCAACGAAAATGTATTTTGTGTTGCAATGCTTCTAAAGGGGTAATCAATTCTAAAGGGATGCAGGCCTTGCAGCTTTCCTTTTTAAAGCACTGTTCAACCTCAGAATCTGAAAGACAGAGGAACAAACAACTTTTTCTTCAGAACAGAAACAGGTAGGAAACTGCAGCAACGTTTTATAAAATCCCTGCAATGTGTATAGATCACCCAGAGGGGATTTTTTTCACAGCAAAAGTGGAGTTACTCTTTAAATGTTATGTGAATATTCAGTTCAATTATCCAGTCATGTGAAAAGCAAATTCATACTTACTTTGAATACCCAATCACTAGCAGACATTTTTCACTTGATTGCATAATTAAGGGATAAGCTCGCCTTTCCAAAAAAAGTAATACATACACATATTTTTATAGAAATATGCATTTATTATTTTTTCCTGCAGGAGCCTGGAAAGCATTGCACCTGTGATCAGTGGATCAGGGGTACAATGTCAGGCTTCTGCAGACAAGCCCTGTGGCTCTCTCCCCATACTTTCATATGGGCTGTCTGTTTGAAAGGTGCAGGGCTTGTGAATGAACTACGAGAGCACTCACTAGCACCCTCACAGTTCATTCTAAACCACAAGTCGTCAGCCAGTTCATTCATTCATTCACAGGAAACTGAAGGGAGGATTGGGGGAACTGGCAGCAGGAGCTGGAACATGTAATATATTCCACCTTTAAATATGTTCCAAAAGGTGAATTTAGCCTTGAATATTCACACATTTTTTTTCACTGAAGATTCTCAGTACCTTTATTAAAGCAGCCCAACTGTTTCGGCCAAATAGGGAGTTCATTGTTTTACACGAGTCAGTCCTGAATGAGGCTGAAATTGAGAGAGATGAGCAGCATGGCACCTCCATTGTGATGCACCAAAAAGTAGAAACAAGAACCTTCATATGTAATGAGCAAATATGGCTGCTCTCATGTACAAATATAGTTGCAAACTATACAAAGACGCAAGGTTCTAGGATCATGTTTAAAGCTAATCACTTTCACATGTTGCTCTAAAAAAAACATTAAAAGTCTATAGCTTGCCATAGTTGTTGGCCTAACTATTGTTTTTTCTAGGAACATAAAAATTTTGCATAGATCAAAAATAAAATTGGCTAAGACTATCAGACCATGACTGATCATAGCTTGCATATTAAACCACATAAAAACTGTCATCAGGGCCTCTTGGCTGGTTGTCCAACTTTTTTTTTTTTTGGAAGAATGTTAGTAGCAAGCAATTCCACTTAATCGAAAAATTTGTTCTGTTAGCTCGCTTTGGGCAACTACTACTCCAAGTTTAATAAAGCAGTACCATTGGAAATATTTTTACTTCTTCCTATTTCTTCTGTATATGCGTATTTGTGTGTGTTTTTATTTACATGGATTTTTCTGATTCCAGGGTCCAAATGGTGACATAGGTCTAATTGGCATTATTGGTCCCAAAGGTCCGGCAGGGCAAATTGTAAGTGACACACAATGTTTTTCCTTCTATAGAATCCTAGACAACTTCTTGTTTGTTGGTGATCAGCTTGGACAGATAGGAAAGTGCACAATTATTATTATTATACAAGATTTATAAAATGCCAACATTTGGGCAGTGCTTTATAACAAAATGGAGACCGTACAGTTACAATACAATTCAATACAAGAGGGTTAGAAGGGCCCTGAGAGCTTCAAATCCAATCTAGATGTAGCGCCCTCTAGGTAGATAGACTTTGTTGTCTTATTAGTTAGAGGCTGGGTAGCAGCCTGGGATGAGTCAGCCTGGGAGTGAGGCAGGAGTTCACCTCAGCACAAGCTGGGAGGCTCTACAGGTGAGGGTTTCTGGACCCCTCCCACCCTTCCAGACACTGCAAGAACTTTCTGGAAGGGAGGAGGCCCAGATCTGCATGTTTGAGGGACCTTAGTCAATCCCCAGACAGGAGGCAGGAGGCAGGACATGGTGACCAAGGACAACCCTTACATTTGGCAGAGCCTGAGCAGCAGGGGAGTCGGGTGGTAGATGGACTGATAGAAGGCTGGAGTGTACAGCCTGGGAGGGTGCCCCAGGGAGGGGAGCCTACCCACAGGCTGGTTGCTGGACAGGAGGATCTCCACTGGCAAGAGTCTCCTATGGAGGACATCCTGAGCAACAGGGAAGGAGCCAGCCCAGAGAAAGGCCTGAAAGCAGCTACCAACCCACCTTGCAGATAGGACAGTGTGAGTACTCCTACACCCCCTTGGCCAGATAAAGGGAGAGGGCAGTCAGGTGCAAGACCCAACTAGTTCCCATCCGGGACTACTTAACTGCTAGATCTTGGAATCCCTTGCCCAGGGATACCCTCAGTGCAGCTGGGTGAAGAGGAGGATTCATCTGGGGTCTGAGGAGGTACACCAAGGGGACTTCAGTGCTCCTCAACAGAGACAGTTGCTCTTTTTGATCCACATTTTTGTACAGTATTGTGGCTAAGACGTTTGCAGTTCCTTGGGCATCCCATATTCCCCTAGACACAATCTAAGTTGTTAACCCCTTAATAAAAACAACAAAAAAAACAGGTCAAGGACTGTTTGCTGACTTTGAATGTGCAAGTGTGGAAAATGCATGTGTTGCCTGACCATGTAGAGATTATTGGGACCCAAAACAAATCCAGTGGCCCTCAAGAGGGTAGTGCTACACATATATCAGTTCTTCTCTCATTAGTTTATTATGCTGATGTGTATTTTTCTGATTTTGTACAGGGGAACAGTGGTCCACTTGGCCCTGGTGGTATAATTGGACCTACAGGTGGTCTGGTGAGTATCACAACATCAAGCATCATCTGTGTTTTGTATAAATGTGGTTCATTTTTCACTACATTTAGAGACTGGATGTGTATAGAATGCAGGTATAAGAAGATGATTCTTTACTAATCAAAGTATGCTATATAAGATCATACTTTGTTGTTCCTAAAGCTGGAGGAACTAGACAAAATTTGCTTAGTGCTTGGCCCTGCTAGCCTCCTATGTTCGTCAACAGTCGATTGTTTGATCAACTTTTGTTGAAGGTGCCTGCTAGAAGATTTTTGGCCTAGCAGTAGCCATCCAATCAGATGCAGCAGCTGTGCTGGTATTTTGACAGCCAACAGGGCTAGCTGTCAGAATAAAATAACTGCAACATGTACAGTGTGGATAGAGGAATCTGGTTTTGGGCAGAACAAAAAAACACTGAGTGGCCAGCTATAGCCATTAATCTGGTTCCTGTTTTTACTTTTACCTTCTATTCCGCACTAGAAACAGTGACAGACTTTTATTAAACTGTAATCCCAAAAGCAAACATTTATTATATGGCAGCTTATGAATTCTTAGATATGATGGCTGCATTTGTTTTCTTTTTTGGGCTCTTTCCTCTATTTTCATCTGGTGGTCTGGCCAATAAGTCTGCTGTTTTTCAAAAGAACAAGCTCTCTTGTAGATGTAGCAGTTACAGGGATGAGGCAAAGCATTTAACTTTGGCAGCGGTGCTTACAATGATCAGATTTTATTTATTTATGTAAAATCTTTATCCCAAAAAGGAAAACAATCTGCTTTCTGTAATTGCATATACAGTGTTATCTGGAGCTGAGCTATAATTTATTAGTGTATCTAAATCTGTTAGTACATCTAACACTACTCTCCCCCCAGACTGAGAATGCTGCTGTCCAAAGGTGCCCCCTGTGCTTATTCATTTAGAGTGGAGGCGCTCTAATACAGGAAGTGTGTTACTGGCCAGATCACCAGGTGAAAACAGAGGGGAAAAAGCCTATAAAAAGAAAACGAATGCTGCCACCACATCAAATTATTGTGCTGCATACAAATGTGTTGACAAGGAACATGCTGATAGGAGGAGGGAGTAAAATAATTAGAGGGATGAACTCATCAGTCTGCTGCTGATCCGTCTTATGGCCAATCAAAAGGCTGGGGATGGAGAGAGGATACAACTGTATGGCTGCCTATATCCTTTATGGGTGCCATCCACCGGGCTGTACTGTGTGTGAGAGCTGTGTAAATTTCAGGACTAGGTGGACAGAAATACAAATCATTATGTGTTTCATTTGTTCATTCTGCTCTTTGTCTAAAGCTCAGGTTTAAAAAATTTGTTGTAGCAAATGTGTTTTATTTCATAATAAACCAAAATATTTCAAGCAATGAATACTGGTAATGTTAAATAAAAGTTTAATCTTCTAGTGAAATATAGCCAGGAGGACAAGGCATATCTTTGTATACATATAATGACATATTGTTTCCCTAATAATGTGGAAGATTTCAGTAGCTAAGTACAGAGTACACTCATTTGGCACAGTATCTCACTCAGAGAGTGCAGTCTTAACATACTTTTTTTCTGCCATCATAACAGTTGCTGCTGAGGTGGTCCAAGTTGTTTCACAATAGTATTCACACAAATCTATTGATATTTTTCACCTGTGATAGACCGTGTTTCTGGATAGATTATATGATGGTGTAAATGTTGAAGAAAAGTAATATTTTATTTTGAATATTTTGTCTGCTTCCCACTTTGTACATATTTTAGAAAACATCCTATTAGATTTCTATTGTACTATATTTACATAGCAGGCTTATACATGCTCAAAGTCTGCTGTTAATGGCATTCTTGCACCTAAAATATAAAAGTAAGCCTTGAGATGGATATATGAACAAAGCTTATCTGCTCAGTACTTCTAGTTTCCATTGAGGCATTGAGGAAAGATACCAATTTGCCCCTTTCCCTTTTGTTGGCAGTCTGGTGATCCTGGAACATACATTCCGGTGATACTGGAGCACCTTTCTTGTTACTTCTCACATATAGAAACCTAAGATAAAATATGCTAGTACTATGTCACTACCATTACTATTTATTTTTTCACTGCCACCAATCAAATTTAAAGTGGTTGTCCAGTCTAAACTCCATTAATCTTAACTTCTTGCCCTCCAGAGAATTTACCCCCCTTCCTGACCAGGCCATTTTTTGCGCTGTCATGCAATGCTGCACCCAAATGAAATTTACGGCTTTTTTTCCCCACAAATAGATCTTTCTTTCAGTGGTATTTGCCTGTATAGTCTGTGGGTTTTTTTTTTTTTGTGCTATAAACGAAAAAAAATTTGAGCAAAAAAAATATTTTTGACGTTTTGCTATTAAACATGTCCAATATAAAAATGTACAAAATCAAATTTCATCATAAATTTAGGGAAAATGTATTCTGCTACATGTCTTTGCTAAAAAAAATCCCAATATGTGTAAATTAATTGGTTTACATGAAAGTTATAGAGTTTACAAATGGCGGTATATATACTGGAATTAATTTTTTTTAACTAGTAATGGCGGCGATCAGTGACTTATAGTGGGACTGGCATTCTGACACTGGGGGGGAATTGACTTGGTGTCACTGACATCTCCAGTGACACCAATACAGTGATCAGTGCTAATAAACAGCAATGACACTGTTCTAATGGCACTGGGCAGGAAGGGGTTAACATCTGGGGCGATCAAAGGGTTAACTGTGTGCTGTGTGTGTTTTACTATGGGGCTGTGTCTGTGCATTCCACTTTAAGCACACTGCTTTATATGGCTCTGCTATGAAGAGCCTGGGACCTGGTGATTGACAGCCGAGGCCGCGAATGGTGGCGCAGGTAGGGCATGCGTGCGGCTCGCGTGCGCCCCCTACCTGGAAATGCTAAATCACATATATATACGTGATTTTGCGCACTCCTGACACCCTGTAGCAGTATTTCTGCTACAGGGCGGTGGTAAAGCGGTTAAATCTACTCCCACCCCCATTGCAAGCCCTATACTAACTAATGCCTTGTAAAGGAAAGATCACATGATAACCCCAGCGGCTGGCTTCAGGGGAGAGGTGAGAGCAGCGACAATGGCTGCAGAGCCTGAGCAGTGACATCACCCATAGACTTACTATGGGGCATCAGTGGTCTGCTGTTCCTCTTCTACACCAAAGCCGGCGCTGGGAGCTGATCACATGACCGGACCGGAGTGCCCTTGGATTAGGTAAAGTACACACATCTTTCCTTTACAGAGTAGTAAGAATAGGGTTCGGAATGGGGGTAGGAGTAGATTTAAGCGTACATAAGTTTAGACTGGACTTCCACTTTAAACATGCCTTGGAAACCTGAATGTGATTAAAAAAGCAGAAAGAAATTAAGTTACATAGCATGTGCTTCAAGAAGTACACTCCTATTGCCTTTCTGCTGACCCTGTGAGGTGGTTGGTGTCTGCTGTGGATGCACTGAATTGACGTGTGACTCTGAATATTGTAAAATAAGTGGAGTTTCTGATTTTATCCCAGGAGGGTGTGGAAATACATTAGCAGCTCACTGACTGGTTTCCCTCGTTGCTTGGAAGGGCTCTTTAAAAATGAACTCATTTCTCCTAACTTTTACAGACAAGGAAGCTGCCATCTTAGCCTCTATTTGGTCTGCTGTTGTCATGATGCAGCACATGTGATCGTTATGACACCAGCTATTTGATGGCTTGACAGTTTGGTTGAGAGCACAAGCAACTGTGACAGTTATCAGTCATGGCATGTCTTGAATGTAACTGTTTAAGAAAACCGTTAAATTGATGAGTTTAGTTGTGCTTTAAGATACCTACTAAATCTGGATGCAGTCTAAAAGCTCAGAGTAATAGGAGAAATACAGTTGCGTCAGCTGAGTCCTTGCAGGTAATCTGTAGTGAACACATATTATTCACTTTTGATTTTAAAGAAGTGTAACGTTTTTAATTATTTATTTTAGGGAAATCGTGGTGAAAAGGGCTCCAAGGGGGAAATGGTAAGGCAACAGATTTATGTGACACTGGGGTTAATTTACTAAAGGCAAATAGACTGGGCACTTTGCAAGTGAATTTGCTCCAGAGCTTAGTAAATGAGGGGAAGAATAAGAGTGCAAAGAATACCTAATCACATGCAAGGTAAAAAAAACAGCATTTTTACTTGCAGAGGATTGGATGGTGGAAGTCAGCAGAGCTTTATCACATTCACTAAGCTCTGAAACAACTGCATTTACAAAGTGCCCAGTCAATTTGCCTTTAGTAAAACAACTCCATTGTGCAAAGGAAATAAAATCACCTATAACGATGTAAATTGTAACAAAGCTGAGTACATATGGCTATAAAACAGAGAGCATGAACCCTGCTGAATGCCCCGAATGATCACTATAAGAATCAGTTGCTGTTATGAAAGCTGTTTAAGGCTTTAGTTGCCTAACTGAATAGAAAACGTATACCCCATAGATACATACTAGATACATACAAACATACACCCCATAGATGTACATAACTTTCTCACTCAGGGCAAAGCAATGCTTGGTAGCCTTCATCCTCTGTTACTGATCTTTTTCTTCCCTGCGTTCTACTGACAACCTGTTCGCCCCTTCATAAATCCAAAAAAAGCGATGTGCAAGTTCAATGTGGTCTGCTCAGATCTTATACAAGGCTAGGGACCTTCTCCACTGCTCCCACTACTCGTCACAACATTCATATCTGCCAGCTAGCTGGTCATGCATCATGTGCAGAAGGGGAAAGAATCTTCCCCTTATTCAGAAGTACTCGGCCATATCTGGACGCTCTCGTTTTTTTGGACTTCCGCTGACTTATTTGGCTATTTATTCTCTTGGATATCAAACAACCAAGATTGAAAGTCATATGAGGGTAGTGTTGGCATTGGTTTGCAGTACTCATTCACCAGTTTCTGCTGCCCCTTACATCATGTGAGTTTTTGCTGTGCCTTCTAGTCACTCGTGGATGGCAAAAACAGTTGCAAATTTGCCCACCTGTTATCAGTCAGAAATCTTGAGTTTTTGGGTTTTGGGTGAGTACTTGGAATGCACAGCAAAAACTCACATGGTCTAACCCTAGCTTCACATCTGTGTGGGTGGTGCTGCTGCGGATCTGCACGAAAATCTATGCAGCCGCACCACCCGCACAGAGAAATTAGTTTTAATGGCACACCGCCCGAACTGGAAAACGCAACCGTACTGGGAACCGAGGTTCCTGTGCGGGCTGCATTTTCCGCACAGGAACCTTGTGTCATGGGCACGGGAGTCCATTCAAATGAATGGATGCTCGTGCATAACATGGGACGCACGGCCCCATAGATGTGAACCGGGGGTTAGGAGCAGCAGAAGCAGGTGGACGAGTTCAGCTTAATAATAAATGTGATAAAGATCTGCTGATATCTGAAAATTCCATCTTTGATCCTTCACATCACCTCTCCATTTTCATTATGGTCATTAGACCATTACAAAATCCAGACTTGCCAATACTGAATATCAGAACCAATATTTACTGTAATCACAAATGTTTTTACTTTTACTATTTATGGGAATTATTGTGTTTGTTTTCTCTCTTATTAGGGACCTCAAGGACCAAGAGGGCAGCCTGGTCCTCCTGTAAGTATAATGTATTACATAATGGGCATCATACAGCCACTTATCAGTACACTAATAGTTGTCTGTGTGGTCTCAACAACCCACCAGACTTGTCCTGGAATCTAAACCTTCTTATTTTAATTTTATTTTTTTTTGTGTGATTTTTGTTTTTCATATATACTGTGTGTATATATATATATTTTTTTATAATATTAATATTTTTTTTCTACTATTTGTTCTTCTAATATATATTTATTTCTTCACTTTGTTTTTTTAGCTATATAATGGTTTGTACCACTTTTTCATGTAGCGCAGCATTTTTTCACTTCACATTATAGTTGTATAAATTTGCCCCCCTGAGACATGCGTTGTGTGCACTAGCGGCTACAGCATTTAATTGTAATAATAATAGTTTTATTTTTTTTATTTCACCATAGTTAGCGCTCGAGGTATTCAATTTATTTTAAAACTTGGAATCTGATTGGGTGTTGTGAGGCAGGACAGACAGTTAGAACTAACGCCATGAGATTTGTGTTCAATAAGACATTGGAGTTATTTACTAAAACTGGAGAGTTCAAAATTTGGTACAATTCTGCATAGAAATTAATCAGCTTTCAGGTTTTATTGCTGAAGCTTAATTGAACAAGCTGAAAATAGAAGCTGATTGGCTGCACCAGATTCTGAGTGCACCAGCTTTAGTAAATTCACCCCATCATGTCAAGTTATATTTTAGCTATAACATTTTTCTGCTCTCACTTGTCTCTCTGGGACAGCAAGTAAAGATATATCTGCCCAGCCGGACACAAACTGCATAATTACCCCAATGAATATTTCACATTTCCCTAATCTATCCAAAACTTAAAAAAAAACGTTTTATCATTAGAGGCACTCTGAACATGTGTCTTTATTGTAGCCCGGATAGAGAAGCTATTGGCAATTATAATTAGACAGTTATTAAAGCAGAGCTCCAGTCAACTCTGAAAAAAATAAAAGTCAGTAGCTACAAAAACAGCCACTACCTGGTCACGCCAGCCGGGTTCACTGGCCATCCTCTCTCCCTGGCACCAGCATCTTAAAGCGGAGTTCCAACCAAAAGAGGAAGTTCCATTTTATAGATTGGTCCCCCGCTCCCCATTAAGGATTGGCACCTTTGGGTGGGGGGGGGAACTGGTACCCGAATTTGACAGGTACCCTCCCTCCTGAAAGTCTTGTGGGATACGTAACAGGTCCCAGAAGACGAGGGGGCATTCAGGAGGCGCAGCGCAGTGCTACTCGCGCATGCGCAGTGGGCACCTGGCTGTGAAGCTGCAAGCTGTCACAGCCAGGTGCCCACACTGAAGATGCTGGCCTTCTGGAATACAGGATGGCCGGTGAAACGGGCTGCGGCAGGGGCAACATGGGACCGAGGGACAGGTAAGTGGCTGTTTTTTTAAAAGTCAGCAGCTACAGTTTTTGTAGCTGCTGAGTTTTATTTATTTACAGAGTGAGTGGAACTCCACTTTAAGTGTGGAAACCCAGCTGTGACAGCTTGTCCACTGCATATGCGCGAGTAGTACTGCGCATTGTGTATAGTACCCACTCCCCAAAGGTGCCAATTCCTCACAGGGAGTGGGGGACCAGTCCTTATAGCGGAACGTCCCCTTTAGGGTGGAGCTCCTCTTTAATACCTGATAAATGCATATTCTTTAACCATATATCTTCTTGTTTTAGGGTCCACCGGGTGCTCCAGGACGAAGTGTAAGTTAACTGCTAAATGTCAAAACTTAAATTTAAATAGATGAATACTGAATACAGCATGTATTCTTCCAGTGTATCCTTTAGGGCTCATTTACACTGGCATTGCCTTTTGAAAATGTGATCGGCATTGGATCACTTTCAGAGGGCAGTTTACAGGCAGCAGTGTCCCTTTACTGTACTGTAAAGGGACACTGATAGTAAAGGGGACTGCACTGTAAAGGGGCACTGTGATAATAAAAGGGACTGCACTGTAAAGGGACACTGTGATAATAAAAGGGACTGCACTGTAAAGGGACACTGTGATAGTGAAAAGGACTGTACTGTAAAGGGGCACTGAGATAGTAAAGGGGACTGCACTGTAAAGGGACACTGTGATAGTGAAAAGGACTGTACTGTAAAGGGCACTGTGATAGTAAAGGGGACTGCACTGTAAAGGGGCACTGTGATAATAAAAGGGACTGCACTGTAAAGGGACACTGTGATAGTGAAAAGGACTGTACTGTAAAGGGGCACTGTGATAGTAAAGGGGACTGCACTGTAAAGGGGCACTGTTATAGTATATGGGACTGCACTGAAAAGGGGCACTGTGATAGTAAAGGGAACTGCACTGTGAAGGGGCACTGTGATAGTATATGGGACTGCACTGTAAAGGGGCACTGTGATAGTAAAGGGGACTGTACTGTGAAGGGGCACTGTGATAGTATATGGAACTGCACTGTAAAGGGGCACTGTGATAGTAAAGGGGACTGTACTGTAAAGGGACACTGTGATAGTAAAGGGGGCTGTACTGTAAAGGGGCACTGTGATAGTAAAGGGGACTGTACTGTAAAGGGGCACTGTGATAGTAAAGGGGACTGCACTGTGAAGGGACACTGATAGTAAAGGGGACTGTACTGTAAAGGGACACTGTGATAGTAAAGGGGACTGCAGTGTAAACGGGCACTGTGATAGTAAAGGGGACTGCACTGTAAAGGGGCACTGTGATAGTAAAGGGGACTGCACTGTAAAGGGGCACTGTGATAGTAAAGGGGACTGCACTGTAAAGGGACACTGATAGTAAAGAGGACTGTACTGTAAAGGTGCACTGTGATAGTAAAGGGGACTGTACTGTAAAGGTGCACTGTGATAGTAAAGGGGACTGCACTGTAAAGGGACACTGATAGTAAAGGGGACTGCACTGTAAAGGGGCACTGTGATAGTAAAGGGGACTGCACTGTAAAGGGGCACTGTGATATAAAGGGGACTGCACTGATAAGTGGCACTGTCTCAATGGAAGTAAAATGCCATGTTTTGTACAGACTTGGGGAGTTCTTCATGTATAAATCAGTGTCATAGGTTTACCGGTTCCATAAATGTATCTAGTACACCATTTTTGTGCTGTTTCTAGGTTTGATATTGTTTAGTATTAATGAATGATGTTGCCTCTTCATTACAGAGACTGGTGGACATGAATTCTGCTATTCAGGCCCTAATGGAGTCACATGCAGCACTGCGGGTGGAGGTAGGACACCATTTTATTCATTTTTCATTAGAATTTGTCAGATGTAAGTAATATAATTTTACTGAATGAAGAAATATGTATGTCAGTTTGAGATGGTATGATACTGGTAATCAGTTGCATCATTTGGATAATGGCTTGTTTATATCAAATGCAGTCAAATGTGTTTTTAAATACAGCATGAAAGCAAATGAAAGAAAAATGAATACATTTCAATGAGACTAGTTTACATCATTGCTGGGCTTTCATGTGTGTTTAAAAAAGTACAGAATGCTGCATTTTTTGCACATAAATGCAACTCAGTAATAAAAGAGAATAAATCAAATAATGCCTAAACAAAAGCGCTACAAATGGAACAAAAAGGGATTGCATTAAAAACTAGACCTTAAAGTGATTCTAAAGGTTGTAATTTACAAAAAAAAAAACAAACATGTTATTCTTACCTGCTCTGTGTAATGGTTTTGCACAGAGCAGTCCCGATCCTCCTCTTTTTGGGTCCCTCGCCGGTGGTTCTGGCTCCTTCTCCCAAGTGCTCCCAATACAAGCCTCTTGCTATGGAGGTTCTTGAGCAGGCTCACTCCCAAGCTACGCTCCTGTGAATGGACATTGTACATGAACACACAGAGTGCAGCTCAGCCCGCCCCCCACTTTCTCCTCATTGACTTAACTGGCCGTGATTGACAGCTGCAGGAGCAAATGGCTCACGCTGCTGTGTGAGCCAATGAGGAGAGAGAGACTCAGGAGAGTGGTGGCTCTCATGCACATTGCTGTATTGAGATGGGGCTCAGTTAAGTATAAGAGGACGGGGGGGGGGGGGGGGGGCAGAAGATTTTTTACCTTAATGCAGATGATGCATGATGCATTGAAAAATCTGCTTTTAGAACCACTTTAAAAAGACTGCTTGGACCTTGAAGAAGGGGGTATTATCCACAAGCCTGAAAATTTGGTTAGTGCAAATAAAAAAGTATCATGGACATCATTGTTTTTGTGACCTTAAAGAGGTAAATAAGGTCCACCTGTTTGAGCTCCTAGATTTTAATATTCAGAGTGAAAATATAGATTGCACATGATGATGATGATAAGAATTTTGCTCATCCTCATCACTTCCTTGCACCCCTAAAACATGGCAACTTTTTAATACTACTACTCCTTTTTAATACTATTACTACTACTCCAGCCACTGTTTTTTTTTTTTTTTTCAAGAGAGTAGGTTAAGGTATATTAAATACCACAGTGTAGTGCTAACAGAAAACTAAATGATAGCTGGTGAATAATAAATTGTGGTAATAAATACAAAATTAGTGCACAATAACCGATCCCCCTGACATCCACATCAGAGGGATCCACATATACATAAATATATAAATATAATAATGATTGATAGATTATGTGTAACACGTGAATTCCCTCTCATTGGGGATATACAGTGCTCGCAGTCTCCGCTTTAATTCATCCCAAAAGTGTTCGGGTTGAGGTCAGGACTCTGCAGGCCAGTCAAGTTCCTCCACCCAAAACTCGCCCATCCATGTCTTTATGGACCTTGCTTTGTGCACTGGTGTGCAGTCATGTTGGGACAGGAAGGAGCCATCCTCAAACTGTTCCCACAAAGTTGGGAGCATGAAATTGTCCAAAATATCTTGATATGCTGAGTGAAGTGTTAACCGTACACACAAAAAATGTGAAATGCCACTATAAATGTGCAAAACCAACTGAAAACAAAAATGCTGTAAAAAGTCCCAAAAACAACAACACATTTGGTGGTGCTCCAACTTCACTCTCATGCAGTTATAGTGATGTGTAGGTGATCAACAGGTGATAATCCTCCAGTGGCCAGAATACCCCCTCACCTCCTCACATAGACCCAAAAGGGCCAGCTCGCTTTGGGGATCAACAGATCCTACAAGGACAGACTCCTCCCAGACTTCCCCTCAATGGTGGAATACGTCTCCAGCCTCCAACCAGCTATCAGCAAGCATCTCCCAGGATCATAATAAAACACAAACAGAGATCCTCCATATTGTAACCTGTTTATTCCAGCTTAAAATTCAAATAAAAAATGCCCACTCACATTGTTTTCTTCACATCTCAGCTCGTCTACCACATGCTATGGGTGTATGGCCACACACTCCTAGGAGTAGGACCCTTTTTTAAGGAGATCTCCCCTTACTTCCTGTGTCAGTGACACCAGGGTAAAAATGAAAGTGTTCAGGTGTCACTGGCACAGGAAAACACAGACAGATGTTCTCATCCTCTCCTTCTAAATATTACAAAAGATCCATAACATAAAACATTACATCTTAGGCCCCTATCATACTACTTTGATGTGGTTTCCCTCCAGAGTGAGTGCAGTGCCGTGTACACAGTTTTCTTGCGGGTTTCCCATGCTTTGCCATAGACTTTTTCATTACATGGCACATTTTTGGTATGTTTTCTGAAAGCGCACCAAAAGTCCTCTGACTTTTGGAAAAGCACCAAAACTGCCTGATCTAGCAGTAGTCTGTGTCAAAGCACAGCTAACCCGCACAAAACCCACGGGTACACTGCACAGCGTACAGACCGCAGTGGATCAATGTGAAGCCGCCCTAAAATGTTACAGTTGTAATCAGAGAAGATATTGAGTGTCTCAGTGGGGGGCGCTAAGCCTTCCCTGATGTGTCCAAAACTGGAAATACTCTGGGTTGCTTGGAAAAGAAATTGTAAAAAAAAACTGGTATTTCTGTGCAGATTTGTGAAAAAGTTATTTTTTTTAAATTCTAACTTTTGTATTTTTCTTTTTTTCCCCCAAAATGTTGTCAACACTGTCTTCTATGAATTGTATTCTCCTCTCTTCTATTCCTCTTCTGCTCCTCCTGGGTTGGTTTCTGACATCTGATTGGTCTGCTCACTTCTCCTTTATGCCATGTTTCCTACGCTCCGATCAACACTGCTACTGACCAGAGCTATCAGAATACTGAGGTATCAATACTGGATTTCAGCACAGAGATCTTTAAAACGCTCCACTACCTGACAGATTTGATGCACAGTATAAAGAACCCACCTGGGACCCGGGACAATCCAGCGCGAATATGTCGCGACTTGCTCGACTGTGAACGCAAAGTGGCAGATGGTACGTATTCAAGCCTGTTTTGTCACATCCCAGCTCATTGAAGTAAATCTAGTGTTTGCTCCTTTTCCGTCTGGTAAATGTATCATTGAAAGTGTTTGTTCGAGTGAAAAAAAATATATGTTCTTGCCAGAAATCTTGTAAACTGATAACCCCCCAGTGATCTCTGCCTATACTGCACACTTAGGCCTGCTTCACACCTATGCGTGTTGCAATTGAGGCATTTTTCCGGTTTGTTTCGCTCTTTTGAACATGCATTTTTTATGCTTTTTTGAATATGCGTTTTTGGCACATTTTTGAAAATGTGTTTTTGAGGCTTTTTTTTCCCAATTGGAAAGTTCTGAGTGTGACTTATATACAACTTTGATATGACTTTACACTCTCTGGCACTCAGAGTTGCATCAGAGTAGTGCAGGAACCTTTTCAAAGTCTCAGTGACTTTGAAAATGTTCCTGCATTACTTTGATGCAACTTGGGTGCCAGAGAGTGTAAAGTTGCATCAAAGTTGTATCAAAGTCACCCTCAGAACTTTCCTATTGGCCAAAAAAAGCAAAATGCATAAAAAAAACACAACACTGTTTTTGGTGTAGTTCCATTGCCATCTGTTGCAGCAAAAACGCAATCAACTTCTGGAAAAAAAAGTCCCTGACCCTTTCCAAAAACGCAGCTGCTGATAATGCATTAATGTGAATGTGCCCCATAGAAAACCATGTTAAACTGACTGTAATGCATTTCTTCAAACCAGGCCTTAGGTTTTTTTTTTTCTGCCCCTCTATGTTAGCCTAGGGGGGAGATTTACGAAAACTAGAACACTCAAACCCAAGAGCAAAAATGTAATATACTTCAGCTTACCAGCCCTTGTATGTGGAGGCTGCATTAGTTTTCTTCCTTCCACGCCTTTCCCCTTTATCTTTACCCCATAATACTGCCAGTAACACACTTCCTGTCCTAAGTTGACAACGTTCATCCACTGTATTATATCTATGGAGTAGCATATTTGAAATGGGAGATTTACTGAAACTGGTGCATGCAATCCATGCAAACTCTTGCAGATAGTGTATTGGCCGAGATTTAAGGTCTGACCTCTAAGCCACCGCACCATCCATAAACAGTGTATGCATCCTAATTATTTTATGACTGTACACACTTTTTCCTAACCATGCATTCTGTTTTTAGGAAAGTACTGGATTGACCCGAATCTCGGATGTCCATCAGATGCTATAGAGGTCTTCTGTAACTTCACAGCGGGAGGACAGACATGTTTATCACCAGTTACTGTGACAAAGGTAAAATATAACAGACAGAAATCAAGTCTGCTTCCAGAATGTTTGAGAAAATAAGGGAAGGAGCCTGTTAAGTAGCTGTTACCTGTACAAAGCATTACATATTAGTTGCCAATTATTTATACCACAGTACACAGCTTTACTATATTCCAACTCCAAAGCTCTGTCTTAAAAAAAATTAATCTGCATACAGTGTTGCATGACAGAGCAGTTGTCAATCAAAATATCCCAGCGCTGAAAACTGAAAAATGGCCTGGCAATGAAGGTGTATCAGACTGGTACTCCAGTGGTTAAAGACATGCTCTCCCATTATTTTCTTAGGCCCAGTTCACACAGGCACACTTATACATACGCCCGTGCAAGGGCCATGTTTGCCGGCACAGGCATCGCCATGCAGGCAGTCCCATCAGTCATATCGAGACACAGTGGCTGCATGGACACATCCAATGCTCCAAATTTGACATCCGTGTGGGTGCAGGTGCGTGCAAGTCTGAGACTGCACTTTCACACTGTGATGAACCCACATGGGTTTCAAACTGGGAGCAGCCGCTGAGTCCCAACTGACATAAATGCACGGGGATGCACAGAACAAATGCCCTCACACGGGTGTATACTTAAGTACGCCTATGTGAAAGGAGTTCTTATTGTATACAGTATAATGTTTTGAAGATTATTACTAGAAGGAGCTCTATACTGGGCACAGCCCCATTTAACATCCCTTCTTAAGAGCTGTTAAGATGAGTTATCAGCCACATAGAGGAGCATATTTTCAAGAGTCATCTAAAACATTCACTTGCTTTGTGAGAAGGAGCAGTAAAGCAAAAGCATTGGGCAGCATTGCACAACAGAAAGCAGAGCCTGCAAATGTTATGAGCAAATGTGGTTGCCTTCCCGTACATATACAGTGGGGCAAAAAAGTATTTAGTCAGCCACCAATTGCGCAAGTCCTCCCACTTAAAAAGATGAGAGAGGCCTGTAATTGGCATCATAGGTAGACCTCAACTATGAGAGACAAAATGAGAAAAAAATCCAGACAATCACATTGGCTGATTTGGAAAGAATTTATTTGCAAATTATGGTGGAAAATAAGTATTTGGTCACCTACAAACAAGCAAGATTTCTGGCTCTCACAGACCTGTACCTTCTTCTTTAAGAGGCTCCTCTGTCCTGCACTCATTACCTGTATCAATGGCACCTGTTTGAACTTGTTATCAGTATAAAAGACACCTGTTCACAACCTCAAACAGTCACACTCCAAACTCCACTATGGTGAAGATCAAAGAGCTGTCAAAGGACACCAGAAACAAAATTGTAGACCTGTGCCATGCTGGGAAGACTGAATCTGCAAAAGGCAAGCAGCTTGGTGTGAACAAATCAACTGTGGGAGCAATAATTAGAAAATGGAAGACATACAAGACCACTGCTAATCTCCCTCGATCTGGGGCTCCACTCAAGATCTCACCGCGTGGGGTCAAAATGATCACAAGAACGATGAGCAAAAATCCCAGGACCACACGGGGGGACCTAGTGAATGACCTGCAGAGAGCTGGGACCAGCGTAACAAAGGCTACCATCAGTAACACACTATGCCGCCAGGGACTTAGATCCTGCAGTGCCAGACATGTCCCCCTGCTTAAGCCAGTACATGCCCGGGCCCGTCTGAAATTTGCTAGAGAGCATTTGGATGATCCAGAAGAGGATTGGGAGAATGTCATATGGTCAGATGAAACCAAAATAGAACTGTTTGGTAGAAACACAACTCGTTGTGTTTGGAGGAGAGAGAATGCTGAGTTGCATCCAAAGAACACCATACCTACTGTGAAGCATGGGGGTGGCAACATCATGATTTGGGGCTGTTTCTCCGCAAAGGGACCAGGACGACTGATCCATGTACAGGACAGAATGAATGGGGCCATGTATCGTGAGATTTTGAGTGCAAACCTCCTTCCATCAGCAAGGGCATTGAAGATGAAATTTGGCTGGGTCTTCCAACATGACAATGATCCCAAACATACTGCCCGGGCAATGAAGGAGTGGCTTCGTAAGAAGCATTTCAAGGTCCTGGAGTGGCCTAGCCAGTCTCCAGATATCAACCCCATAGAAAACCTTTGGAGGGAGTTGAAAGTCTGTGTTGCCCAGCGACAGCCCCAAAACATCACTGCTCTAGAGGAGATCTGCATGGCGGAATGGGCCAACATACCAGCAACAGTGTGTGCCAACCTCGTGAAGACTTACAGGAAACGTATTGAGATGAACTTTTCATATTGACCAAATACTTATTTTCCACCATAATTTGCAAATAAATTCTTTCCAAATCAGCCAATGTGATTGTCTGGATTTTTTTCCCATTTTGTCTCTCATAGTTGAGGTCTACCTATGATGCCAATTACAGGCCTCTCTCATCTTTTTAAGTGGGAGAACTTGCACAATTGGTGGCTGACTAAATACTTTTTTACCCCACTGTATAATTACAAAGTATACACAGAAACAAGATGATATTGTGCAAATCTAAAACAACCATTGAGAAATCTGAACTCCAGGCAGGCAAATGTTTATTTAAATATGTTCCTTAATAGCCAAAGAGGATGTAAATCCACTTTGTATGCACTAAATGTCTTTGCAAACCCAAATATTACCATATTAAAGTAGCAGTGACATCATCACTGTGCAACTCATAACTTGTAAAGAGCGCAGAGATGTGGGAGGGGCCCAGAAGGCCCACCGACTACAGGCTGCCTGCAGAAAACTACAGGAGGGGGTGGAGACAAGACCAGTCACCCTGGACAAGGAGAGAGCGCAGTAGTGGCGGTCTTCATTACAGGACAGTCATGCACAGAAGTAAATTACTGGATTACTGTACAGATCTAAGAGAACTGGACAAAGCACACAAAAATCAAGCAAGAATACACATGACTTTTGTGTTTAGAGAATTATTGTTTGAGTTCAGCTTTAGGATCTGTTTTATTTATTTGTGGTGGTCACACAAAATGTCGAGATAGATAGATAGATAGATAGATAGATAGATAGATATACACATATACAGCTAGGTCCATATATATTTGGACACAGGCACAATTTTAGATTTTTTCAGGTATTTACCAAACATATTCAAGCTATAGTTCTATAATGGATATGGGCGGAAAGTGCACACTGTCAGGTTTAATTTGAGGGTATGTACATCCGAATTGGAGGAAGGGTTTAGGAATTACAGCTCTTAGGAGTAGCCACCCCCCCCCTTTTTCAAGGGACCAAAAGTAGTTAGAAAATTAATATAATCATAAATAAAATGTTAATTTGTAATATTTTGTTGAGAATCCTTTACTGGCAATGACGGCCTGAAGTCTGGAACCCATGGACATTACCAAAGACTGGCTTTCCTCCTTTCTGATGCTTTGCCAGGCTCTAACTGCAGCTGTCTTCGGTTGTTCATTGTTTGTGGGTCTTTCTGCCTTTAGTTTTGCCTTCAGCAAGTAAATTGCATGTGCAGTTGGGTTGAGATCAGGTGATTGACTTGGCCATTGCAGAATATTCCACTTCTTTTCCTTCAAAAGCTCCTGGGTTGCTTTTGCAGTGTGTTTTGGATCATTGTCCATATTGTAAAGCGTTGTCCAATCAACTTTGCTGCATTTGGATGAATCTGGGCGGACAGTATATCTCTAAACAATGAAGAATTCATCTGGCTGCTTCTGTCTTCTGTCACATCCTCAATAAACACCATTGACCCAGTGCTACTGGAAGCCATGCATGCCCATGCCATCACACTGCCTCCACCATGTTTTACAGATGACGTTGTGTACTTTGGATCATGAGCTGTTCCAAGCCTTCTCCACATTTTTTTCTTCCCGTCATTCTGGTACAGATTAATCTTAGTTTCATCCATCCAAAGAATGCTTTTCCAGAACTGGTCTGGCTTTTTTAGATTTTTTTGGCAAAGTCTAATCTGGCTTTTCTATTCTTCAGGCTTAGGAATGGTTTGCACCTTGTGGTGAACCCTCTGTATTTGCTCTCGTGAAGTCTTCTCTTGATTGTAGACTTTGACAATGATATGCCCACCTCCTGGAGAGTGTCCTTCACTTGTCTGGATGTTGTGAATGGGTTTTTCTTTACCATAGAGAGATTCATGTGATCATCCACCACTGTTGTCTTCCATGGACGTCCATGCCTTTTTATGTTGCTGAGCTCACCAGTGCGTTCTTGTTTCCTCAGAATGTACCAAACTGTTGATTTGGCCACTCCTAATGTTGCTGCAATCTCTCGGATGGGTTTGTTTTGTTTTTGAAGCCTTACAATGGCCTGTTTCACTTGCATGGACAGTTCCTTTGAACACATGATGTAGGTTCACAGCAATAGATTTCAAATGAAAATACCACATTTAGAATCAACTCCAGACCTTTTACCTGCTTAATTGATGAAGAAAGAACAAAGGAGTAACCCACACCTGGCCATGAAACAGCTTTTGATTCAATTGTCCAATTACTTGAAAAAGGAGGGGTGCCTATTCTTAAGAGCCGTAACTCCTAAACCCTTCCTCCAATTTGGATGTACATACCCTCAAATTAAACCTGAGAGTGTGCACTTTCAGCCCATATCCATTATATAACTATAGCTTGAATATGTTTGGTAAATACCTGAAAAAAAACTAAAATTGTGCCTGTGTTCAAATTATATATGGACTTAACTGTATGTGTGTATATATATATATATATATATATATATATATATGTATATGTATATATACACATATATACATACACACAGTAAATGGAGTGCAAAGTCCAACCTAACCACAGCTGAATCTCAAATGCAGCTAAAAAATGGCACCTGCTAAATCCTTACCAAGGGCGTGATTGGGAATTTTGAAGGCACTTGCGGTGAACTGCTAAATCAATGTGCATTCCTGTGCTAGCTATAAATGGGTTGGACTGCTGATCATTCTTCCTTTTTTCACTGTGTGAAGAAAATAAGGCTTCTAGGTTCTACTGACAGCAATTATGAATTACAGTTACTTATATAGCACCATCAATTTATGCAGCTCTTTACATACTGTATATATTATAAATCAGCCAATCGGTTCCACCACAACAAAAAGGGCACCAGTATGCAATTGGAAATGGCTATTATTGCTGTCATGCTCTAACCAACATTTTCTGTTACAAACAGCTGGAGTTTAATGTGGGCAAAGTGCAGATGAATTTTCTCCATTTGCTGAGCTCTGAGGCTGTCCACACCATCACCATCCACTGCCTGAACACCCCGGTCTTAGGAGGAGACACACCGATTACCTTCAAAGGATGGAATGGCCACAAGTTTGAAGGAAACAAATTACTTGAAAGAAATGTGATTCTAGATGAATGCAAGGTAAAAATTTGCTGGATTTATACAAGTCGTTTTTATAGCACAATATGTACATTAATAACAGTACCCCTCTGGGGGGGAATTAGGGATTTGTTTGTTTTGACATTTTGATTTGTTGATCAGTGATGATCACTGTAACAGTAATGTTTTGCACTGCTATGAATGGGTTACATTCATGACAGCTGTGATTACTAGTGAACTGTGATTGGCTACAGCTAATCACATGGTACATGGTGCTGTGATTGGCACAGGTAGAATGTGATAGCTGTGAGCCAATCACAACATCACTGTAGAGGAATCTTACCTCACCTTTAATAGTCCAGTGCCCCTTCCATCTTCTGTCCATCTTCATTGGCTGGAATGGGATGACTTCACTCCTGTGGATGCGCAGACGTTCAGTCATTTCTGCACACAGGTGCTGTGCCAAAATGTAACCTGAGTTGCGCTTGCACAGCTCAGTGTATATTCCAGAGAAGATTGCAAGCAATAAAGACCCTGCTTTTTCAAAGTCTTTAAATCTGGGACTTTAGGCTGGCCTTAGACGGTTCATTTTATTTTTGGTTCAGATAGTGAGAATAACGAAAACAAAAAACAGATTCCTCCATGCACAAAAAAGAGGTGAATAGAGAAATTGCCCCGCCATGACTTTCTATTCTGCAGCCTACTGTTCATGCAGCAAAACTGCGGGTTCGTTTGTTCTGCGCAAAAAAAAAAAGCAAAGTTCTGTGTCTCTGTTCTCTGCAATTCAAGCCTATGAATTCTGAAAATACTACATTATGGCCACTAGATAGCCATGAGATCTACTTATTTCCTATGATAGTCAGTGCCATCTAGTGGTTATAATGCGGTATTTTTCACACTCACACATTCGAAATGCAGAGAATATAGCCAAAGAACATTTGATTTTGCCAAATTTGCACAGAACTATTTTACATGCAGCTTCAATGGACAAACAGTTTTGCAAATGTATTTTATAAATACACCCCTTAATGTGCTCCTTAAATTGCATGTAAATGCAAACTATTCATATTACACCATAGACAATCCCCCTGCAGTTTGGGGGCTGGGAGCACTAGGAAACGTTTGCTCTGCTGCCATTGGTGCAACTATAATATGGCTAGGGCATGAGTGATTGATGGTAGTGAGGGCTAGGCTATGTGCATGTCAAACTGTGACATCAAAAGCTAACTACAGGACTACAGGCTCACTGTATTTTTGCAAAAACATTTTTTTAAATGATACAAGGCATGGAGGAGATCAGCTATGAGGAAAGATTAGAGGAACTGAATTTATTCTCTCTTGAGAAGAGGAGATTAAGGGGGGATATGATCAACATGTATAATACATAAGGGGGGATATGATCTCCATGTATAATACATAAGGGGGGGGGGAATATGATCTCCATGTATAATACATAAGGGGGGGGGGGATATGATCTCCATGTATAATACATAATGGGGGGGATATGATCTCCATGTATAATACATAAGGTGGGGATATGATCTCCATGTATAATACATAAGGGGGGATATGATCTCCATGTATAATACATAAGGTGGGGATATGATCTCCATGTATAATACATAAGGGGGGATATGATCTCCATGTATAATACATAAGGGGGGATATGAACTCCATGTATAATACATAAGGGGGGGATATGATCTCCATGTATAATACATAAGGGGGGATATGATCTCCATGTATAATACATAAGGGGGGGATATGATCTCCATGTATAATACATAAGGGGGATATGATCTCCATGTATAATACATAAGGTGGGGATATGATCTCCATGTATAATACATAAGGGGGGATATGATCACCATGTATAATACATAAGGGGGGATATGATCTCCATGTATAATACATAAGGGGGGATATGATCACCATGTATAATACATAAGGGGGGATATGATCTCCATGTATAATACATAAGGGGGGATATGATCTCCATGTATAATACATAAGGGGGGATATGATCACCATGTATAATACATAAGGGGGGATATGATCTCCATGTATAATACATAAGGGGGGATATGATCACCATGTATAATACATAAGGGGGATATGATCACCATGTATAATACATAAGGGGGATATGATCACCATGTATAATACATAAGGGGGGTATGATCTCCATGTATAATACATAAGGGGGAATATGATCTCCATGTATAATACATAAGGGGGGATATGATCTCCATGTATAATACATAAGGGGGGTATGATCTCCATGTATAATACATAAGGGGGATATGATCTCCATGTATAACACATAAGGGGGGATATGATCTCCATGTATAATACATAAGGGGGGATATGATCACCATGTATAATACATAAGGGGGGATATGATCTTCATGTATAATACATAAGGGGGGGGGGGGTATGCTCTCCATGTATAACACATAAGGGGGGATATGATCTTCATGTATAATACATAAGGGGGGATATGATCTCCATGTATAAATACATAAGGGGGGATATGATCACCATGTATAATACATAAGGGGGGATATGATCTCCATGTATAATACATAAGGGGGATATGATCTCCATGTATAATACATAAGGGGGATATGATCTCCATGTATAATACATAAGGGGGGGATATGATCTCCATGTATAATACATAAGGGGGGATATGATCTCCATGTATAATACATAAGGGGGGGGGAATATGATCTCCATGTATAATACATAAGGGGGGGGGATATGATCTCCATGTATAATACATAAGGGGGGGATATGATCTCCATGTATAATACATAAGGGGGGGATATGATCTCCATGTATAATACATAAGGTGGGGATATGATCTCCATGTATAATACATAAGGGGGGGGGATATGATCTCCATGTATAATACATAAGGGGGGATATGATCTCCATGTATAATACATAAGGGGGGATATGATCACCATGTATAATACATAAGGGGGGATATGATCTCCATGTATAATACATAAGGGGGGATATGATCACCATGTATAATACATAAGGGGGGATATGATCTCCATGTATAATACATAAGGGGGGGATATGATCTCCATGTATAATACATAAGGGGGGATATGATCTCCATGTATAATACATAAGGGGGGGATATGATCTCCATGTATAATACATAAGGGGGGATATGATCTCCATGTATAATACATAAGGGGGGGGAATATGATCTCCATGTATAATACATAAGGGGGGGGGAGGATATGATCTCCATGTATAATACATAAGGGGGGGATATGATCTCCATGTATAATACATAAGGTGGGGATATGATCTCCATGTATAATACATAAGGGGGGGGGGAATATGATCTCCATGTATAATACATAAGGGGGGGGGATATGATCTCCATGTATAATACATAAGGGGGGGATATGATCTCCATGTATAATACATAAGGTGGGGATATGATCTCCATGTATAATACATAAGGGGGGGGGGGATATGATCTCCATGTATAATACATAAGGGGGGATATGATCTCCATGTATAATACATAAGGGGGGATATGATCTCCATGTATAATACATAAGGGGGGATATGATCACCATGTATAATACATAAGGGGGGATATGATCTCCATGTATAATACATAAGGGGGGGATATGATCTCCATGTATAATACATAAGGGGGGATATGATCTCCATGTATAATACATAAGGGGGGGATATGATCTCCATGTATAATACATAAGGGGGGGGGATATGATCTCCATGTATAATACATAAGGGGGGGATATGATCTCCATGTATAATACATAAGGGGGGGATATGATCTCCATGTATAATACATAAGGTGGGGATATGATCTCCATGTATAATACATAAGGGGGGGGATATGATCTCCATGTATAATACATAAGGGGGGATATGATCTCCATGTATAATACATAAGGGGGGATATGATCTCCATGTATAATACATAAGGGGGGATATGATCTCCATGTATAATACATAAGGGGGATATGATCTCCATGTATAATACATAAGGGGGGATATGATCACCATGTATAATACATAAGGGGGGATATGATCTCCATGTATAATACATAAGGGGGGATATGATCTCCATGTATAATACATAAGGGGGGATATGATCACCATGTATAATACATAAGGGGGATATGATCACCATGTATAATACATAAGGGGGATATGATCTCCATGTATAATACATAAGGGGGATATGATCTCCATGTATAACACATAAGGGGGGATATGATCTCCATGTATAATACATAAGGGGGGGGTATGATCTCCATGTATAACACATAAGGGGGGATATGATCTTCATGTATAATACATAAGGGGGGATATGATCTCCATGTATAATACATAAGGGGGAATATGATCACCATGTATAATACATAAGGGGGGATATGATCTCCATGTATAATACATAAGGGGGATATGATCTCCATGTATAATACATAAGGGGGGATATGATCTCCATGTATAAATACATAAGGGGGGATATGATCTCCATGTATAATACATAAGGGGGGATATGATCTCCATGTATAATACATAAGGGGGGATATGATCGCCATGTATAATACATAAGGGGGGATATGATCTCCATGTATAACACATAAGGGGAGATATGATCTCCATGTATAATACATAAGGGGGGATATGATCTCCATGTATAATACATAAGGGGGGATATGATCACCATGTATAATACATAAGGGGGATATGATCACCATGTATAATACATAAGGGGGATATGATCTCCATGTATAATACATAAGGGGGATATGATCTCCATGTATAACACATAAGGGGGGATATGATCTCCATGTATAATACATAAGGGGGGGGGGTATGATCTCCATGTATAACACATAAGGGGGGATATGATCTTCATGTATAATACATAAGGGGGGATATGATCTCCATGTATAATACATAAGGGGGAATATGATCACCATGTATAATACATAAGGGGGGATATGATCTCCATGTATAATACATAAGGGGGATATGATCTCCATGTATAATACATAAGGGGGGATATGATCTCCATGTATAAATACATAAGGGGGGATATGATCTCCATGTATAATACATAAGGGGGGATATGATCTCCATGTATAATACATAAGGGGGGATATGATCGCCATGTATAATACATAAGGGGGGGTATGATCTCCATGTATAACACATAAGGGGGGATATGATCTTCATGTATAACACATAAGGGGGGATATGATCTCCATGTATAATACATAAGGGGGGATATGATCTCCATGTATAATACATAAGGGGGGATATGATCTCCATGTATAAATACATAAGGGGGGATATGATCACCATGTATAAATACATAAGGGGGGATATGATCTCCATGTATAATACATAAGGGGGGATATGATCTCCATGTATAATACATAAGGGGGGATATGATATCCATGTATAATACATAAGGGGGGATATGATCACCATGTATAATACATAAGGGGGGATATGATCTCCATGTATAATACATAAGGGGGGATATGATCTCCATGTATAATACATAAGGGGGGATATGATCTCCATGTATAATACATAAGGAAGATATGATCTCCATGTATAATACATAAGGGGGGATACGATCTCCATGTATAATACATAAGGGGGGATACGATCACCATGTATAATACATAAGGAGGGATACGATCTCCATGTATAATACATAAGGGGGGATATGATCTCCATGTATAATACATAAGGGGGATATGATCTCCATGTATAATACATAAGGGGGGATATGATCAACATGTATAGTACATAAGAGGGGATATGATCTCCATGTATAATACATAAGGGGGGATATGATATCCATGTATAATACATAAGGGGGGATATGATCTCCATGTATAAATACATAAGGGGGGATATGATCTCCATGTATAAATACATCAGTGGTTCATATAGTGAACTCGGTATAGAGCTATTCACCCTGAGGTCATCACAGAGGACAAGGGGGGACTCTACGTCTGGAGGAAAAGAAATGTAATCTTCAAACACAGAAAGGTTTCTTCACAGTAAGAGCTGTGAGAATGTGGAATCGACTCCCTCAAGAGTTGGTTCTGGCCAGCTCAGTGGATTGCTTTAAAAAAGTCCTGGATTGTTTCTTGGATACACAGAATATAATTGGATAATAAAATTTATAGGTAAAGTTGATCCAGGGAATATCCGATTGCCTCTCGGGGGATCAGGAAGGAATTTTTTTTCCCTGCAGGAGCAAATTGGATCATGCTTTGCTGGGTTTTTTGCCTTCCTCTGGATCAACTCTGGGTATAGGATTATAACTTTTTTTTTTTAATGGTTGAACTGGATGGACTTTTGTCTTTTTTTCAACCAGACTATGTAACTATGTAATATACACTTTAATTGGTTATATTTTGTGTTACCAGTTTAATGCATTTGCTGTCTTTCATAAGGCTTGACATTCTTCTTTACGAATAATCTCTGTATTTTTCAGATACAAGATGGCAGCTGGCACAAGACACAGTTCACGTTTCACACGCACGAAACAAATCAACTTCCGGTCATTCAAATGTCCCGATTGTCTCCTCCCCAGAAAGGACAGCATTACGTAGAAAACGGTCCCGTCTGCTTCCTCTGAAAGCGGTACAGATGCCTTGGGGGCACCTGCTAAGTGCAAATCTCTTTTCTATAAAGAGCATTAAAATTTACGAAGGTAGCAGTTTTGGCAACTGCGTCACGAATCAATGTGCGATCTTCAAAAGAAGCCAGAAGAGACTTCCTCCTAAGAAGGACGTATGGCATTTTAGAAAGAACTTCAATATTAATAGAGTATTTAATTTTTTAAAAATAATCATTGGTGTTTTTTTTTTATAAATAAAACTTTGCATTTGAATACGAACAAGTGAAAAGCACTGTACAAGTCACCTTCGAGGAAGCAGTTAGCTTGGCCTGGAGCAGTACTGGTTACGGCTCCAAGAAGTGCAATAACATGGTTGAAAGCAAATTATTCTGTTTATTGACTCCTTTTTGGGAGGAGAGAGTCAGCATGCCCAGCGACAGCAAAGGGATGAAACACTAAGTCGGATTCTGGTCCTTTGTGGACAAATACCTCTTTAGGTGATACCCTACCTCTTACGTATTGCCTGGTGCTTCTAAGTGTTCCTGTAATCCAGACTGGAGGAGGTTGTTTTGCTGCCTAGAGAAAAATATCCAGCCTATCAAATGTCTAGGAACTAGTGACACCACTGTGATGGGTCTAGAGCAGAACTGCATGAGGTGCAAATTGGGCAACCGCTGTTGGGACATGAGGTCAAGTGGGCCCATCCACGACCAACTCTTTCATGATCTACTAGCTGTGCTCATATTAGGGCTTTACAGACTTTGTCTTTCCTATATGTCTGCCTTCTCTGTTACCTTCGCTGCATTTAAAGGCAAAATCTTTTTTTTTTACATTTTGGATAGTGGAGAGGAATTATAACACCTGTCATGTTGTTTTTGCTCTGTGCTCCCCAGATGGATTCAACCTCCCTGTTTGTTTTGTTTATCTCTGAGAGTGAAAGTGAAAGAAAATCCCAAATTTTGGGTGGTCATCAGAACAGAAATAAAGGGAAAATCTTCCAGTGGTGACAACCAAGGATTACACTCAGTTTGGAGGAATTTCCTCTCACTTCCTGTTTTGGCTTTGGGACTGGGAGTGAAGGAAATTTCCCCAATGGGATATAATGGCAAAAAAAAGGTGGTATAACCTTTCATTACTCTACCCAAAATGAAAAAAATGTTTTTGATTTAAGTTCTACTTTAAGTATTCAAAAAGGTTAATATTTAAATATTTTTACAATCCCAGCATTAAAGCACAGGAAAGTTCCCCCTTTTATTTTCTTTTTTCTTTCTTTTCCTCCTCTCTCGTTGTAAGTTTGCAAAAAAAAAGTATATATACACTTTACGGCCACTTTATTAGGTCCACCTTGCTAGTGCGAAGAAAATATCTCCCACGCCATTACACCAGCACCAGCAGCCTGAACCGTTGATACAAGGCATAATGGATCCATGATTTCATGTTGTTTACACCAACATCTGACCAATCTGAATGTCGCAGTTGAAATCGAGATTCATCAGACCAGGCAGCGTTTTTTCAGTCTCTTATTGTCCAATTTTGGTGAGCCTGTGTGTGGCACCCGGTGTGGTCTTCTGCTGCTGTAGCCCATCTGCTTCAAGGTTCGATGTGTTGTGCATTCAGAGATGGTATTCTGCATAACTTGGTTGTAAGGAGTGTTTTTTTGAGTTACTGTTGCCTTTCTATCATCTCAAACCAATTTGTCCCATTGTCTCTGACATCAACAAGGCATTTTCCTCCACAAAACTGCCGTTCACTAACTATTTTCTCTTTTTCGGACCATTCTCTGAAAACCCTAGAGATGGTTCTGTGTAAAAATCCCAGTAGATCAGCAGTTTTTGAAATACTCAGACCAGCCCATGTGGTACCAACAACCATGCCACATTCAGAGTAACTTAAATCCCCTTTCTTCCCCATTCTGATGCTCAGTTTGATCTTCAGTCCGCGTCAAGATACCTAAACACATTGAGTTGCTGCCAAGTGATTGGCATATTAGCAATTTGTGTTACCATTGAACAGATGTACCTAATAAAGTGGCCGAAGAGTGTATATACTGTACAGATACACACACATTTATACACTCACATCTGAATGATATATACACTATACATCTGAAGGTCTATGGTCGTTACTACTAACAATTGTGGATAGAGAGCCTCTTTGCACTTCGCACCAGAAACATGTGACTTTCAGCAAAACAGCCTCCTCTCTTCTGGGTACCCGACATATCCCTTTTTATTAACCAAGGTGCTAACGGCTTTAGCTGAATTAATCCTGATATCTATATGTACTGGCTACATCAATATTTTCACCACTACAAGTCCTTTTTTTGAACTGCTCAGTCCACCATTTCAGTAAACCTTTATTTATATGAAAGGATCAGTCTATTTTTGTGATAACCATTCATAGCCCAATGTATATGGTGCATATAAAACCATCATGTTTTTACAATGAATTAAGAAAAATGTTGCAGAACAAGCTTTGCCTTGTTTGGGATGTACTTTATTTTTATTTTCAGACATCAAGTGGAATCCATGTTGTTATTGTGTGTATATATTTTGTAACATGTATTAAAATTTAAAAACAGCGGATATTTTAAAGTGCTGATGTTAAATTATAATAATTGTAATCGGTTCAGAAGTTTAGAGACATTTTTGCTATATTAATAGGTGCTATTTTTTATTTAATTGAAAAGTGTTTAAAAAAAAAATCCATGTTTTCATAAACATGTTGTTGCAGAAAATAAATATTATATTAAATTGGCTTTCAGCTAACATTTGACGTGGAATTTTTTTCACTTTATAAATTCTTTATTTTAATGTATTTTTAGTACATATGGGAAAATGGAATGTATCAGCAATTTACATAAAACTTAGAAAAATATATTCAGGGTATAAAAAACTTCAGGGAAAACTAAAAATATTCATACAATTGTAGCACTACTCCCATAGGAGCTGCGGGAATACTGTCCAGGTCTTCCCCAAAAGATTTGCCCCGCAGCCAGGCACATAGGCTCAGTCACACATTTCTTCAATTACCAGTCTAGGGGGTGTTGTTTTTGTTGTTTGTATTTTTGGGGGACTTGGATAGGGTTGAGGGAATTAGGTGGGATACTCCAAAAGCAAGAACTATGTACACTAGACAACTTTTAAGTTTTCTTTCGGATAAGGTATGACCAAGTCCACGCCTGAAACAAACAGTAGACTTCAGCTTTAAGGCAGCAGTAGTAGTTGTAGTAGCAAACTAGAGCACTTTTCGGTAGGAGAATAAATGGACAAAGCTCTTTGGAACAGCAGCCGGTGTTCCCTTTAGCTAGACCCACAGCTGACTTCCTAGCACTAGAGGGGGATAAGTAGCACACAATCTCTAGAATCCTTTAGGGGTGTCTGAACTCACAAGGCCCAAGAACAGCAGGTTGCCTTCCTCTGTGATACCAGGCCATATCTTTAGTAGACAGCCCCCTCAGTCAGCTTTAGCAGAACCTGGGTCTCAGCATTCAGGCCATCAAGTCGAGGCCTACGGCAGTAGATCCAGCAGCATTGCTTGGGAGGGCAACAATCCTATGCAGGGAGGACCCTGAGCCCAGTGTGTTCACTGGATATATTCAGTTAGCCAGTATGCCATCAGACCCAATCTCTCTGGGATAGTCTGGGGCTGTATCAATATTCATTCTCCTATCTGCTTAGCTCCACATCTATTATCCAGAAACTCCTCAAGCTTTGTGGATGCAGGGGGGCTACTGGCGGCAGCTGTGCAAACTGAGCAGACCCTACTAACAGAACACAGCAACACTGATTACAGAGTGAAGGTTATGCTTTTACCTAGCAACAATTACATCCACGCTGTCAACAGTGTGACAACTAGATTTACCTATCAAAATATAAATGTAATTTAACTATCTAAGCCTAGCACCTATCTAGGAGTGTGCTACACAAAATTACAAACATACTGTAAAGTGGATATAGAGCAATGATCAAAATATAAAAAACGTTATGATAAAATATGGGGCATCAAGTCAACCCCTTTAGATTTTTGGTCAAGAAATCATCAAATGAGCCCTCATTCGTCGAGTTCTTTAGAAAAGAGAAAGGCAGAGTAAGAGAAGGGACAGCTGGGTGGGTTGGAATGGTGGAGCAATGGTGTCATCCCTGTGGGAAAGTAAGTATGTGGGACACAAGGACAGTGGAAAGGGCACAGGCATTAAAAGGGGGAGGTAGGAAGTTACAAAAAAGAGGAGGGAGAGGAAGGGAAAATAATAAGTAAGGGTGATGGGTGAAGGGGGAAGACTTGTGTGATAGCACTCATAAATTCCCTTAGTGTTTACATTCCTCCATATTGATAAAATCTATCTAATGAAACTAAGTGTTGCCAAATTTTCCATTACTTCCCTTAAGGTAGCTGGTAAGGTTCTCCATGATTTAATGTAACATATTCTACTGAACCATTGTTGTATTGCAGGTGGGTGAGGTTATTTCCAGAGGGCAGGGATACATGAAAATGGAAATTTACCAAATGGATTTTTTTTTAAGGAAGGGAATTGATTAGACAAAAGAAAGCAAGCAGTGTCTCTGGGAATTGTAAATGCAGCAAATTTCTGTATGAATGTTTGGACCTGATCCCAAAAATGCGATAGTTTGGGGCAAGACCAGAAGACATGTCTGCAAAGGAAGAGCCATAATGCCAACTAAGGTCAATAAAGTTCAGAAAAATAGAATGAAGTGTGTGGAGAGTCTTATATATATTTTGTTAATATCTTATATCCAGACTCCTGACACTATATTGCCAAAAGCATTGGGCCTCCTGCCTTTACACGCACATGAACTTTAATGGCATCCCAGTCTTAGTCCGTAGGGTTCAAAATTAAGTTGTCCCACTCTTTGCAGCTATAACAGCTTCACCTCTTCTGGGAAGGCTGTCCACAAGGTTTAGGAGGGTGTCTATGGGAATGTTTGACCTTTCTTCCAGAAGCGCTTTTGTGAGGTCAGGCACTGATGTTGGACGAGAAAGCCTGGCTCAGAGTCTCTGCCATAATTCATTCCAAAGGTGTTCTATCGGGTTGAGGTCAGGGCTCTGTTTAGGCCAGTCAAGTTCCTCCACCCCAAACTCGCTCATCCATGTCTTTATGGACCTTGCTTTGTGCACTGGTGCGCAGTCATGTTGGAACAGGAAGGGGCCATCCCCAAACTGTTCCCACAAAATTGGGAGCATGAAATTGTCCAAAATGTCTTGGTATGCTGACACCTTAAGAGTTCCCTTCACTGGATCTAAGGGGCCAAGCCCAACCCCTGAAAAAAAAAACCCACACCATAATCCCCCCTCCACCAAACTTTACATTTGGCACAATGTAGTCAGGCAAGTACTGTTCTCCTGATAACTGCCAAACCCAGATGTCAATCGGATTCACAGACAGAGAAGAATGATTCAACACACCAGAGAACATGTCTCCACTGCTCTAGAGTCCAGTGGCGGCGTGCTTTACACCACTGCACCCAACACTTTGCCTTGCACTTGGTGATGTAAGGCTTGGATGCAGCTGCTCGGCCATGGAAACCCATTCCATGAAGCTCTCTACGCACTGTTGTTATCTAATCTGAAGGCCACATGAAGTTTGGAGGTCTTTACTTAATGACTCTGCAGACAGTTGGCGACTTCTGTGGACTGTGCGCTGACCATGTGCTGACCCTGCTCTGTCATTTTAAATGTCCTACCACTTAGTGGCTGAGTTGCTGTTGTTCCCAGTTGCTTCCACTTTGTTATAATACCACTAACAGTTGACCATGGCTTATTTAGTAGCAAGGAAATTTCACGGATGGACTTATTGCACAGGTGACAACCTATCACGGTACCACGCTTGAATTCACTGAGCTCCCGAGAGCGACCTATTATTTCACAAATGTTTGCAGAAGCAGTCTGCCTACCTAGATGCTTGATTTTGTACACCTGTGGCTGCAGGTGATTGGAACACCTAAATCCAATGATTTGGAGGGCTGGCCCAATACTTTTGGCAATATAGTGTATTTGTTATTAATAGAGGATTTCAGAGATAAGGTAAAGGAGTTTGGATCTCTCCTCAGACATTAAGTGTAAGTTTAGGTCTCATTCCCATTTTTCAAGGAAAAGAATGTAGACAGTAATAATTTATAGCAAAGGGATAGGATGTGATAGAAATGTTGATTTCAAGCATCCTGCGTTAAGGTGAAATGCATCGGTCAATATTCTTGGTCAAAGGTAATAAAGAGAGGAAATTGATAAATGTCTCCATCTGCAATGTCCCAAGGGTGCTAGGTTGATATCTAGAGGCATATCTGTAAGTGAGATACATACTGATTTAGCTATAAAATATTTTACTTTGTATTTTCCATTTGTCAATAATTGAGTACAGGTTAGGTCTTGGAAGAAGGAATTTTGGGTTTCCGATGACTGAAAATGAAGAAGGGTGTTCAGAGAGATGCACAGTAGAAAAGACCCTCTAAGCGATCTTCTAGGTGGGGCCTGTCATAAGATGAAGTTTAATTGATTGTGGGATGGAATGGAGGCACCAATGCAGAGCTGAGAGGAGCTGTAGATGAATGGCAGCATGGTATAATTTGATATCTGGTTGGGCCAAATCTGCTTTATTCTTTGTGATCTGTGTTGTATAATGTGTTTTATTCTTGCTGGTTTATTGACCCCCAAAAAATTGTTAAGTAATGAATGTGTAGAGGTCAAAACAGATTGAGGGACAGGTAGTGCTTGCATGAGATACAATAATCTTGGTAGAATGTTCTGTTTCAGCACATTGCACTGACCTGTTCAACAAATGGTCTTCATGGACCAAAGATCTAATTAGATCAGCCTATATTATATGTTTGGACAAGGTCCTTGGAAAGACAAAAACCTAGATATTTTTTGTACATTTGTATGATAAATTGTAGACTAGTGAGTAGTAAATGTAGAAAAGAGGGATTCAAGACTTCAGATTTATCATAGTTGATATGCAAACTAGAGAGATCTCCATATTTTTGGAATTCTGACATAAAGGTTGGAATAGAATTATTCATGGTGGAAATAAAAAATAAGAAGTCATCCGCATCAGCAGCAAACCTATGATGGTGTTGGCCCATGGAGATTCCCTTGATACCAGCATATGCCTTGATAAAGAGGAGTATGGGTTTGAGAGTCTATATGAATAGAAGTGGAGATAGGGGGCAACCATTCCTAGTCCCGTTGGAGATGTTGAACAGATCTGATAAGCCATCTGAAGGGGCAGAGTAAAAATACATATTCCAAGTAATCATGTGGCCAATATGTCCCAAAATGAGAGGCATAAAGGACCAGTTGAACCTGTAGAAAGCTTACTCCGCATTTTTAAAAAGTAGAATGTGCTGAGTTGCATTCAATATGGCTGAGTGTATAATGAGCCAAAAAGATATGGAAGGTTTTTGTTTAATTGTGTTGTTAATCCTTCATCATTGCAGAACTCCAGACAAACAGCTAAATAAACAGCTATACAGTAAAGCTATACAGTAAGTCTCCTATCGAACGGATTCTGTTCCAGGAGCTTGTTCGTAAGTCCAACTTGTTCGTAAGTCCAGCAAAGATCAGCACTTGCAGACAAAGGCTGCGAGCGCTGATCAGTGTGTTCTGGTGAAGGGAGTCCCCCTGTCAAAACACAAAGGCACAGTGGGGGAGATTGCCGCACCAACATTTCATGTATTGGTATGGCGATCTGTAATTTTTTTTTTTCGTTCGACCCACTGAGTGTGTGTACCTAGCTTTAAAGGATTGGACATATGAACCCATGTTCGCATCTTTGAACGTTTGCAAGCTGAATTTTCGTATGTAGGGGACTTACTGTATTCAGCTCTAGTTGGTGAGTATTTGTTCCACACATCCTCGCTACTTACCTGCTGGCCCTGGGGGGGTGCCCTGGTTGGTGTCATTAACCAGCAAGACATCCAATTAAAGGGACTATATCCAGTGGAGAGGTGTTTGCTGTGTGAGTGACCCCATAGAGCGCACTTGATGCTTATAATTTCTGCAGCCATATGTTCTGATAAGTGGCAGAATTTTTTTGGAGAACACTTTATAGATTTGGATGGGATTAAAGGAGAAGCGCTGCACTTTATTTTCATGAACTGGTGGAATCACTAGATCTCTTTGCATAGACTGTTGATTTGTTCTGTATATGAATTACTTTTCAAGTTTGAGCACCTATTTACTGTTTATGATTTATTATTGTGTTTTATTCTTTAGTGCATCACAGGGCACTGATGCGATTACTTTGTGCTATGTCAAAGTGCATTGACAGCTCATTCAAATTAAATGGGCTATCTAACATAAGGCGTTTCAATGCACACATTTTTGCATTAAATTGAAGTGTAAATGGGCCAAAAAAAAGCTGTTTAGATTGCTACAGATTTCGTCCTTTGTTAGAGGTCTGACATAAGATACTGCAAGACATGAGATGGCCATTTCCCATTATGGAGCCTATCACACTAATATCTTACACTCCCCCAAATAAAGACTGCAAATGCATGAAACAATAGCAGGGGGGTGCATTTACAGTATATACACTATATTGCCAAAAGTATTGGGACACCTACCTTTCCACACACATGAACTTTAATGGCATCCCATTCTTAGTCCGTAGGGTTCAATATTGAGTTGGCCCACCCTTTGCAGCTGTAACAGCTTCAACTCTTCTGGGAAGGTTGTCCACAAGGTTGCATGCGCTGGCCCCGCTCTGTCATTTTACGTGGCCTACCACTTCATAGCTGAGTTGCTGTTGTTCCCAGTTTCTTCCACTTTGTTATAATACCACTAACAGCTGACTGTGGAATATTTAGTAGCAAGAAAATTTCATGAGTGGACTTATTGTACAGGTGGCAACCAATCACGGTACCACGCTTGAATTCACTGAGCTCCTGGGAGCGACCCATTCTTTCACAAATGTTTGTTGAAAGCAGTCTGCATGCCTTGATTTTATACACCTTGTGGTCATGGAGGTGTTTGGAACACCTGAATCCAATGATTTGGAGGGCTGGCCCAATACTTTTGGCAATATAGTGTATTCAGGAGTGTAGTAGGAGATATTCCTTGTACCTACAGGTAGGCTTTATTTTATAGGTGTCCAGTAGGAGTTTACTTCCACTTTAATATTTGTCTTTTGAGACAGCTTACAGAGATATAGGGGTTGATTTAGTAAAACTGGAGAGTGTAAAATCTGGTGCAACTCTGCAAAGAAACCAATCCGCTTCCTGTTTTTTTTTTTTTTGTCAAAGCTTAATTGAACAAGCTGAAGTTAGAAACTGATTGGCTGCCGTGCAGAGCTGCACCAGATTTTGCACTTTCCAGTTTAATGCAGGCCATACATGGGTCAAATTTCAAATGAATTTTCTTTAGAAAATCGGAAATTTTGTGCGTTTTGTAATGCGATGGTGCCAACATTGATTTAGAAATTCAACCAACCAAGCCTTCAATTTCTCCTCATGTTGCTACAGAAAAGAATTTTCGTGGCCAAGAATTTTCTTTTCTTTCCAGGTGCACGATTCTCCCATCATTGATTCGAAATTCATTTGTTTTTCAAAAAATTTCCAACATGCCCGATCGCTCAAATTCGATGGTCACACGAAAATCGGCCTTTTCTGTGATCCACTAATGGTGCGAAATTCGAACAAAAATCCAAAAAGATTTTCGAAAGAAAGTTCTTTTGGAATTCGACACATGTATGGCCGGCTTTAGAAAATCAACTCCAATACCCATTGCTGCTAGATATAAAATGGTTACACCACACACATCAGTACATCACATAAAGGAGCACTCACTATTTTCTGTTACTTTTTGTATTTCTGTGGGGTGATAACATCCGGTATGCATGTGGAACATTCACATTCCCCTTTTTTGGGTATATTTATTCATCTTGATATGGTCTATAATAAGAATGTCTTCTGATGTGTGTCTGTATGTAATCTATGCTTTTACCAATTACCAACAGATGATTTTGATTGTGTTTAAAGCCCAACTCAAGGCAAGAATGAAATGTAAATAGTGCATTGTGTGTCAGTTAACTTACTTCTCAATCTTGATTCCAAGCACCTCTTCCTAAGCCATCCTGAAGTGTAATGTATCAAAGTCAGTTTTCCTCTATGAACCAAGCTAACTTCTTGCCCTGGGGACCAAACATTTTTCAATTTTTCACTGCTAGTAATCTTCTGGGGTACCAGTCCCCTCACTGCCTCCATGAGTTCTCCTTCCTATGAGAGAGGACCCGACCTCTGCAAGTGTTGCCTCCACCAATAGGAGATGTTCACATCGTGCAGGCAGGCCCGCTGGCAGTAAAGAGAAGAAAAGAGAAGGATCATCATATGACTATGGCTTCAGGTAAGTATATTGATTATATGGGCATTTGGATTTTTTTTGTGATCACATGCCTGACGAAGGGGTCCTCCGCGGCTCTGAAACATTGCATTTTCTTTTGTGATGTGATCTTTTTGCAATAAAAACCTTTTTTGGACCATATTGGAGATCTATGGTGTACTGGTGAATATGTACGTTTGTCTATGATGTTTCCAGTCCCAGCTGGTAGTCGTTGCAGCACCCACTATTGATGAGCCGTACTTCCAGGAATGTGTGCGAGGGGAATATAGATAAAGATGGCTACCATGCACAGCTGCATCAGATTTTGCACTCTCCAGTTTTAGTAATGCCCGATTTTTCAGGTGAACCCGATCTGAAACATCTATTCTCCTCTACATGTGTGCTTACACCCGCCTACATCCAATTATTACAGGTACTTACAATCCAATATGAACTGCCAGAAAGAGACAGATGGGAAACCGTTCCCCTTCTGTCCAGCAGATTGGATTGGATGGCAGTCAGGGCTAAACAGACAGGTGGCCTGTAGCAATCGTGCACACAGAGATGGATGCGGTCATTCATTTTGCTCCAAACCCTCCATCTTGTATCTCTCTCTCCTTCTACAGAATCCCCCCTCCCTCTCTGTTGAGTGACGTGGTCTGTTTGATGCAGAGATCAAAGGCATCAAGGCCCAGCGGGAGAGCTCATGGCTATAAACCCCAATTAGCCTGGCCCCCGTATGTCTGCGAGACTCTTGCTGGAAAAGGATCGTAAAGCCATAAACCAAGTCCCTCACTGAGCTTCAAAGACATTCCAGAAAACTGTAAACCAGACCTCACATTAAAAAATCCATTTTCCCCTATGATTTCATATCTTGGACTATGACAGACGTGCATAAAAACCAGGCATATATTCAGATCGGTCACTTTAATACAAGTCGTCTGATATATTACACCCCCTAGCTGACACACACAGGAGAGTAGAAAATGATATCTCCTTAACCATCCCAGCAGGTATGTCATATTTCATATCTAGACGTTCAGCAGATGTGTCTGCATATTAATCTACTAGTGACAAGGCTGCTAAATGCACCGAGAGTAAGTTATGAACCAGGACATCAACTGGGAGGGTTTTTGGTTCTAGCTTGGGTCTCCGCCCCAACATCCCTCCCCAAATGAGGCGATTGGTTCTCTGCTGTAAGGAGACACCCTGCTGAGTTCCTAGAAAAAGGCAGTTATGCTTAGTTGTGCTAATCTAAACTGAGTCGAGCTAAATTGAAGATTCTCCTTGTAACATCGGAACCAACTTTAGGAGACGGCCCTTTTGCTCTGAAACTTGAAAGCTGCTTAAACCAAGGCTTTTGGCAAGTACTTTATCTCTCTAAATATCTTTCTGTTATCTCTTTGCTGTGTTTTTGCTCTCTCTCTCTCTCTATATATATATATATATATTGGCTACATCTTTTTCTGTAAATATTTTTATTACACCCTTTTGACCTTTTAGTAATAAATCCTATTTTCTGAAAGTGTTGAACTGTTTCTAAAGCTCTTTAATGCAAACTAAGAATCCCTGCCTCTGAAGAGCGCTACTGTGTGTGTGCTTTACACTTCGGTATATCTCTGCCTGCGGTGACAGTGGTATTATTCAAGTGGTGACAATTATTCAAACATCATAGTGTTATTGCTGATATTGCAGAGTTTCTTATTTCTCTGTACAAAAAGGAGGTGGTGGCACTGTGAAGGGTTAATTGCATAATTAACCTGACCCAGTAACAATCGCTCTAAGGCTGCAAGTAAACAGATTGTGGTCCATTAGCTGGAAAATGTTTGTGCATGGTGCAGCTGGGCGTGGCATTGTTACGCACGTGACAGCGCGGTTTTAGATTGGCTAGTCCTTCAGTCACGAGTTTGGCGAGAAGGGCTGGGGTCTGACGCCGCGATCGTCACACGGCCCATTTACATCCAACCACCCATAGAGGAGAGTGGTCTGTGTCTGTGTTCGCTCTGCATAAGCGGAGTTGACACGGACCTCTGCTAAGCAAGTGGATCACAGCCGTAGTCTGCTCCATGTAAAAGGGGCCTAAATCAACCCCAAAGTGTACTGTGAACCTTGTGTCTGAGGTTTATGTACTTTAAGTTGTTATTGGGTAAATTACTTTGATACAGTATTTTTTCTGTAGTCTTTATTATAAAGTGTTTGTTTCTTTGAGTTGATTCATTTTTTCTATCTTTTGTAGACAATTTAAGAAAGCTTCATTGTAATTTTCTTTCAGGATCAAATCAATATTATTTTGATCCATTGTTGTGGGGCTCTTAAATTGCATGAGGCCCATTTTGGTAATCCGGAACTGGACTAAGCCCAGTAGGGCAAAATGTAATCAGGGATTTTACACACACATTGCATGAAACAATATCTCAGGAAGACGAAATCTTTTCAAAATTAGAGAAATTCTCTCTTAGACAGCAAATATGACAAATGTTCCAACTGGAATACCTCCCCTCTATTCCTCTTCTGGCGAACAAGTGGAATCGACCCTGACAAAATATACTAACAGGTAGGATTTGTTATGACAGAAGAGACCTTAATAATATTTATTATCATGTTTTCTGAAAGTGCACCAAAGATACAGCATGCAGGACTTTTGGTGTGCTTTCAGAAAATGCAGAGACAATGTGCAACCTAATATAAATCTATAAGACTGCAGCCACTGTATAACTGCTGGTAAAATGCAGGAAAACCCCCTTTACATTACACAGCCCCTGCACCTCTGGATCCCTTTACATTACACAGCCTCTGCACCTATGGACCCCTTTACATTACTCAGCCTCTGCACCTATGGACCCCTTTACATTACACAGCCCCTACACCTCTGGATCCCTTTACATTACACAGCCTCTGCACCTATGGACCCCTTTACATTACTCAGCCCCTACACCTCTGGATCCCTTTACATTACACAGTCTCTGCACCTATGGACCGCTTTACATTACACAGCCCCTACACCTCTGGATCCCTTTACATTACACAGCCTCTGCACCTATGGACCCCTTTACATTACTCAGCCTCTGCACCTATGGACCCCTTTACATTACACAGCCCCTACACCTCTGGATCCCTTTACATTACACAGTCTCTGCACCTATGGACCCCTTTACATTACACAGCCCCTACACCTCTGGATCCCTTTACATTACACAGTCTCTGCACCTATGGACCCCTTTACATTACACAGCCCCTACACCTCTGGATCCCTTTACATTACACAGCCTCTGCACCTATGGACCCCTTTACATTACACAGCCCCTACACCTCTGGATCCCTTTACATTACACAGCCTCTGCACCTATGGACCCCTTTATATTACACAGCCCCTGCACCTCTGGACCCCTTTACATTACACAGACCCCTTCACATTACACAGCCCCCTTTACATTACTCAACTGCCTATGCATTACACATCCCCCTTTACATTTCACAGCCCCCTTCACGTTACACAGCCCCCTTTGCATTGCAGAGCCCCCTTCACGTTACACAGCCCCCTTTACATTATACAGCCCCCTTCACGTTACACAGCCCCCTTTACATTACACAGCCTCAGGGGCGGACTGATTCTGATGGGCACCCTAATGTAAGGAGGAATTCTGATGGGGACCCTGATGTAAGGAGGAATTCTGATGGGGATCCTGGTGTAAGGAGGAATTCTGATGGGGACCCTGATGTAAGGAGGAATTCTGATGGGGATCCTGGTGTAAGGAGGAATTCTGATGGGGACCCTGATGTAAGGAGGAACTCTGATGGGGACCCTGATATAAGGGAGGACTCTAATGTAAAGGAAACTCTGATGGGGACTCTGATGTAAGGAGGAATTCTGATGGGCACCCTGATGTAAGGAGGAACTCTCATGGGGACCCTGATGTAAGAAGGAATTCTGATGGGAACCCTGATGTAAGGAGGAACTCTGATGGGGATCCTGGTGTAAAGAGGAATTCTGATGGGACCCTGATGTAAGGAGGAATTCTGATGGGGACCCTGATGTAAGGAGGAATTCTGATGGGGATCCTGGTGTAAAGAGGAATTCTGATGGGACCCTGATGTAAGGAGGAATTCTGATGGGGACCCTGATGTAAGGGAGGACTCTATTGTAAAGGAAACTCTGATGGGGAATCTGATGTAAGGAGGACTTTGATGTAGGGGGGACACTGATGGGCTCAAGTTTATTTGAAATTTATTTACTGAAGTTCTTTTTCTGTTGCTCTTAAACATATTATGCTGATTATAAAAAAAAGAGTTTCAAGTAAAACGTGTTCATTCAATTACGTTATTTTATTCATTTTTAAAAACAGATTTCTTTTTAGCCAGCAGAAATTTGTAAAATATAAAACATGCCTGGCCCTAGATTAACTTTCAGCAGCAGCTGAACATCATGAACACAGGTAAGGCAGAGGAGGGAGGTAGTGAAGCTTGGCATGCTGAAGAAAGCTGCAAAAGCCATTACTGCAGAGTGCATGATGTGCAGCAGTTTGTGTGCCTGCTCTTACATAGCAGTGGCTGAAGTATACCCAGGAATCCCCACTTATTGTCTGAAACCTGGATTAATCTGAATGAAGGCCTGGTTCACACCTCCAGTTGGCTATCACAGTGATCAGTCACTGAGCAACCCGCCCCTGTAGTATCTTTCTCTTCTCAATGAAGAGAAAGATACATTTTATCTTTCCTTGTAGGAGAGAAAGATGTAAATAAACAAAACTGTGTTAAAAAAATATATAGCCACATCAAGGTTTGATCTAGGTCAGTTCCAGGGTTAGTGTTAGGGTACAGACAAGGGTCCAAGGTCGGGGTCAGTACATTTTGGGTAAGATTTAAAAAAATATATATATTTTTTTAATTAGTATCCTTGTCAGTGTGTTTTAGGTAGGATAAATAATATTAAAATGCGCACCATAGTTCCTGGGCCGTACTACAGGTACAAACAACAAATAACATACACATATGTGGTACTGTTGAAATCGTCATGAGAAGAAGAATTTATTTTGGGTTGTTCTTTGGTGGTAGGTTAGGATAGTAGCGGCATAGTGGCTAAATGGTTAGCATTTCCACCTGCCAGTACTAGGGTCGCTGGTTCGAATCCCAACCACGGCACCACCTGCCTGGAGTTTGCATGTTCTCCCTGTGCTTGTGTGGGTTTTCTCTGGGTACTCTGGTTTCCTCCCACACTCCAAAGACATGCTGGTAGGTTAATTAGCTCCTCTCTAAATTGTTCCTAGTATTTGTATGTATGAATGCAAGTTAGGGACCTTAGATTGTACACCCCTTGAGGGTTAGGGACTGATGTGAATGTACAATATATATATGTAAAGCGCTGCATAAATTGATGGTGCTATATAAGTACCTGAAATAAATATATATAGATACATTTAAAAAAGAGAAGGGTTTTTTTTGTTTACTATTTTTATCACTTTTCCTTTGACATTAAAAAAACAAAAACAGGCGATATCTGTAACCATCTACCACCAAAAGAAAGTCCAGTTTGTCCTAAAAAAGCAAGATAATGTCACATGTCAAATATGCAAGGTTGAGGCATTACCTTTTGTTTTGCCCTCAGGCTCTAAGGGGTTAAGCGCAGGGGTGGACTCGCCATTTAGGCATTCGGGCACTGCCCGAGGGCTCAGGGTCAGTAGGGGGCCCCATGAGATGCCCCTGGTACCTTTCATAGGCTTTTTTGGGTGTGGTTTGAGTGTGGGCGAGGACACAGGGGCCCCATGATGTCCTATTGCCCGGGGGCCCCATGAGTTGTCAGTCTGCTCCTGGTTAAGCGTACACGTGTGTGAGAGCTGTGTTTACCCACACCAGAATGTACAGGTCCCAATTTGACAGCTGTGTGGGTGCGTGTTCCTGATTGCAGACAGTGTGAGCTTGTGAGCACACGCACACACACACGTCAAATTGGGAGCAGCGGCTGTGTCCATGCAACCAGTGCATCCCAGGAAGACATGAATGGGACTGCCTGCACTGGGATCCACTGGGCACGTGTGCATCTTGGTACAGGCAAATACTCGCCCTCACACAGGTGTACAGAAAGGTAAGCCCATGTGAATGAGACCTAAGGGCTTACTCACACAAGCATACGCACACTTCCTGCCTGGAACACAGGTTCTGGTTGGCAAAGAAGATCCTCCATAAAATATGCACCTAAAATAGTCGGGTTTAAACATGTACAGCATTTAGATGAGTACAATTGTTCTAATGGCTGTTTGCACGTACGCATTTACATGTACTTACAGGCGTATGCACATCAAATCTGCAGATATGAATGGCCCTGGATGCAACTGTTTTTTTTTTTTTGTATGGCACATGGTTTCATTTGTAGATGCAGCTATGTGTGTGACCCCATCGATTCCTATAATGCTGCATTTAGATGCGTACAAAACTATACGTAGCTAAACGCTGCCCTTTAGATGCCCATCTGAATGAGCACTAAGTTGTTGTTGCTACATACCCATAATAAAAGAATTTAAAAAATAAAAATAAAATTTTATATATATATATATATATATACACATTTTTTATTTATTACTATGTTTTTATTCTTATAGTAATATATATATATATATATATATATACACACACACACATTTTTTATTTATTTGTTATTACTATTTTTTTTATTCTTATAGCAATATATATATATATATATATGTACTTACACACACACATATATATTTACAAATTACATATATATAATCCCATAATAAATGAATAAAAACAAAAATACACACACACTTTTTTTTTTTTTTCTTATTATCATCTATCCATCCATCCATCTCCTAGAAATTCTGCTGCCCCTCTTCCCTCTAGAGTAAAATCTAATCCTTTGCCATCCACAATGTGGCCAACCTATTGTCGCGTTCCGCCACACACAACATGGCCGCCGGACCTTCCTGTTTCTATGGCAGTAGCCTGTCTACCCACACCGGAAGTGGTTTCCACGTGCGCTCCAGAGAGCTGCAATGGACTCTCTGCTTCTCCCTGAGGCTCCGGGTCTGGATGACGAGCCAGAGGTGACACTGCAACCCAAGAGGAAGATGTCTCTGTGCAGGTGAGGGGGTCGGACCCTGAACTGGGCTGTACCATCACATACTACTGAGGGGGAGACAAGCATGGGGGGGGGGGATCACTGGATAAGTCACCCAGGAAAATGCCACCCAGGAAAATGCCAGCTGCCTGGCTGTTTGTGTGGTAAAATATTGAACTCCTCGGATTCTCTAGTGAACTCTGTACAATGTCCATACTGGTTCATGTGACATCATGGGACGTTAACCCTTTCACTGATGAAGCAAATTTTTTTTAAAATTTAATCTTAAAATGTTTATTTTTAGTTAGAAGATCCCCCGTGTGACCTTCGTGCGATTTCACCCCCTTTATGACCCGGACATTTTTTGCTATACTTCGGTAACTGCGCGGTCATGCAACACTGTACACACACCAAATTCGGATCATTCTTTCACACAAATAGAGCTTTCTTTTGGTGGTATTCCATCACTGCTGGGTGTTTTATTTTTTATTATATAAATTACATTTTGAAAAAGAAACATTATTTTTTACTTTCTGTTAAAACATATCCAATAAATTGAAAAAAAAAAAAAATCATATTTCTTCATCGGTCCAGCCCAAAATGTATTCTGCTGCATGTCTTTGGTAAAAAAAATCCCAGAAAGTATATATTATATTATTATTATTATTATTATTATTATTATTATTATTATACAGGATTTATATGGCGCCAACAGTTTGCTCAGCGCTTTACAATATAACAGGAGACATTACAGCAACAATACAGTTCAATACAAGAGGGAAAGGAGGGCCCTGCAATTGGTTTGTGTGAAAGTTATAGCGCCTACAAACGATGGTCCGGGGACTAAATCGGGGTCCTAATCTACTTGTCCCGCATGACAGCTCCGGTGTCTGCTCCATTAAAGGATAAGTTCACCTTTACAAATAAATGAAGAAATGCCCATTTTTTGCAGGAGCCTGGAAATATTACACCAGCAATCAGCAGACCTGGTGCTAGAATTATTGATCTCATTCTGGCATGCGCAGCGATATGTAATGTGTATCGCAATCGACGTCTTCATGTATAGGCGTCTTAGTGTGCGCGTTTACATTTGTATAGGTGGGGGTGGAGGGCCTCAATATGTTTTTATTTGAGGGAGGGGGGATTTCATGTGCTTGTGTGTGTGCTTTTCTTTTTTTTTGCTTAAAGTGGAGCTCCACCCAAAGGAGAATTTCTGCTTTAAAGCTTTGTTTCCCGCTCCCCATTAAGAATTGACACCTTGGGGGAGTAGGTACCTGAATTTGACAGGTACCCGCTCCCACTTCCGGTGCGATGGTGATTGGAAGTGGAAGTTGTCCTCCCCCATACCTCCCCCCCTTCCTTCCCGTAGTCTTCTGGGACACGTGACAGGTCCCAGAAGACTACGGGACCATTCACAAAGCACAGCGCTACTACTGGCACTGAAGATGCCGGCGCTGGGGAGAGAAGACAGCCAACCAACTGTGGTTAGGGGACACTGCAGGATCGAGGGACAGATAAGTGTTTTTATTTTAAGTCAGCAGCTACAGTTTTTGTATTTTTTTTTTTTTTTTTTTTTTTAATTCAACTGGAAATCTGCTTCAACTTTTTTCTTTATCACGTAGGGGACAAAAAGTCTAATATGTTATGATTTTCGGTGACAGGTTCTCTTTAATGAGACTTCTGGAGTCTAAAAGACCCTGGATGTTTCCCTTGTACTCCCCTGAATATAATACAGTGCACATCACAATACATTACATTCTTTCACTGCCTCGATAGCTGGGAAATCTGACAACAGAGATACAGAAGTGGTGTCATACACGTCACTTCTGGGTCAGGAAAAGGAGAGGAGAGTGGACGTTTCTGCCGTCCTTCCTCCCCTCTACCCGCTGCCACCCACAGATGGGCAAGCGGAGCCCAGGAGACATAGCAAGTGGGGGGAAGTTCACACGCATGGGGAAAGGGGTGGAGGTGGGAACTGTAGTGGGGTGTGTGGAAACAATCGGGCGACAGCGATGTGTATGATGCTTTTACTAATGGATGTGCCAGGACACAGGAACCTGCACATCCCTGCTGTCATTGGAGCCCTGTGTTGTTTACCAACACAGAGCTCTCTCCTGGAACTCGCTCTGCTGGTTGATGGGTCCCAGCCATAAATCATTGGCCGGGACCCAGTGATCGGCATGTGCTAAAGCCAGTAACAGCACAACCAAGTTGGCGCGCGCCCCGTATCCAGGAATGCAAAATCACTTGTATATAAACCTCCAAAATTTGTTTTCTGAAAGCAGAGGACCTGTAGAATAACTGTTTATTAGATGGATGTTTTCAAGAGGAAAAAAAAACCCTGAAATTGATTGTAGTGCATACAAACACAATGCATTTCCCCTTTATTTGGTAAAAGATGAGATTACAATAGATGATGCTTTACCACTTGACACCCCCCCGGCCAATCCTGACTTTCCTCTCCCACATGTAAAAATAAGCTTTTTTTTTTTTTTTTTTCTTGAAAATTACTTAGTACCCCTCCCCCCAGACATTATATGTTTTTTAAGGATAAGCCCTAGAGAATAAAATGATGGGTGTTGCATTTTTTTATGTCACTCAGTATTTGTGCAGCAGTTTTTCAAATTTTTTGGAAAGAATACACTTGAATAAATGTTAGTGCACATAAACACAACATAATACCCATATGTTTGGGAAAATATAAAAGATGATGTTACGCTGTGTAAACCAAGTTCCACACATGTCATGCTTTAAAAGTGCGCATGCCTGTGGAACTGCAGCAAACTATGGTACATTAACCACTTCCAGACCGTACACTTTTACCCCCTTCCTGTCCAGGGCAATTTTCAGCTTTCAGCGCTATCACACTTTGAATGACAATTGCGCGGTCATGCAACACTGTACCCAAATGAATTTTTTACCATTTTTTTGAGACAGATAAAGCTTTATTTTGGTGGTATTTATTCACCGCTGGGATTTTTTTTTTGCTATGTAAATGAAAAAGTCCAAAAATTTTGAAAAAGTGTTTTTTTTTTTTTTAAATTTCGCAAATAAATAATATCTCATCATAAATCTTGGCCAAAATTTATTCCGTTATCTTTTTAGTAAAAAAAAAAAAAATCCAAATTAGTTTAGAACCAAAAATAATTTTTAAACATTGTTTTTTACATTTTTATTTTATTTTTTTATATTTTTTATTTTAATTTTTTTTTTACATACTGTCACCCTAGCAGTACAGTGTCACTATGGTTTTTTACACTGATTGCTTTTACACCCATATAGGATGTAAAAGCAATCATTTCTCTTTTTCTCTGTCTGCATTCTTGCAGTCATTGAGAAGTACTGAGTGAGCTGTGATTGGTCACAGCTTGTCACATGGTACAAGGCTATTGTGAATAGCCTTGTACCATGTGACCTCTGTGATCATTCACAGATTTCACACGTAGTAAGCAATGATGTCACAAGTGACATCTTGCTTACTACTTTGCATGTGATCACTGATTGGCCAATTAGTGATCACATGATCGGGACCTTGTACAGAGGTCCCGTCCGACGATCGGTGTTTCACTGTGTCCTGAGGACACAGCGGGCACCGGATCGCGGTGCTGCGCGCTCCCAGGGAGCGCGCACAAGCAGGGTGCGGGGAGGCCGTTTATAAACTGCCACCGTCCGGCCATTTATATACAATGGCCGGTCGTGAAGTGGTTAAATTATGCATAGGTGACACTTTAAAAGCCTTTGAAGGTTATCACTTTAGATTTACACAGGGTGTCTGGTGTTAAAATTATTGCTTTTTCTCGGACATTTGCAGTGATGCCCTACATGGTTGGTGTGGAACTGACGTGTGCGTTCCCCTTTGTGCATGAGCATGGGGGGACAGGGTGATTTTTAATTTTTTTTCTTTTTTTTTAAATTCAGGGGTTTTTTTTGGGTTTTTTTTACACTGTACCTTTACATTTTCTTTTATTGCCATTACAAGGGATGATCAACACCGCATATGTATGGGCCACGACAGATCCTCTTTATGGAAAGATCTGGGGTATATGAAACCCCAGATCTCTCCTTTGGCCTCCAAAGCAGCAGATCAAACCGAAATCGGTTTGATCAGCTACTACACAAGCTGGCAATGGCAAAATCCTTCCGGTTTCTGATGTCACACAGTAGGAGGAACAAGATTAGTTTCTTTCATTGTGTTCGGAGAAGGCGATGTTGCCAGTGGCATCCCTACTGGGCTCCCCGATCTCACAGGAGAGCCTGGTAAAAGCGGCGTCAAGAGGATGATGGGACCCCCTTCCATCGCTTGTAAAAGTAATCCAGCAGCTTCTTAGCCTTTTCCGTTTACATTGAAGGGAATGTCTGGCTCTAAAAAATAATATCTTGATCATTGCTGCAGCTGCGCGATGACTGAGATACCGCCCTTCCAATCCAGTGGCTGACCTTTAACCTCAAGTGCTTAAAAACCCCCTCAAAAAAATTTGAGCCTACCCCATGTACACACATGGAGCATAAACACACATGTTGGAGACTCCTACAGACCTGTGTAGGTGGGGTGCTCATATTAGTGCTGTAGCAGTTTTCTGTAGACTGGACTATTCTGACCGATCCTCTCTCCCCTGCAGTTGTGAGACCTGTGGAAGCGAAGAGGCAAAGTATAAATGCCCCCGATGTATGAAGTACTCATGCAGGTAAGATGACCGCTTTACTGTCTCTTAAGGGCTCATTCACACAGACGGAAGGATTTGTGTGAGGGGGGGTAAAAGCAGGTTGTTGCGCAGCAGTTTTAACCCCGCCCACCATTACCCAAACTAGGGAATGATGCCACTTAGGGCTGTACACATATGCTGCAAATTTACGCTGTGCTCACACTGGGGTCAGTTAAAGTGAACCTCGCCCAAGTTTGATTCTCCCCACTCCCCCTCTGGTCTGCACTCACACTGGACTATGAGGAAGTGTTCCCAGGCGCACCCCTCTGCTATCCAAATCGGTGATCTGTGCTTCAGTCTGTCGAGAGTTTATTTACTTATTATTTATTACAGGTACTTGTATAGCGCCATCAATTTACGCAGCACTTTACAGATATATATATATATATTGTACATTCTTATCAGTCCCTAACCCTCAAGGGGTGTACAATCTAAGGTCCCTAACTCACATTCATACATACACATACTAGGGCCAATTTGGACAGGATCCAATTAACCTCCCAGCATGTCTTTGGAGTGTGGGAGTAAACTGGAGTACTCAAAGGAAACCCGCACAGGGTGAACATGCAAACTCCAGGCAGGTGGTGCCGCGGTTGGGATTTGAGCCAACGACGTTAGTGGAAGTGCTAACCATTAAGCCACTGTGCTGCCTAGAGTTCTGTGCTCTGGCACAGAATCAAACTATACTGGACCACAAGTGAACCACAACCACAGTGGTCCTGGTCACAGTTCAGAGCATTCACTACACAGACGAACCAGCCTGAGGGGCTGAACCTTGTACAGGACTGATTCGAAGTACCGGTGTGAGAGCGCCCTCAAATGGCATGGTAGTAAAGGTATAGAATCGGCACTCATGCTTAATAACCTTCCAGGTAAATAAATACATAACAGTGCAGCAGTCTCTGTGATTAGTGAGCGCTGCACTGTTAGTATTTATTTCAATGGCATGCTGCTTTCAGCAGGTGGTACCGCCACCAAATGTGACCTATACAAGTGAATGTGGCTCCACCAAACCTGCATGCAGTGCACACGGTTGCAGTGTGGTGTGTCCTCATTTTGAGGGATAACGCAGGAAGTATGGAGATGATCTGTCACCTCCTCACTTCCTGTCAAATGCCCTCTGAAAAGCCATACACTGTGGACTGCTTTTCAGTGGGGTGGCAGTATAGCTGTATGTGTGAATGAGCCCTGATTCATGTACTTCCTGCTCCTGCACAACATTTACTGATTCTTTTCCTTTCCTCAGTTTACCCTGTGTAAAGAAGCACAAAGTGGACTCTGAATGCAACGGAGTCCGAGACAAGACGGCTTTTGTGCCCCTAAATAAATTCAGTGACATAGACCTGCTGAGCGGTGAGTGACGACCTATATACCTGGACTGAATGATTACAGCTCATCGCAGAGCGGACAGAGCAGGGGCTTTATATCAGCCTTGTCTGTGTTTAGTTTTTTTCAATCTATTAGTATGTTTATTATTTTAGTTTGGGTTAGAAAGGCGGTCTATAGGTAACACTAGCTGGGAACATTTGTAGCTGAAGTATAACGTGCTTATATTTTGCCTCCCCCTTGTTCCTTCAGTCCCTGTCCTCAACATAACGAACCAAATAAATAAAACTTTTTTTTTTCTTTTTTTGACCCCTGTTGGGTCATCACTTAGCCTCTTTGCTTCCCTAGGCAATGCAGGTAGATCATGCCTGGTGGGAGGGCTAGCATGGTATGTAGCTTTCTGAAAACAGTAAGCTGCAGTAATGTTCACATGTGATGTTGAGCCTCCATGACTAAAAACTGAAATTCAATAAATGAAAGGGGCCAGGGACAATCCGGTTGGGGAGTAAAGGGCTAGATAATGTTGGATGTCCTCCGGCCAGGAAAATGGGGTCTTTTTCTGACTGCAGGTTCTAATCCACATTGTGAGAAGCTCAGAGTAAGTTTTTCAGTACAGAAGATGATTTCGTACAGCTGTGCAAGACTGAACGGAAGGCTGGAATTCAGATTTAAAGAGAACCTGTCTTTGCTCAGGTCAAAGTGACTGGTTCTCTTGATAGCGAGCCCCACACCCATTAATACTCACCTTTGCAAAGCTTCCCCATGACTTTGTGTCCAGGATCAATGTGAAAACCCAAGTATTTTCAGGTATGAGCACACATGTGACCCCCCCCCCTCCCCCTTTCCTCCCAGGATGCAGTGCTGGTACCTGAGTGGCAGGTCACCAGGCTCAAACAAACACTGCCACCTGGTGGAGGAGTGAAGACCTGTGCTCTGACAATAGGCAACATGACAGATTCTCTTTAAACAGACCCAGCTTCTCTAACTGTGCATTTTAAATAAAATCTGTTGTGGGGGAAAACATTTCAGCTGCATTGTGCACCTGTCTTTTTGAAAATGCTATTTGTTTGGCTGTCATGTTGACATCTGGGAAAGGTAAGCAAGCAGATCAGGTCTGACTTTCTAATCTGCATGCTTGTTCTAGTCAGTGGCTTAAAAATGCTGAAGCTTTTGGCAGCCTTGATAGCACAGGTACACTTGTTTGTATATTACATCTACAGTCTTGATCACAGCCTATTATGACAATTGGAATCGGAGGCAGACCATTAGCTATCTAGCTGGTACAAGTAATGCGTGCCGGGCTTACACTGATTCATGAGAATCTGAGTTCCCAAAGAGACCCTGTCCCCAACAATTTCAGGTGAACTCATAGAAAAATCAGGTATTTTAAAATGTTTATGGTTGCTTACATGCAGTTTTTTTTTTTTTTTTCTTTTAAATTATTTTTTTTTTATGCACTTGAAATGTGCCTTAGAGTGTGCTAGAAAATTTGATCACTCCATTATGAGTCTGTTCCCTAGCACAGCCCCCTCCCTCCTTGCATGTCATAGCCCACTCATTTTGTGGAAGTGTCTAATTATTTTCTGTGCTGGCCCAGCTCCTCGTCCCTCCCCTCTCTACATAACCTTTTATGCAGTTTACTGGGGGAGAAGTGAAGGGTAATACTTGCTTGAAGCTCTAAGTCTGCTGGGGATTTTTACAGGTACATAACATTAACATGGATACAATTTATTAAATACAGATCTAATCTTATGGGGGGCGTTTTATTGAAATGAATAGTCTTGGGAGGTTTTGTTTTTTTTTACAGGTAAAGTTTTTTTGAAGTTTTAGGAAATGTAAAAGGGAAGGGGAAATAATCATTTCCTAAAAAAAAAATCAAAAGGCAGTAGGGTCTCTTTAATTGCTTATTTTAACCATCTTAACTATTCTGGCTACGTAGTAAAATCCAGTAAAAGTCCTTGTGTCTGGAGATTAAGCAAAATTTTACATTTTCATTTCTCCTAAATTTCTGTTAAAATCTGAGGATTTGGGGGAAATTTTGCTATTTGTGAAACACAGGATCAGTGGGGAAGGTAATAGTTTTTAAAGTAGGATTATAATTGCTTTCACTCCCTGTGATGCAGTGTCCATGAGCCCCCTCACAGGCCATTGACATCTTCAGCCCATCTTCCAAGGTCCAGCCTTCAGCCATTTTGATTGGCCGAGCCAGGGAGGATTTCACTCCTGCGCATGTATGGAAGTTCATTTATCTCAGCAGATGCTGAAATTGTACCGTGAGCTGCACATGCACAACTCGGTGCACCGGATATCGTATGTACTCCCCAGCGCCTCAGGATATGCACAGCCAAAAGGGAAGCCAAGGGAACCAGGACAGCGACAACCAAAGGAAATGCTTCAGGGGTGCAGCCCTCCTCAGACGGGGAAATCAGCCACTGGATAGAGAGAAATCAGGTGGCGCACACACCTAGTGCATTATCCAAGGTTTATTGTAGGAGTGAAAGAATAATAAAAACATACTCCCAGACGAAGCATGTATCTAAAAAGCATAGAAAAATGACAATGGCCACAACGGCAGGCAAGGTGTTCTCACTGTCAGTGCGGTCAAATGGCTGACGAGTTTCGGGGACGAATCCCTTTCCTCAGAGCTGATGACCAGCCTCTGATGCAGATGTATGATGAATGGAAAGTAAAAGCCTTGCTGTTGAGGCATTTGACCGCACTGACAGTGAGAACACCTTGCCTGCCGTTGTGGCCATTGTAATTTTTCTATGCTTTTTAGATACATGCTTTGTCTGTGAGTATGTTTTTATTATTCTTTCACTCCTACAATAAACCTTGGATAATGCACTAGGTGTGTGCGCCACTTGTTTTCTCTCTAACAACTCAGTGCACATTGCAAACAAACAGGTAAGAATACTTAAACACAGAAAGATATCTTGTGTCTTTTCTGCATTACATTACAATTCCTGCCTGTTCACGAATATATATTAGGTCAAGTTCTACTTTAAGGGTGCAATAGCTCCAGAGAGGTACAAAAGTTTCCTTCAACTATCCTGATTAGCCTAATTATTTTTCAATAATGTTAAAAAGTGAAATTTAAAAAAAAATGAAAGCGACAGGGCACATTACTATCTTATACACACAAAAAAGGAAAAACACACACAGAACACTAAATGAGATAATTAAATATGCCCCACAAAGCCCACAGCCTCTAAATAACCTAAACACATTTACATTTCACCAACAAATGAGTGTACGATTCAGTGAAAAATCGCTTAAATCATAATTATGTCTATGGGGACAGAATGGAGAGATGCCAGGTTCCAGTTTGAAAGACATTTTGGGTGACTGACAAAAGGAGACTATAAATGGATCCATGTGTGTCTCCTGTATTGTAAGATCCTCTGTTTTCTTTCATGCATCAGATTATCGTTTTCTGGAAGATGCCGGAAGGGTGTCGGATCGCTCCTCAAGAGATTCAACTTTACCTCGAAACACAACTAATAAATATGTACGTATATTGTGGGAGCAATTGATGATTCTAAACAGTGTTTAACCCATTTGCTGCTAGAGTTGATTTTGAGTTTTTTTGCACACTTTTAAAAAATCCTTTTAGGACTGCAGGTTAGTTAACACCCCCAAATATATCATATATTTTTTTATCACATAGGGGACCAAAAGTCCCCTATGTGATGGCGTTTTGCTGTGATAGATTCTCTTTAATGAGACATCAGGGGTCTATTAGAATGGTAGTGTGTGGAAAAGCACCCACTGCTGCCGATGTATGATACCAATGAAAAACCAGCTTTCTGATGAAAGTCTTTTTCCCTTACCTTAAAAAAAAAGTTATGTGAATGATTCATTGCTGTGCTGATTTTCTCTAAATAAATATATATCTACAGTATATCCTGGAATCATTATCCATATTGGGTAGCCTCTGTGTACCTGAACCCATGCAGGGATTTAGAATGATGAATGCTTATGCACACTTTACCTTTAGGCATTAAATCTGGGATTGCACATATGTGTCAGTATAGGTGTCCTGGTCTCATGGTTACAGGCCTTTGCAAGCTGTATTTGCAAGTCTGTTATAAAATAAAAACTGTTTTCCTCTTTAGTTGAACTTCTTAAAGAACCGAGCTCGGAAACATGACATAGATCTGAAAATTTTTCCTATTGGATTTTCAAAAAGAAGAGCAAATTCTACATTTTATAACAAAAAGTAAGTTTTTGTTTTGCAAACTGACGCTTTGACATTTAGTCCGCTTTTGCTTGTAATGTCCTGTATTCTGCAAGTGAGTAACCCTCATCTGTAAGTCTGTGACCTAGAACTGTGGTCTTCAGACTGCGGCCCGGGAGGTGGATGTGGCCTTTTGCTTGTGTTTATTCATCCTTTTGGCGCACTGTTACTCCCACTGACATTAGTTTTACTAAACCCACAACAGTAAAATCATTCTGTATATGCAGTAAGGCATGCTTGTTATACTCGCTGTGGCACCTCAGGGGTAATGCTCTGCATTGTGTAAAAATGCTGCTTGATCCTGTCTTCTCTGATCTTTCCCTTCTTCCAGTGCCCCCCTCCTAACTCCTGATAAGACCTATTGAGTGGAGACACTCTGCACGTGCTCTGTTTGGTGTGTATTGATAGGTTTATTTCTTGGGTGAGTGCATGTGATCAGCACAGGGCCAATCACCACTGTACAGACAGAGGTCAGGGGTCCTGCATCCTCCTAGAGCAGAAAGAAAACTCCTCCTACAAACTTTAACCAGTGCTCTGCTGAACACTGATAGAAGTCACAAGACTGTTCTAACTGCTGATAAGAAAAGGTATTTAGCAGTTTATATTTACTAAAATAATTGCATTTCCATGTTCTGTGTACTGTGGGAGACCAGATATAGTGAATGCAGGGTCCGGGGAGACCAGATATAGTGAATGCAGGGTCCTGGGTTTAGTAACACTTTAACAATTGGGCATAATTCCTGCCGCTGACACCAGCAGTGGGGTACTATTCTTCCCACTAACACCAATGTTGTGGCACTATTTCTCCCTCTGACACCAATGATGGGGAACAGTTCCTCCCAATGACACCAATCATTGGGCATTGTTTACTCCCACCGACAACAGGACATTTTCTATTCTCAATGGCCACAGTCTGGCCCCCTAAAGCCTGAAGAAAAGTAAACTGGCCCTTTGTCTACAAAGTTTGGAGACCCCTGATCTAGAACTATGAGTGTGGTGTTTTCCATGTACACATGCTTGTCTCTGTTCAGCTCACCAGATAGTAGTGAATTGACAAGGATCATGGCAATAAAGCAGGCATTTCATAAAATAAGCCAGCATTGGCAGCTTTTTCTTTTTTACCCTTTGGCCACATTCACACAGCCAGTTGCTTGCGGCCAACGATTTCCAGTGGCAAGAATCAGCGGATTCTTATGGCTGGAATACCAGTGCATGTGCTTAGCAGCGGCCTCTCTGTCTGTTAAAACTAATGGCAGGCTGACAGTAGCTACCACTGTTCACATTTAACCACACACAGAGCCATTAAGTGCGGTTTTGGATGGATGCATGAGTCTGAACACAAGCAGAAAGTAACCAGCCACATGAAAGAGGCCTTAAAGGTGAAATATGGCCAAAGCTAATTTGGTCCTACATCTCCTATGGATCACAGGAGTGCAGTTAGGTCACTCAGACGGTCCAGGCTCTGGAAAGATCCCCACTTTAAAGTCAGGATCCACCCAAATGCCTGGACCGGCAGCTGGCTTGGCCTCTAAGCGAGTTGCTGAAAGCATGAGCCAGCCCCTCCCGCCTCCTCCACAGCCTGGTTCTCCAGTGAGCACAGAGGGGCAGAGCTGAGTCACCAGTTCTCTGTTCACTGAAGGCTGAGAACTGAGAGATCAATGATCTTTGATCTCTCAGTCTTCGAACCAGCAGGGGAGAGATGCAGCATCAGATTGATGCTGCATCCACGTAGATGAGTGTGTATATATTTTTTTCTGAAAAAAAAAAAAAAACTAAAAGTCTTCCCTTGCACTGCTTGGTTTTGTCTAGAGGGACCAGGAACAACAGATTTATTTACCGCTTCCATAGGCTCTTCCACATTACTAGACAGGTCTAATGTCCTCTGAAGGCATCAAGTAAAACGGCTTTTCAAGTGCCGTAGACAGAAATGAGCAGTTAACCCTTGCCATGGGAACAGCTCCACTGCAAGAGTGAAAAGTACAGAGTAAAAATAATGTCAATAAACTGTTTTAAATTGTCATACAAATATATATTTAAAATCAAATAATTAATATTTTTTGCCAGTTACATAGTGTGGGCAGATTTCTGCCAGTCACAGGCTGTGTCATGCCCCTCCAGCCTGTGTCTTAAAATAAAAGGGTGGTAAAGCCTCCATCAATCAGGATATAATATCCTGTCCCCCTTCGGGTTTCCTGGTTAGTGGGCATTAAGGAAGAGGGAGGGAGTGGGCTCTCTTTTACCACTGTGTTACGCCCACATGTGTGACTCTAGTCACATGGGCTGCTCAGCTGTGATGGGCTGGAAATGCTCGGGCTACAAAATACACTGAAAACTAAGCATATGTGCACTAGCTGTCAACACTGTTCTGCAAATTCCCCAATTGATGTGGGGACATGGACAGAGGGGGGAGATAGAGAACAGCAGGATCAACCAGGTTTTATGTAGAATACAGAAAACCAATCTCATAGTGAATGAGTGAAAATGAACAGCATGTAATACACCATTTTTTGATAGTTTTAATTATGTGGGTTTGATGACACTTTGACTTTGCCTTTTAAAGCTGAAGTTTGAGTATGGAAAATTTTACATAGTTAAATTGATCCAGCTTGGACCAATGGGTTCCCATTTGAAGCTGAAAATCACTGAAGTAGGCACCTGCTACTACACAGCAGTGATCTTTACTTGCTTCTAGGTCCCTGCCCTGCTGCATTGTGAACACAGAAGGTTGTTCGCTTGGCACCAGTGCCATATAGAGAACTCTTTGCATGTTCTCAATGAATGCAAAGCCTTCTCTGATTTGTCGAGGTGTGATGGTGACATCATGATCTCCACTTCTGATCAGAAAACACTTTGCATGCATTGAGACAATGAAAAGCATTCTTTGAATGTCACTGGTGCCAAGCGAGCGACCTCCTGTGTTCAGTAAGCAGCAGTGCAGCCGCTCTGCATTGGAAGCTGGTGGGGATCACTATAGTAGCAGTTTCTACTCCAATGATTTCCAGCTTCCACAGGACTCCCAGACATGTGACCCATACATACTTACATAGATGAAAACTGGATCAATGTAACTATGTAATAATTTCCATGCCTGAAATTCAGCTTTTTACATTCTTTAATTTTTTAAGGATCGCACGTTGTATTTTTTATTATCGTTAAAAGTGCAGCGACATAATACCAGAAAGTGTTGACTGTCTTTGGTGTGAAATAGAATATTAGTCACATCTGGGGCCCAGAAAGTGTTAAGACTAAAGCATGTTTTGGCCACTGGGTGTCTCTCTAAGCATTACAACAGCCAAGAAAAAGCCATTTTATTGAAATAATTTTAGTTTTGCTGTTTCTTGCCTTGAACAGCCATTGCACGGGTAACATAAAAATGACTACCAAAGTCAGGAAAGACTTTAGTCTTAGTCCTTAAATAATTTGAAAAGCCTGATTTTAATAGTAAGCATGCCACATTACAGTTTATTACATTATTTGTTCCTTTATTTCCTCCAAGCAGTTTACCTCCGTGTGGTTACAGTATCAGTTGAAGGAGAAGTTGGGCCCAAGCTCTTTTAGCCATGCTTTTCCTGTGGCCTTCTCCACTCCTGTGATCCATTTTCAGCCAATAGCAGGCTAAAGCCTTTAGTTGGCTCAAATTGCAGAGCTGGTCAAGGCTCTGGAAGGATCCTGATCATATTGTTGGTATCCGTCCAGATGCCTGATTGGCAGCTGACTCAGCCTTGCAGCATGCTGCTGAGAACCTGGGCTAGCCGATCCCGCTCCCTCCACTGCCAAGCACTCCAGTGGGCATGCAGGGCAGGGGTAGAGCAAAGAGCTCACTGAAGACCTAGAACTAAGCAGTCATCGGTCTTTGATTGTACAGTTCTCGGTCTTAGAAGTGGCGGGGGGCAGATGCAGTATTGGACAGATGTGGCATCCATCTAAGTATATATGTAGGTTTCTTTCTTCGGGGCTGTTTTTTTTTGTTTTGTAATCCCAAACTTCTGTTTTAAAGCATATCTAAACCCAAACACAATCATTCATATATAAAAGGTTCTACATTGGTTTTAGTGTTCTTTAGGCTTTTCCCCTTTATTTTCACCAGGTAATCCTGAAAATAACACATTTCCTGTGCCTGTGTGACTAACTCACTCCACTGTATCTATGGAGGAAGCCATAGTTGTCACCTAGGCTGGACTTCTCTATTACATTGGGGATGGAGGAATTAGTAATTTAAAGATAATGTGTTTTTGTGCTTTCAGTTTGGTTCACAGGAAGTAACAGACAAGATTAGGCAAGATCAAAGGATATTTTATGTAGGTGTTGAAAAATAAAAATGAATGTAGTTACCACATCTAATGATTAAGTAGCAATATATTACATTTTCTTCCTTGGGTTTATATGTTGTGTAATACAACTGAATGTGCTTGTGTCCTTCCCAATATTGAGGAATTCTCAGCTGCTGCAATGAAGAAGTACCAAGAGAATAACTCATATGAACAGTTCATACATGTCTGTGGTGGAGTTGACTGCTGGTAGCAAAAGTGGGTACTACATAAGTTCTCACAGACCATAGAACAGCAGTCATTGCCTCTCAGTTATTCTGATGACGCAAAGGCTTTCCCCATAGACTGGAGCTTCAGGCAGAGGAGGAGAGCGCTGGAGCACGGAAACCGTTAAATGAATAAACCCCATTCTACAATACCCTTGACATACCAAGCATTTAACCCTTGCAGTGCTGTGGGGGTTACTGCAAGTTTTTTCATTGAGTTGGGCTTGAAAGCAGCCAGGTTTCCTCCAGAGGTTGCTTGGGGTTCCATGAGCAACAAGCAATTTCTGCCTTACAGATAAGTAGCCACTGACACCAATCATTTTTATACCAATCTGCACAGGGAACGTGGGGTTCCCTCAAAGACCACAAGTGCAAGGAAATTTCTTCCTATTGGCCATCACACTAATGCACCATGTGCTTTTGATATAGTATTTATTATTAGGGCTTCCCTGATCCTAGAAAGGTATTTCAAGGGTTTGTCTGTGGTACATAGGTTGAGAAGGGCTACTTTAAAGCATAACTAAGTCAGAAAATGTAAAAGAAGCTCACTGCTTTTTTTTTTTTTTTTTTTTGTTTTGTTTTTTTTAATCTTAATCCCTAGTGAGCAAAAAAGTGAACTGTGAATTCACAACACACAAAACAAAGTGTACGAGGGTACAGAAAAAGACCAAACTCCAAAGAGGAAGGGCCCCAGTCCCTGAACCCAACAAAGGCTGAAGCCAGATGGACCCTGCTCCCAAGGGACCTGCCAAAGGTGGTCCTTTTAATTACTGGGTGGGGGCTTTCCCAAAGAGAGTTCCCTGGTTGGGAAGAAGAGTAAAAGACCAAGGGCCATGGATCCTTGCCCCTGTCTCTCTACAAAAAAAAAATAATGCATGCAGTGTGAGTGCCTGTGAGATACATACATACACATATATATATATATGTATGTATGTATATATATATATATATATATATATATATATATATATATATATATATATATGCAATAAATAAAAAGTGCCATGTGCATTGCACAAAGTGGCCTTCTGGTTGGTATGAAAATAGCTCTGAGCTAGCCAGGAGGCCCTCCCAAGTGGATAGTGTAAAGTAGCAAAGTGACATGTCATAGTGTGGGTAAAACTCATTGGTATCCCAAACCCATAATATTTTTCTGGCACCCCCAGGGACACATAACTGGGTGCTCCTTGTGCCTCCCAGCTCCTGACAGACAATTGCAGCAGCCATCTCTACCAAAAAAAGGCATTAGCACTTAGAGCCTGCCTACGTCTGGGGATAAGCCTAGGGGACCAGGTTAGATTCATCCTGAAAAGAAAGGATTCCTCCCACAGTACCCATCTGATTACATCATCAGTTACTAATCAGCGCCTCTTCCTGGGTAGAGGGGCATTGGCGTTCTGTTCCTGAAAACTGATAACAGATAATACACGTTATCTTGGCAAAAAGGTTGAGAAAAGCCAGAGGGCAGAACTTCACCAAATGTTAGATGTGGTGGCTGCATTAGTTTCCTTTTTCTTAATGCTAAGAACATTTTCAGCAAGTACAGAAAATACCTGTTGATCCAGTATCCTTGTCATCTTTGTGCAAACTACTAATGTCATTCCACCCCACATAGAATGAACAAAGGCAAAGGCCCAGCTGCAACTGTCATTTTTTTTTTTTTTTTTCTTGTGTCCGGAGTTGGACTTTACGGTTAGCTAGCATGATCATATAGCTTATACTATAACAAGCTTACTAGTTATCTTTTCTTGCATTTCCTTGAAGCTAGATTTCTATTGCTCAGATTACTAATTGTATTTATGTAGTCTGAACTCTCGAGTTGATTAATTCACCCACTGTAGAGTCTAATCATTTCCTTCAGTAACAGTTATAAGGATATGTAAACATCCTGATCATTTACCCTTAGCAGTATATATTCACGCATTGAGCTCTGATGAATTCAGTCTGGTTTGGCCCGATGTTTACTCTGCGTCTGTTTTGTGATTGTCACTGGAATTCTGAATGGCGTGTAAGTTGTATCACAGTTGGTCGAGACTATTCACACCTCAGCGAGGCATATATTAAGGTGTAGTCTGGTTAGCGAAGAGTAACCCCAGGATGTGAAATGTAATGGTCCTCTGCCAAATTAAACTGAATTGACAGTCCATTCTTTTTCTGCACCGTAGAATGAGTGTGCCTCTGTATACTTCAGCCGAAAGAAAACGTGAAAATTCCTGGCTCTGTAAACATAGTCCTTCATTCACATGCAGAGGGTCGGAGTGGCATAGCTTGGACGCAGTTCAGGGAATGGCGGTAAACACAGGACAGCTGGTGGTACAGACTAGAGAGGGGTGTTTGTGGCTGCATCTGATGTGGCAGGATGTTGCGTTTGCATTCATGCAGCTGTGTACTCAGGTGTAGAATGGCCTTGGCTCTCCTGAAGTGTGTGTAGTGTGTATTCAACCTACTGGATAATGTGCCCAGAGGTTTAAACTATACGGATATTTGTATGTTGTTTTTAGATTTGTGACCATATAAACACAAGTCAAGAATTTGACTACTTCTATAATGGCTGTAGACCTAAGGGTTTAAAGAATAAGTTCACCTTTTCTTTAATAAAATAAATAAATGCACATTTTTTTCAGGTAAATAAAATGTGCATTTATTATTTTGTTTTCTTAGGAGCCTGTAAAGCATTTACCAATGATCATCAGATCACGGGTGCAATGTTAGGCTCCTGCAAACTGTCAGAGCTATCTGCCTGTACCTCCTGTATGGGCAAGCAGTTCCTGAAGTCCAGGAAGATCAATGAACTACGAGAGTGCACATTAGCGCCCTAGCAGTTCGTTGAGAACTACAAGTCATTTGCCACAATGGCAGGAGGTACTTGTAGTCTATTCGTGCAGCCATGCTGTATTTGAATTATGACAGGAGGTGCAGAGAGAAGATCCCTGGCCTGCTGCCACAGTGGGGTTTCGGATTGGGGTGCCAGCAAGTGCGTTCGTAACATGTTACCTGTTACACCCTGAATTTCAGTGTAACATAACATGTTTCTTAAGGGAAACTTATCCTTTCCAGCATGTACAAAAGTGTCATATATAGCCACTTACCAGTCCTTAGATGTGGTGGCTGTGTTAGTTATCTTTTTTTTTTAGATTATCGTCAATTATTTTTATTTGGCAACCCTGCCAATAACACACTTCCTGACCTAGTGAAACACCCTATGACAGGACTACAGAACCCACCAACCCCTCTGTATTTAAAAAGGAACATCACTCAGTATTTAAAAATGTGCAGCTTCAGATGATGTAGCTGGTGACTTTTAAAAAAACAGGTATTTACCACCACATGGAATCCAGCTCTGCCTTCCTGCAGCCTTCTAACTGCTGCTGGATCCTCTTCGCTGCCATCTTGGATTTGTCACTGGCTTTGACTTCCTGATGAAACACAGGCGGCTTTCTACTGGGCATGCGCAAAATCAAGTGGTGCAGGGAGACTGGTCCTCCAGCCTCCTGGGATGTGTGACGTGTCCCAGGAGGCTATAAACAGGATGGGGTAACACCATCCTCTACTAGGTGAGGATTGAGTGGGAGCGAGTAACATGAAAATAAAGTTCTTGCTCCCCCCAAAACAACTACAACTTCATTATAGGCCGTAAGAGGAGTAGAGAGAGAATGAGCAGTACTTCACTTTTTGAGTGAAGTTCAGCTTTAAGGTGGAACTATAATTAGAAAATTAAGTCCTGCTAGATCACTTCAGGCTGGCCCATTTTGCAGGTATAGTTATGTAAAACATTAAAAAGAAGTGTCTATACTGTTTAAATGCAGTAATACACTGTCTCCCCCTGCTCTGCTCTGGTATTTATTCACCGCTGGGGTTTTTATTTTTTGCTATGTAAATGAAAACGTCCAAAAAGTTTGAAAAAATGTTTTTCTTATAAAATTTTGCAAATAAATAATCTTTCATCATAAATCTTGGCCGAAATGTATTCCGTTATCTTTTTAGTAAAAAAAAAAAATAAGCCAAATTAGTTTATAACCAAAAATTATAATTTTTAAACATTTTTTTTACATTTTTATTTTTTTTTTTATATTTGTTTTGGGTTTTTTTTTTTTCTTTTTACATACTGTCACCCTAGCAGTACAGTGTCACCATGGTGACACTGTACTACTTGTGGGGGGTGATGAAGGTTTTTTTTTTTTTTTTTTTACAGTGATTGCTTTCTCATTTCTCAATCATTTCTCCTTCTCTGTCCACATTCTTGCAGCCATTGAGAACTACTGAGTGAGCTGTGATTGGTCACAGCTTGTCACATGGTACAAGGCTGTTGTGAATAGCCTTCTACCATGTGATCTCTGTGATCATTCACAGATTTCACACGTATTAAGCAATGATGTCACAAGTGACATCTTGCTTACTACTTTGCATGTGATCACTGATTGGCCAATCAGCGATCACATGATCGGGACCTCGTACAGAGGTCCCGCCCGACTATCGGTGTTTCACTGTGTCCGGAGGACACAGCGGGCACCGGATCACGGTGCTGCGCGCTCCCAGGGAGCGCGCACAGCTAGAAATGGCGGGTGCCATTTATGAACGGCAACCCGCCCCTGGAGTGCCACCATCCTGCCGTTTATAAACAGCAGGCGGATGGCAAGTGGTTAAGGACAATAGCGGATCTGAACCCATTTGAACAATTAGCACATGCAGGGAAAGGAAGCATGGTACTTCTCGAATTTAAAAAATCCTTACTGTAATGATAGAAGTCAATTCCCCCCTGTATATGGAGAAATGGGAAAGAGAACTTGGAATATCATTTGAGTAACAAAAAAAAAAAAATCTTTAGATTAGCACATGGGGCTGTAGATATGAAGGTGGTGGAAATGAGCTATAAATGTTTAGCTAGGTGGTACATTACACCAAGTGTAGCACATAAGCAATATGGAGATAACTCACCTATGTGTTGGAGGGGATGTGGGATTAAGGGCACAATGGCGCATATATGGTGGGAGTGTCCTAAAATCCAGGAATATTGGCGGGGGGAGGGATAATTCACCAAATTCAGGAGATAACTGGGGTTAAGATCTCGAAAGATCCAGGGGTATGCCTATTCCATAAAACCGAGACTACAATAGAATAATATAAGAATTCCGCAATATTTCATCTTATAAATGCAGCAAAGGGACTGATACCCACATTTTGGCAGGCACAAGAGGTACCGAAAATAAGACTGGATAAGTAAGGTAGAAAATATATATATATATATATATATATATATATATATATATATATATATATATAATGGAGAGATTTATAGAAAGGTGGGGAAAATGGGATAAGTTTAAGAGATCAAATATATATTCTGAACTGGAAGAAACCAAGAAAGAGGAGACAAGAGGAAAGTATAATTAAAAAGGGGGAAGTAGGTTAGGAAGAAGGAGAAGGGTATCCTGAGGAATGATGAGGAGCGGGGAGTTAACAGGAAAAAAGTTTACATATAAAAGAAAGTACCCCAAAAGGGGTGAACCCAATATGACAGGAACACAACTCAAAATAGCCTACATACAGTTAAGTATGCAATATGAAAATTATCCAGTATAACAAAATCTGTGCTATCAGGAACCAAAGGGTTATACAGTTAAGAACAGTAAATAATAAGGATCCTGGATCTGCAGAGGCAGCCATATGAGGACTGTCTATCCAACGGCCTCATATATTCTCAGAGAGACCAGGTCATTTTCAGAGTTCATAGGTTAGCCTAGCCTTTTTCAACCAGATTGCCTTCAGGTTTCTTCAGGGAAGCCTTGGCAAAATGCCTAAAAATTGCTGAAAAATTGTGTACAAGCCATCAGGTGGATCAAGCCTGTTCTTTTAGTTTCACAAAGCCAAAGATGTTCATTGGTCAGTACCAGTGTGTAAAGGTTTATTTGCTTTGGAAGAATAAATCACCTCTAACATTTGCTGCGTTCTGTAAAACTATTAATTTAGTTGTTTCCATTTTGTAATGGGTGCATCAAAATTGTGCAGAATTTTAAAGGGTGCCTTGATAGAAAGGTTGAGAAACATTGGGTTAGGCTATACAAATAGAGGTTACTATTAACTATAGTCTTCCAAGCCTCGAGCGACAGGAGCACCTTTCCAAGACATAAGGATGACTTTTTTAACTTAAAAATAAAACATACGCAGTAGCCGCTTATTATACATAGAAAGTGGTAAATCTTCAAAAATGCCCATTAGGCAATTCTTAGGGTGTAGAATATTGGACAAGCCCAAAGCAGTGGAAAGCCCTGCACCCTATGAATACATGCTTAGCACAAAACGCGTCGGGGGGGGGACGACGACGACTACAGCCTTTGGACATCAAGCCACCGCAGGTGGCCATCCTGAATTTTCTGGTCAGTATTGTTTACTTTGATTACCACATACCTCAATAAAGTTCATTTATGCAGTATCACACTATGTGATGTCCCTTATTGGGCTCTGTTTATGAGCGCCACCCTCCGCAGTGCCTATTCTAAAAGGGGACCCCGGATGTGTGCGATTGTCTGATGAGCCCTGTCATAACGTCATAACGGATGACCAAAGGATGTTTGGGAGTGCAGCCTGACCAGAACGCAGATGACCTTGATGTATCTGTTGATAGAGGAAACTTCTTTCATGCGTATTTTAAACACACTTCTGTTGAGTGCGCATTCCACTTACTTATTTACCTTCACCTTTGGGTCACTTATCGTCACTGATAGACGGGACCCTGCAAGATTCCTATACTCGCATTTCTTGTGATTTTGGACACTATATTGATTTTTGACCAATAATTTTATATTACCCAATGTGCCCTTGATAACCAATCTGCACATTGTATATTTCTTAATCTCTGTTCTCTTTCCCTGTTGATATTTGCATGATAGTACTCCTACTCTTAGCACTGCACCTTTATTATTTGTACAGTGGAATGGAAAGCATTCACTTCCAGCCAGAATACAGAGACAATGGGGCAATTCCACATACAATGAAGACAATCCGCATTTGGATTACTTGCAAGATTACCATTTTTGAGAAATCTGATGGAAAGGTTCTGTGTGCTTTGCAGGTAAAACACTTATGGGGGAGATTCACTAAAACCGGAGCAGTCAGAATCTGGTGCAGCTATGCATGGTAGCTAGTCAGCGTGAAACTTCAGCTTGTTCAATTAAGATTTGACAATAAAACCTGGAAGTGGCTTGGTTTCTGTACAGAGCAGCACCAGATTTGCACCATGCAGTTTTAGTAAATAACCCCCTTAGTTTGTCCTACATCTGTTGTGAAGCTCTGCCTTCCCTCTTGTTGGTCTTCATTGGGATTAGGTGAGTGTGATAATTGTGCGCAGAGATACGGACAATGACAATCATAATTTGGATCATACTCTGCAAATATCATTCCCCCCCTCCTTTTCTTTGAAAGGAATGTGGTCTGTGTGTGTGCTGAGTTCAGGAGTGCACAGGGCACAGCTGGATATGCTTCATGGTTATAAACCCAATTAGCTGGTTCCAGGGTGTCTGTCAGGCTCTTACCTTGGCCTGGTCGTAAAGCTATAAACCAGTCAGTCACTGGACATGAAAGCATTCCAGAGTAGCAGTAAAACGTACATTCCACTGAAATCCCTATATATATATATATATATATATATATATATATATATATATATATACATATATATATATATATATATATATATATATATATATATATATACAGTATATATATTGGCTACATCTTTTTCTGTAAATATTTTTATTGCACCATTTTGACCTTTTTAGTAATAAATCCTATTTTCTGAAAAGTGTTGAACTGTTTCTAAAGCTCTTTAATGCAAACTAAAAATCCCTGTCTCTGAAGTCTGCTACTGTGTGTTTTAAAACCTCTGTATACATCTGCCTGCGGTGACAGTGTGTATACAGACGCTTATTCAAACATCATAGTGTTACTGCTGAGATTTGTGAGTTTCCTCCTTCTCTGTAAAAAGGTGGTGGTGGCAGTGTGAAGGGTTAATCGTCTAATTAACCTGACCCAGTAACAATCACTCTCAGGCTGCGGGCACATAGATTGTGGTCCAGTGAGCTGGAAAATCTTTGTGCAGGGTGCAGCGGAGCGTAACATTGTTACGCAAGTGGCAGCACGGTTTTAGATTGGCTAGTCCTTCGGTCACAAGTTGGTGAGAAGGGCTGGGGTCTGACGCCGCGCCCGTCACAGTGAGGAGCATCACTGTTTATGTAGCTTTAGTCTTTGCGCACAAATGTTTGATATAGTTCCATCAACTTTGAGCAGCTTTATTGCTTCCCGATACCAAGTTTAATTTTCAATATACCATGAAAAGTCCACTTCACTGTTTTTGTTGTCGCAGCATTTTTGTGGTCACGAGCCGTGCTAATAAACTGTTACCATTAAACATTCTTTTTTAAGGCAGCGCACTGCCCAGGGCTTAGTCTTCAACCAAGAATTGGTTTCCACTAACCACATCAAACAGGGCATCGCTGCTCATTTACGGTTCTTCTAGCCTCCAACCACAGACTTGTGTTTGTATAAGTGGATGTGGCCAATGCATTAAGATTCAGAGACAGGGGAAAATTGGTATGTTTATATAGAAGGGACTGTTTACTCTGAAAACCAGCGCTGTCCCTAGATGGAGTAGCGGAGTCCAGCCAGACACGTACATTTTAGTCAGCAGAGGTGGGAAGCAGCACATTTGCGTGGTAAGCGACAGCTCTTCAAACCAACATGGTAGTTAATCATTAACCATATTTTTAAGTGAAAATATCTGCCTTTTTTTTTTTTTAAGTGTATTAATAGCCAAAATGTTTATATGGATACAACCAAGATTGGTTAGAACCTTTCTCTGGCTTGTTGTTTTTCTGTTTGTTCACTTTCTGTTCTGGAGACACGACAAGAAGTGAGACATCGGGGTAGTTTTCAAAATAGGTGTCCTCATTGGAAAAGCCTGACAGATGTCCTAACCCCTCACCACTCTATCAAAAAAATAGTTAGAGATACTCATCAAACAATAAATAACATATAACCATATATATTATATAATTCAGGCTATTTTATTTGTTTTAAATTGGTTCTAAAGGCTCAAGGTTTTTTTACCTTCATGCATTCTATGCATGAAGGTAAAAAACCTTCTGTGTGCAGCAGCTCCCCCAGCCCCCTCAATACTTACCTGAGCCTCTTCGCTATCCAGTGATGTGAATGACAGCCTCGGCTGTTCCAGGTCTCTGCTTCCTCATAGGCTGAGACAGCAAGTGGGAGTCATTGGCTCCCGCTGCTGTCAATCACAGCCAACCAGCCAGTGAGGAGAGGGGGGTGGAGCCAAGCCGTGGCTCCGTGTGTGAATGGACACACGGAGCAGCGGGTGCCCCCATAGCAAGCTGCTTGCTGTGGGGGCACCCGACAGGAGGAGACAGGAGAGACTGTGGGGGGACTCTGCACACAGCAGGTAAAGATCGAGATGTTTGTTATTTTACAAAAAAATTAACCTTTAGAATCACTGTAAGGCTGAACAGTAACCAAACAGCTAAATACACAAATTAAATACAGACATTGGAGTTGCTTAGCAACCAAAGGATTTATATTTCTGTCCATCCAGTCCTGAGATTCACAAAGCTCTGCCCAATAGCACAGGCACTGTCTTGAAGGATAGGAGGCTGTATCTTTCTCTGCTGCAGCTTCACTTTCACTTATGGGTCCCCTTGCCACCACCACTCTGAGATTAGGAGGCAACACATCGCCTCTGAGCTACCTGTCAACTGGACACTCCTCTGACCCATATGAGAAATATAGCCAAAATAGCTTTGGCCATACTTCTCCATTAAGTAACACAGATTTTGTCCCTTCCCCAGCCTTTGACTGGTCAGTGAAAAGAGTGGCAACTCTGCTTTCTCCCTCTTATCAGTATGCTCTTTGCACTGCAGCTCCTGGTGCAGCTTCTCCCTCCCTTTCACTGAGCCCTGCTGTACAGAGTGTACACTAGACTGCAAGAGGATGATATGTTGTCAAATTTCAGGTCTTTATACTACTTGTGTTAATACAAAATTACATGTTTTTGCATTTTTTTTAATTAATACAAGGCTGCATTCATTTGTGTCTTTTATATTTCCTTGGAGTTCAGCTTTAATGGTAACTTTACTTTTACATTTTAGTTTGCAACCATTGGCAGTTATATAAAATATGTTTTCGCTTCCTTGCAAAAATGGCAACATAATTTTTCTATTATAAGGCACCCTATAGTGTTACATGCCTCATATCTTTAGTTCTTTTTGGCAAGTTTTTTATGTGCTATTTACAGTAAAGCACTATGGAAGCACGATGATTGGTGAGTGCGCTCCTCGATCTGTTATCACAGTAGTATCCCATCTCTAAATATCATTTCTCAGAATGCTTCTCTCCTTGTTCCTGTAATTAGCTCACTCCCTTTCCCAGAATTATATACCTAACTTCAGTATGATTTACAGGTAGCCTCTTGCAGGGGTTATGCCATCACCAGCAATGTCCTTCGGTTTGCTGCAGTGAAAGTTTCATCTTTGAGTTCCTTTCATGTCTATGAGGATCCTGAGTGTACAAAGTCCCTAAGCCTGGTACACAGAATATCAGACAAACGATCGTCTTTTCTTTTTTTTTTTTTTTTTTTAATAAAGGTTACTAGAATTATGAAAATTCTCGTATGACAGAGTACAACTTCCTGCGATGGTGTAATTGAATGACAATTGCGCGGTCATGCAACACTGTACCCATATGAATGTTTTACCATTTTTTTGAGACAGATAAAGCTTTATTTTGCTGGTATTTATTCACCCCTTTTGCTATGTAAATGAAAATGTCCAAAAAGTTTGAAAAAAGGTGTTTTTCTTATAAAATTTTGCAAATAAATCTTTCATCATAAATCTTGGCCAAAATGTATTCCGTTATCTTTTTATTAAAAAAAAAACAAAAAACAAATTAGTTTATAACCAAAAATTATAATTTTTAAACATTTTTTTTTACATTTTTATTTTATTTTTTTATATTATTTGTGTTTTTTTTTTTTATTTTTTTTACATACTGTCACCCTAGCAGTACAGTGTCACCATGGTGACACTGTACTACTTGTGGGGGATGATGATTTTTTTTTTTTACAGTGATTGCTTTTACACCCATATAGGATGTAAAAGCAATCATTTCTCTTTCTCTCTGTCTGCATTCTTGCAGCCATTGAGAACTGCTGAGTGAGCTGTGATTGGTCACAGCTTGTCACATGGTACAAGGCTGTTGTGAATAGCCTTGTACCATGTGACCTCTGTGATCATTCACAGATTTCACACGTAGTAAGCAATGATGTCACAAGTGACATCTTGCTTACTACTTTGCATGTGATCACTGATTGGCCAATCAGCGTTCACATGATCGGACCTCGTACAGAGGTCCCGTCCGACGATCGGTGTTTCACTGTGTCCTCTGGACACAGCGGGAACTGGATCACGGTGCTGCGCACTCCCAGGGAGCGCGCACAGCTAAAAATGGCGGGTGCCGTTTATGAATGGCAACCCGCCCCTGGAGTGCCACCGTCCTCCCGTTTATAAACAGCAGGCGGACGGCAAGAGGTTAAGGACAATAGCGGATCTGAACCCATTTGAACAATTACTTAGCACATGCAGGAAAAGGAAGCATGGTACTTCTCGAATTTATAAAATCCTTACTGTAATGATAGAAGTCAATTCCCCCCTGTATATGGAGAAATGGGAAAGAGAACTTGGAATCTCATTTGATGAGCAACAAAAAAAAAAAAAAAAAAATCTTTAGATTAGCACATGGGGCTGTAGATATGAAGATGGTGGAAATGAGCTATAAATGTTTAGCTAGGTGGTACATTACACCAAGTGTGGCACATAAGCAATATGGAGATAACTCACCTATGTGTTGGAGGGGATGTGGGATTAAGGGCACAATGGCGCATATATGGTGGGAGTGTCCTAAAATCCAGGAATATTGGGGAGGGGAGGGATAATTCACCAAATTCAGGAGAAAACTGGGGTTAAGATCTCGAAAGATCCAGGGGTATGCCTATTCCATAAAACCGAGACAATAGAAAAATATAAGAATTCAGCAATATTTCATCTTATAAATGCAGCAAAGGGACTGATACCCACATTTTGGCAGGAACAAGAGGTACTGAAAATAAAAGACTGGATAAGTAAGGTAGAATATATATATATATATATATATATATATATATATATATATATAATGGAAGAAGACAAAATGGAGAGATTTAGAGAAAGGTGGGGAAAATGGGATAAGTTTAAGAGATCAAATATATATTCCGAACTGGAAGAAACCAAGAAAGAGGAGATGAGGAAAATATAATTAAAAAGGGGGAAGTAGGTTAGGAAGAAGGAGAAGGGTATCCTGAGGAATGATGAACGGGGAGTTAACAGGAAAAAAGTTTACATATAAAAGAAAATACCCCAAAAGGGGTGAACCCAACTCAAAATAGCCTACATACAGTTAAGTATGCAATATGCAAATTATCCAGTATAACAAAATCTGTGCGATCAGGAACCAAAGGGTTATACAGTTAAGAACAGTAAATAATAAGGATCTTGGATCTGCAGAGGTAGCCATATGAGGACTGTCTATCCAACGGCCTCATATTTTCTCAGAGAGACAAGGTCATTTTCAGAGTTCATAGGTTAGCCTAGCCTTTTTCAACCAGATTGCCTTCAGGTTTCTTCAGGGAAGCCCTGGCAAAATACCTAAAAATTGCTGAAAAATTGTGTACAAGCCAGCAGGTGGATCAAGCCTGTTCTTTTAGTATCACAAAGCCACAGATGTTCATTGTTAACCATTACAATTTTCTAGCTGCCGGTAACATAACAACCAATGATATCATCAGTTAATAAGGACATCGAGCACCTGCACAGCATCCTTGCTTGCCTATCTCTGTCAACACTAGGGTGACATTACCTGGGTGAGAGAGAAAAACATTGGAATACTAGTCAGTACCAGTGTGTAAAGGTGTATTTGCTTTGGAAGAATAAATCACCTCTAACATTTGCTGCGTTCTGTAAAACTATTAATTTAGTTGTTTCCATTTTGTAATGGGTGCTTAAAAATTGTACAGAATTTTAAATGGTGCCTTGATAGAAATAAAGTTGAGAAACATTGGGTTAGCCTATACAAATAGAGGTTACTATTAACTATAGTCTTCCAAGCCTCGAGCGACAGGAGCACCTTTCCAAGACATAAGGATGACTTTTTTTTAACTTAAAAATAAAACATACGCAGTAGCCGCTTATTATACATAGAAAGTGGTAAATCTTCAAAAATGCCAATTAGGCAATTCTCAGGGTGTAGAATATTGGACAAGCCCAAAGCAGTGGAAAGGAAAGCATTCACTTCCGGCCAGAAGACAGAGACAATGGGGCAATTCCACATACAATGAAGACAATCTGCATTTGGATCACTTGCAAGATTACCATTTTTGAAAAATCTGATGGAAAGGTTCTGTGTGCTTTGCAGGTAAAACACTTATGAGGGAGATTTACTAAAACCGGAGCAGTCAGAATCTGGTGCAGCTATGCATGGTAGCTAGTCAGTGTGAAACTTCAGCTTGTTCAATTAAGGTTTGACAATAAAACCTGGAAGTGGCTTGGTTTCTGTACAGAGCAGCACCAGATTTGCACCATGCAGTTTTAGTAAATAACCCCCTTAGTTTGTCCCACATCTGTTGTGAAGCTCTGCCTTCCCTCTTGTTTGTCTTCATTGGGATTAGGTGAGTGTGATAATTGTGCGCACAGATACGGACAATGACAATCATAATTTGGATCATACTCTGCAAATATTATTCTCCCCCTCCCCCCCCCCATCCTTTTCTTTGAAAGGAATGTGGTCTGTGTATGTGCTAAGTTCAGGAGTGCACAGGACACAGCTGGATACGCTTCATGGTTATAAACCCAATTGCTGGTTTCAGAGTGTCTGTCAGGCTCTTACCTTGGCCTGGTCGTAAAGCTTTAAACCAGACAGTCACTGGACATGAAAGCATTCCGGAGTAGCAGTAAAACGTACATTCCACTGAAATCCCTTTTTCATACAAATCCATAAATCCCGGCAGGAACAAAGTACAATAAAACAGCATATATTCAGGTAGGACATTTTAATACAAGTCACCTGATACCATACAACTCTAGATCACGTCTACCCGAGAGCAGAAATCGATATCTCTTTAACCGGCACAGTCAGATATGTCATATCTGGTGTCTGGACATTCAGCAGATGATTCTGCATATTATCCTACCAGTGGATAGGATGCTACATGTACCTATCGAAGGTTATTGACCATGGTATAAACTTGTGAGGGATTTGGTCCTAGTCTGGGTCTCCGCATAAACCCCCAAATGAGGCGATTGGCCCTTGGCTTCAGTAGACACCCCTTGCTGGGTCACTAGAAAACAGGCTGTCAGGCTTGGAGAGGTAAGATGAAGAGATTCTCCCTTTTAACATCAGGAACCAGCTTTGGGAGAAAGGGTACCCTTTTGTTCAGGACACTTGAATCGGCTTAAACCAAGGACTTTGGCAAGTATTCTACCTCCCTAAACTTCTCTCTGTTATCTCCCTGTTGTGTTATTGCTCTCTGTATCTCTCTCTCTCTATATATATATATATATATATATATATATATATATATATATATATATATATATATATGCTACATCTTTTTCTGTAAATATTTTTATTGCACCATTTTGACCTTTTTAGTAATAAATCCTATTTTCTGAAAAGTGTTGAACTGTTTCTAAAGCTCTTTAATGCAAACTAAAAATCCCTGTCTCCGAAGAGTGCTACTGTGTGTTTTAAAACCTCTGTATACATCTGCCTGCGGTGACAGTGGTATACAGACACTTATTCAAACATCATAGTGTTACTGCTGAGATTTGTGAGTTTCCTCCTTCTCTGTAAAAAGGTGGTGGTGGCAGTGTGAAGGGTTAATTGTGTAATTAACCTGACCCAGTAACAATCACTCTCAGGCTGCGGGCACATAGATTGTGGTCCAGTGAGCTGGAAAATCTTTGTGCAGGGTGCAGCGGAGCGTAACATTGTTACGCAAGTGGCAGCACGGTTTTAGATTGGCTAGTCCTTCGGTCACAAGTTGGTGAGAGGGGCTGGGGTCTGACGCCACGCCCGTCACAGTGAGGAGCATCACTGTTTATGTAGCTTTAGTCTTTTTGCACAAATGTTTGATATAGTTCCATCAACTTTGAGCAGCTTTATTGCTTCCCGATACCAAGTTTAATTTTCAATATACCATGAAAAGTCCACTTCACTGTTTTTGTTGTCGCAGCATTTTTGTGGTCACGAGCCGTGCTAATAAACTGTTACCATTAAACATTCTTTTTTAAGGCAGCGCACTGCCCAGGGCTTAGTCTTCAACCAAGAATTGGTTTCCACTAACCACATCAAACAGGGCATCGCTGCTCATTTACGGTTCTTCTAGCCTCCAACCACAGACTTGTGTTTGTATAAGTGGATGTGGCCAATGCATTAAGATTCAGAGACAGGGGAAAATTGGTATGTTTATGTAGAAGGGACTGTTTACTCTGAAAACCAGCGCTGTCCCTAGATGGAGTAGCGGAGTCCGGCCAGACACGTACATTTTAGTCAGCAGAGGTGAGAAGCAGCACATTTGCTTGGTAAGCGACAGCTCTTCAAACCAACATGGTAGTTAATCATTAACCATATTTTTAAGTGAAAATATCTGCCATTTTATTTATTTTTTTTAAGTGTATTCATAGCCAAAATTTTCATACAACCAAGATTGGTTAGAACCTTTCTCTGGCTTGTTGTTTTTCTGTTTGTTCACTTTCTGTTCTGGAGACACGACAGGAAGTGAGATATCGGGGTAGTTTTCAAAATAAGTGTCCTCATTGGAAAAGCCTGACAGATGTCCTAACCCCTCACCACTCTATCAATAAAAATAGTTAGAGATACTCATCAAACAATAAATAACATATAACCATATATATTATATAATTCAGGCTATTTTATTTGTTTTAAATTGGTTCTAAAGGCTCAAGGTTTTTTTACCTTCATGCATTCTATGCATGAAGGTAAAAAACCTTCTGTGTGCAGCAGCTCCCCCAGCCCCTTCAATACTTACCTGAGCCTCATTGCGATCAACAGCCTCGGCTGTTCCGGGTCTCTGCTTCCTCATAGGTTGGGACAGCAAGCGGGAGCCATTGGCTCCCGCTGCTGTCAATCACAGCCAACCAGCCAGTGAGGAGAGGGGGGTGGAGCCAAGCCGTGGCTCCGTGTGTGAATGGACACATGGAGCAGCGGGTGCCCCCATAGCAGGCTGCTTGCTGTGGGGGCACCTGACAGGAGGAGCCAGGATAGCCTGCTGGGGGACTCTGCACACAGCAGGTAAAGATCGAGATGTTTGTTATTTTACAAAAAAATTAACCTTTAGAATCACTTTAAGGCTGAACAGTAACCAAACCGCTAAATACACAAATTAAATACAGACATTGGAGTTGCTTACCAACCAAAGGATTTATATTTCTGTCCATCCAGTCCTGAGATTCACAAAGCTTTGCCCAATAGCACAGGCATTGTCTTGAAGGGTAGGAGGCTGTATCTTTCTCTGCTGCAGCTTCACTTTCACTTATGGGTCCCCTTGCCACCACCACTCTGAGATTAGGAGGCAACACATCGCCTCTGAGCTACCTGTCAACTGGACACTCCTCTGACCCATTTGAGAAGTATAGCCAAAATAGCTTTGGCCATACTTCTCCATTAAGTAACACAGATTTTGTCCCTTCCCCAGCCTTTGACTGGTCAGTGAAAAGAGAGGCAACTCTGCTTTCTCCCTCTTATCAGTATGCTCTTTGCACTGCAGCTCCTGGTGCAGCTTCTCTCTCCCTTTCACTGAGCCCTGCTGTACAGAGTGTACACTAGACTGCAAGAGGATGATATGTTGTCAAATTTCAGGTCTTTATACTACTTGTGTTAATACAAAATTACATGTTTTTGCATTTTTTTTTTTTTAATTAATACAAGGCTGCATTCATTTGTGTATTTTATATTTCCTTGGAGTTCAGCTTTAATGGTAACTTTACTTTTACATTTTAGTTTGCAACCATTTGCAGTTATATAAAATATGTTTTCGCTTCCTTGCAAAAATGGCAACATAATTTTTCTATTATAAGGCACCCTATAGTGTTACATGCCTCATATCTTTAGTTCTTTTTGGCAAGTTTTTTATGTGCCATTTACAGTAAAGCACTATGGAAGCACGATGATTGGTGAGTGCGCTCCTCGATCTGTTATCACAGTAGTATCCCATCTCTAAATATCATTTCTCAGAATGCTTCTCTCCTTGTTCCTGTAATTAGCTCACTCCCTTTCCCAGAATTATATACCTAACTTCAGTATGATTTACAGGTATCCTCTTGCAGGGGTTATGCCATCACCAGCAATGTCCTTCGGTTTGCTGCAGTGAAAGTTTCATCTTTGAGTTCCTTTCATGTCTGAGGATCCTGAGTGGACAAAGTCCCTAAGCCTGGTACACAGAATATCAGACAAATGATCGTCTTTTTTTTTTTTTTTTAATAAAGGTTACTAGAATTATGAAAATTCTCGTATGACAGAGTACAACTTCCTGCGATGGTGTAATTCTTTCCAAGCATGCGCAGTCTTGGTCACGCGTTTTTTACTGATGAATATTATACTGATTAACTGAAAATCGTTTGTTTTGTTCTTGTACAAGATAAATAATCCTGCTTGTATACTTTCATGAACTGTCGGGATCGGACCTTGAGAGCAGTGTTCTAACGATCAGATCGGACAATTGCTCTGAAAGCAGTATTTTTCATCCGATATTCTCATGGTGTGGACTAGGCTTTATTGTAGCACTGACTCTGGTCATACAAAAAAGAGTTTTAGGTAGAAGATTTAATTTTGCTTTTGTATTTTTTTTACCAGAATGTGGTACTGTTCATAAAATCAGGATTTGGACCTCTTGGCCTCCGTCACAGGCCAATTCAAGTCACATAAATACATGTATAGTCAGACAGTGTGCTAACATCTCCATTTTCATAGTTATTCATCCAGTTTCCCGTTACGCAGTTGTGCATGGTCTTTAAATATGAGTTTGCAGTTTTTTAGGTCCGCTGTAAATCTTTTTCTATTTTTGGGAATCCACAGGTGGGTTATGCCGTAATGTGCTAGTATGCATGGCATATTAGTATTTTTTGGCAGACTTACCTGTCAAACTGTGCTCTCCAATTCTGCAGTGGAATCGATCTGCGCTTTCATCTTTGCCTGGTCTTCCTTTGGGGTCCCGTGTCTTCTGCACATTTACACGGCATGTATCGGAGCCGTAAATGTTCACTGTGCATGTGTAGCTTAGTGTACATGACAGCTAACAGGCGGGAGGATGCATTTATGGCAGAAGAGACCAATAGGAATGTCAGCAACATTTTAAAAATTGATTTTATTACAGAACTGGTCAAACACGCCCCGTCTCTATTCTGTGTGAGCAGTATTTTAACTAAAATTCACAACACTCATCACAATTTGAATGTAAAAACTCCTTTAAATCTGCCAATAACTGTATGTAGTTCAAAGGCCTGTCGATTGTATACAAATTGGTTGGGCAACTTGGGTAGGTCCTTGCTTTACCTAATTGTAAATTTAAATTTGATTGTACAAAGGTTGTATGATTAGATTGTAACGTGTTATGCTCTTAAAGAACAAGGTATTTTAAGACATTTCAGAAATACAAAAAAGAGAGAAAATGTTCCTCATGCTCATCAAGAAGAATGATGGTGGTCTAGGCCTATAGACACTGCTGTTAACAAAATTGGTGAAGGGCAACCCCTTGCGGCCACTGGAGTAGTGACGGGCAACCCCCTTGCAGCCACCGGAATGGTGATGGGCGGCCAACGGAGTGGTGAATGGCAACCCCCTTTTGGCCCCAGCAGTGGCGACAGGAAACCCCCTTTTGGCCCCAGGAGTGGAGTGGAGTGGTGACGGGCGGCCCCAGGAGTGGAGTGGTGACGGGCGGCCCCAGGAGTGGAGTGGTGACGGGCGGCCCCAGGAGTGGTGACGGGCGGCCCCAGGAGTGGTGACGGGCGGCCCCAGGAGTGGTGACGGGCAACCTCCCTGCGGCCCCAGGAGTAGTGACGGGAAGCCCCCTTGCAGCCCCAGGAGTGGTGACGGGCAGCCCCCTGCGGCCACAGGAGTGGTGATGGACGGCCCCCAGGAGTGGTGACGGTCAGCCCCCCTGCGGCCCCAGGAGTGGTGACAGTCAGCCCCCCTGCGGCCCCAGGAGTGGTGGCGGGCAACCCCCTTGCAGCCCCAGGAGTGGTGACGGGCAGCCCCCTTGCGACAGCAACAAAAAATGTGTGCAGTTGTTTAAAGTCTGTGTTAGTCATTCAATTCCTTTATTCCTGTGAATCCTAGGACCACATGGGACCTTTAATTTCTGGCTAAAATTGGGATTAAGCCTGCTTGTCTTCCTGGGACTTATTCTGTCCCATTGTCCATCTTTTGAATGCCAGACCTGAGCCTCTGAAGCACACTGAATTTGTGGCCTTTTACATTGGATAGAGGTGCAGAGTAACATCAGGAGGAAGCAGGGTTTGGTATCCTTACCGGCTGATGAAGAGACCCCTTGAAATGCCTGGGCCTGGAATCCAAGATGGTTCATAGCAACACATGGATGGATTTATAGACTAACACAGGTATTTTCAACTACCACAGCACTGTTCAATTTTAAATGTTTTAGGGCTGAGTTGGTTAATTTTCAGATCACTCTCCACTACCAGCTGAACAGGCAGAAAGGGTGGTTTCAATCAAAGCCATTTTGCACTAATATTTGTCTCTGCAAGCATAACAGCGGCTGCCGGTCAGCTTTAGCAGTTGCAAATCAGGGCCTCAGTTCCGTTTTTTCAGATTGTAAACGGGATATTTAACTTTTGAAGACTTCTCTGACAGTATATAAGCAATTGCGTTCCTGCGTTGTTGAATTCATTTTCTGTATGTAATTTTAGCAAATGTGAACTTTGCAGCTTCAAAAAAGAGCATTGAGGTTATTTTTTTCAGTGTTTTCCTTCATTCCAGGGGCGGAAACCGAATGGAAATCAGTGAGAGATTTTCTGCTTTTTGAGGCTCCAAGTTATTGCTTAACAAACATTACAACTTTCCAAAGGAATCTGAAAAAGGCCAACGGCAGCTCACACTCTCCCCCGTGTTCTGCACCCCGCAAGCGGGCGGCTCACACAGACCTCTTGTACAAGCCGTGTTTGTTCAGGGAAACGGACTTGGAATCAAAACATTGGATCGAGTGTTAAAAGATGTATTTTGATTCAAACAGCCCTTGCAGTTATGACTGCCTTCGCCTTAATATTTACTGACAAAGCTTGCTTGTGCTGGCTGTCCCAGCTTCCCCCCCCATTAGCGGATTGGCTTGGTTTGTTTGGTGTTGGGCCTGAGCGGAATGTGGACACTAAGAAGCTGCGGTGTTATTACACAGCGTAACCTAGAAGTTTGCAGTGCTGCGCTCTATAAAGTCGGCAGTGGTCGGGCATGGTTTTATTGACCATTTTGGAGGTTTTCTGGCTTCCTTTCCTTCAGGGTTTATGACATATTTCCACATTATTTCAAACTGTCTGCTGAAACATTTAGATTTAGGAATGGATGAGCGGTTCAAAAGCCTGCATGTTCCTTGAAGCCTACCGTGTCTTAGGTAATTAGAGAGAACTAGTTACAATTGGGCTTATGCAAGAATCTGAATAGTCTGTTTTACAGCATAATTATAATTTTAGTCCAGCTTGGACCAATGTAACTATGAATATACCATACCTGTGGGATCCACCTAGACACTGCAACTCCAGTGATCCCCACTAGCTTACAAGTCCTGTGCCCAGTGGCTGTCCTGCTGCTTTGTGAACACAGATGGTTGTCCACTTGTCACAGGCAGCATTCAGGGCCAGTTCACACTACATGCATTTCAGTTGGTTTTTTTTTTTTCTGCATCCAAAATGCACAAAAAGTAGGTTATATGGTTGTCAATGTCCTAGTTCACACCAGTGCTTGTAGTTCCAGTGTGTTCTGGATGCAAAAAAAGGGGTAGAACAGGCTGCATATTTTCTGCACAGAACAGTACTGGAACACATGTCCCTATTTACATCGAAGAAAAAGAGAGGGGAAAAAATTAACTGGACTGCGTTTCTATAGTGTGAACCGGCCCTCAGAGGTTGTCTTGAATTTTCTCAATGAGTGCAAATTATTTCTCTGATTGGATGAAGTGGGGAGTGTGATGTCACTCCCTCCCCATCCCATCCAATCAGAGAATGTTCTACTTTCATTGAGAGCATACAAAGTGATGTCTGAATAGCGCCGTTGACGAGCAGCCAACCTCCTTTGCTCACAGTGCAACAGAGCACCACTTTCTGCATCTGTGCTGGACAAAATTCACCACAAGTATGACAACGCTATGTTGATAAATGCTGTTTCCATGGCTGTCATTACTTTATAAGCCACTTACCTGAAGCAAGTATGCAGAGATCTTACTGCCCTCTAATCTGGATGTGTACCTGCTCTGGATCAGTGAGAGTTTTGAAGCCAGACACAGCCATGCAGTTGGCTTCAGATGTGGCCTTTCAGACCTGCTGACTGGACAGCAAGCGCCAGTGCACTGATGAGGTTGCCCTTGTTTTGTCCCATCCTGTAAGCCTGTTGACAATGTTAGACTGGCAGCATTGTACAGAGCAGTAGAGCCTGACTGTCTGTAGTAGTGCCTTGCAGGGAGTAAAAAAAAATAAGTTAAGAAGAGATATGAGGTATTAGTCCTCACTTTGGGACAGTGCTGTGGTCATTAATGGTGTGTGAATGGCATTCTGTCCAGACCTGTATGTCTAATGGCTTGGGCTTGGTTCATCCCAATATAGGACTGGTACTGGGGCACTGGTTCTCAGGCCAGCGAGTCTGTTGAGTGACCGCACCTGAAAGGAGGCGAGTATTGCAGCCAAAGCTTTATTTTTTATTTTTAGAGCTTTAAAAGTTAGGCTTTAAAGCTCTCCTGACTAATAAATTGGACTGACCAGTCACTGTATTCTACATATACATGCAATATTTACATGCAGGCAACCTCCGAAGTTGCACCATAGCACTGTTCGCCAAAAGCTTTATTTTTATTTTTTTAGTGCTGCTAAACAAATTACTTTTGTAATTCAAAAACAGAAGTGGACTTGAGCCTTAAAACTGCCTGCAGGCGAAAAGATTGGTCTGACCATTTACTGTATACCATACATACATGTAATTTATATGTACAGTTGCAGGATTGACTTACCTGACCTCCAAATAAACTTGCTGATTGTTTTTTCCCTTATTAGGCTGCATTCACATTTGAGCGTTTTGTAGCTTGAAGTGCCAAAAATGCTCAAACTTAAAAAAAATGTATTGTTCTCTATGGTGCCAGGTGTGAACAGGCGCCATGGAGAACAATTGATTTTTTAAGTTTGAGCTTTTTTGGAGCTTTGTGCTTCAAGCTACAAAACACTGAAGTGTGAATGCAGCCTTATTGACTCATGTTTGTTCTCTTCGCTTCATATGTTCCCTTTTATGTGTTCTGCACAGCATCTCCCGAGTGGGGTGACCGTGTTTCCTGCCCCTTATTGTCTTTTCAAGTGGGAACTACATTGATAATAACTTGCACATTTTTTATTGGCCAGTACTGAATGTTATTTTCTCTGATTTGTTTTTTTCATTGTTGATGGAATATTTTACTGGATAGTAGTTGGCTTCACATTTAAAATGTAGTTCCACTGTTAATGATTTAAAAAAAACAATCCTCCCTTGGAAAGTTACATACTTATTGTAGAGTTCCCACCTGATGCTGTTTTCATAGAAGCTCACACATGGAATATTCCTGTGGTCACCTTCCTTACCATCGAGTAGAAGGGCCTTCCTTGCTGTGGTCAAATGATCAGTGATCCTAAGATATTTATTTTATAGACATAAGCATACAATACCATACATTGCTCAGCTTTCTACCTTTTAACTTTCCCTGGAGCACAGACTCACTTAAAGTGATACTAAACACGCACTGTTTAATTTACATTATCTCACAGATTACCAGATCTCAGTCAAGCCATCTTGGGCCTTTTTAATAAAGGGATCTGTGAAAGAACCTGTCCCAGTGTGGTCTGTCACAGTATCATTGCCCCAGTTCCTGTTGCAAAACTGTTTTAGGGGTTTTACTCCCACCTGTTCACATTTATAAACCCAAAGGTGGCATCTGCCCCATCCTAAATCTAAAAGCACTGAATGTCTTTATTCAAGCTTCTGTAATCCAGCAGAAGTATGAATACACCCCAATCCATGTTTTTCCTCCCTTGAAACTTATTCCTCGTTTTTCTATTTTTTGTGTCCTGTCTTGTTTATGCATTTGGGTGTTGACCGTTTTCTAAAATTTTCATATATGCATAATAGGAAATATTAATGAAAGAATCAATGTCTTAATACCACCCACACCGTGGTTTTTCATTCATCATTCTGCCCTGGAAAAAAGGAAGGGAGAATCTGATTGGCTATTATGGTGAAAAATTCTTCCCTGTAAGGCTTTAATAAATTAGATCCATTATGTTGGCAGACCAGCTTCATGACATATCATGTAGAGGTCCAGCCATTTTCAAGGCGACAGCTTGTAATGGGCTTCAGACAGGTTGGGCCTAAACTGACATCACTTCAGAAATGTCAGCATTTTCCAGACATACATTCAGGACATAAAACTGTGGGTGTTTCTTTATCCTGAGCCTGGGTAATACCAGTCTGAGAAAATATAAAAAGCCGTTTGAGTATATGGAGAGACAAATCACGTTAGTGACGTGGGAGAATTTCACAAGGACGGAGCCAGGATTCGAGGCGTGTTTTATGAAACATTACCAAGAGTTGTTTCTTGGATGAAAATACAGTCTCTATCCAATAAATACACGCTTTGTGTTTTATGTAATTCTCAAATGTAGTGATATGACGGCTTCACAACAAGCCAGCTTAGCAACCAAATATTTCGAAATTAGCAGGTTTAAATGTTCTTCAGGTCAGGAATGTGATATCTATATATATATATATATATATATATATATATATATATATATATATATACACACACACACATACACACACACACAGTATATATCTGCTGCAAAAAATGAAAGGAGTGGTTTTTAATCAGCGTATAGCATCAAGTCATTTAAGCTCCTGGAATATTGATCTGGTCAGTTCCAGGACCCTTCAGAGGTTGCACAGGCAGTCCAACTCCTCCAGGATTGCACATCAATACATGCCATTGTCAGAAGGTTTGCTGTGTCTCCCAGCACAGTCTCAAGAGCATGGAGGAGATTCCAGGAGACAGGCAGTTACTCTGAGATCTGGACAGGGCCGTAAAAAAGGGTCCTTAACCCATCAGCAGGACCGATATCTGCTCCTTTGTGCAAGGAGGAGCAGGATGAGCACTGCCAGAGCCCTACAAAATGACCTCCAGCAGGCCTCTGGTGTGAATGTCTGTGACCAATCAGAATCAGACTTCATGAGGGTGGCCTGAGGGCCCAACGTCCTTTAGTGGGCCCTGTGCTCACTGCCCGGCAACATAGAGCATGATTGGCATTTGCCATTGAATACCAGAATTGGCAGGTCTGCCACTGGTGCCCTGTGCTTTTCTCATACGAGAGCAGGTTCACCCTGAGCACTTGTGACAGACATGAAAGGGTCTGGAGAAGCCATGGAGAATGTTATGCTGCCTCTAACATCGTTCAGCATGACCGTTTTGTGATGGGTCAGTGATGGTCTGGGGAGGCATGTCCATGGAGGGACACACAGACCTCTACAGGCTAGACAATGGCACCTTCACTGCCATTAGGTATCGGGATGAAGTCCTTGGACCCATTGTCAGACCCTATGCTGGTGCAGTGGGTCCTGGGTTCCTTCTGCTTCAAGACAATGCCCGGGCCTCATGTGGCGAGAGTATGTAGGCAGTTCCTGGAGGATGAAGGAATTGATACCACTGAATGGCCTCCACGCTTGCCTGATCTAAATTCAATAGAACACCTCTAAGATATCATGTTTCCGTCCATCCAAATCCACCAGGTTGCACCTCAGACTGTCCAGGAGCTCAGTGATGCTCTGGTCCAGATCTGTGAGGAAATCCCCCAGGACACCATCCGTCGTCTCATTAGGAGCATACCCCAATGTTGTCAGGCATGCATACAAGCACGTGGGGGCCATACTAACTACTGAGGACCATTTGAGTTGCTGCAATGAAATTTTAGCAAAATGAACTAGCCTGCTGCATCATTTTTTCACTTTGATTTTGGGGTATCTTTGAATTCAATCCTCTGTAGGCTGATAATTTTTATTTCCATCAAATGATGGGGCATCCTTGCGTTCGTAACACATTACCCAGTCCATATAAGTATAGATATCCATCAAGATATTTTTCCCCATTGAGATCTGATGTATTTTCAAAGTGTTCCATTAATTTGTTTGAGCAGTGTATATATAATATATATGGATAAAAGTTGTTATGGCAGATTCATCTTTATTTTACTATTTTCTCTTTGTTTTAGAGAGCAAAAATTCTTTTGGCACTTGAAGCTTGTGTTTCCTCAATGTAAAGCAGAGTACACAGAGAAGAGGTATGACATCTACATAATCTGCTTTTCAAGATACTGATTTGGTTTTAGAACATTACAAAGTCCATTTTGAACACCTCATTGAAAATGATAAGCATATGGAAACGGGAAGAGGCAATTTGGAAGAGAGATGGAGTTAATTGGGAAAGATGGAAGAAATACAGTTTATAACCTATAATGTGAACGGGCTGAGTTGTCCAGGGAAGAGATTTAGGTTGTTTAATGAGTTACATCACAGGGCTACGTCAGTGGTATTTTTACAGGAGACGCACTTTGAGATAGAGGCAAACGTGAAATTGAAATCCAAACACTACCCAACATGGTATTATGCAGATTCTCCAATTAAAAGAGCAAAAGGGGTTGCAATAGGTTTGGCAAAGAATATGAGATTTGAGCTGGAGGATAGAAGAACCGACCCGGAGGGGAGGTTTTTATTCTTAAAAGGTAGACTTCAGGGGATTGAGTGTACTTTAGCCAATATATACTGCCCTAATAAAAATCCGGAGATGTATATGAAGGGTCTGTTGAAAAAATTAATGTAATTTAAAAAAGGGCGCTTGATAGTAGCAGGAGACCTAAATTTCTGTATGGACCCACAAAAGGATAATACCTCTTCCGTGCAAAGAGAGGGGAGTAGGTCTCTGAGAGCTTTGAAAAAAGTGATGCATGAATATCAACTAGTGGACATCTGGAGAATAATGCATATGAAAGACAGAGACTATACAGTTGTGACCAAAATTATTCAACCCCCACTGAAATTGAGTGTTTTGGCCAGTTTGACATTGCTTTTGATCATTCAGTCATCTTGCTTACATTTACATTAAAGAGGCACTTGTAGGTCAGACAAATATAACATAACAGTTATAATGAAATAACCACAAATGTCTTTTCTGTGCTCACAGCATTATCAGTTTTATTCAACCCCCAAGTGACATTCAATCTTAGTACTTAGTACAGCATCCTTTTACAGTTATAACAGCTTTTAAACGTGAAGCATAGCTTGACACAAGTGTCTTGCAGCGATCTACGGGTATCTTCGCCCATTCTTCATGGGCAAAGGCCTCCAGTTCAGTCACATTCTTAGGCTTGCGCACTGCAACTGCTTTCTTTAAGTCCCACCAGAGGTTCTCAATCGGATTTAAGTCTGGTGACTGCGATGGCCACTCCAAAATGTTCCAGCCTTTCCTCTGCAACCATGCTCTAGTGGACTTGGAGGTATGCTTGGGATCATTGTCCTGTTGAAAGGTCCAACGTCTCCCAAGCCTCAGGTGTGTGACGGACTGCATCACGTTTCCATCCAATATCTCCTGGTACTGAAGAGAATTCATGGTACCTTGCACACGCTGAAGCTTCCCTGTACCTGCAGAAGCAAAACAGCCCCAAAGCATGATTGACCCTCCACCATGCTTCACAGTAGGCAAGGTGTTCTTTTCATCATAGGCCTTGTTCTTCCTCCTCCAAACATAGCGTTGATCCATGGGCCCAAACAGTTCTAATTTTGTTTCATCAGTCCACAGAACACTATCCCACAACTTTTGTGGTTTGTCCACATGGCTTTTGGCATACTGCAGTCGACTCTTCTTATTCTTTGGAGACAGCAAGGGGGTACGCCTGGGAGTTCTGGCACGGAGGCCTTCATTACGCAGTGTGCGTCTTATTGTCTGGGCTGAAACTTCTGTACCCACATCTGACAAATCTTTTCTCAGTTCCTCAGCAGTCACACGGGGACTTCTCTCCACTCTACGCTTCAGGTAGCGCACAGCAGTCGAAGTCAGCATCTTCTTTCTGCCACGACCAGGTAGCGTTTCAACAGTGCCCTTTGCCTTGAATTTGCGAATGATGCTTCCTAAGGTGTCTCTTGGTATGTTTAACATCTTTGCAATCTTCTTATAGCCATTGCCCTTCCTGTGAAGAGAAATCACCTCTTCTCTTGTCTTCCTGGACCATTCTCTTGCCTTCACCATGTTTGTAACCACACCAGTAAATGTCTAGAAGGAGCTGAGTATCACAGTCATTTTAAAGCTGCCTAATTGGTGCTTATTATGCTTGATTGCTGCTCGGTGACATCCACAGGTGTTTTCAATACCTGATGGAAAGCACCTGTATGAACCTCTGTTCTTCAGAGTGGTAGTCTTTAAGGGGTTGAATAATTGTGGCAATGAAGAAACCACATAAGAACCATTTACTACTGTATTACATAAACAATTGATGTCATTTTAGTTGCATTTGGGTAGTTACAACGTCCTTGTAGGATTTGATTCTGAATACAATTCCAAATGTACACTATAGTCCCTAAACCCCTTTACAGCATTGGGGGTTGAATAATTTTGGTCACAACTGTACCTTCTTCTCTAATGCACATGAGATATACTTGAGATTAGATTACATCTTAATAGACCATCAACTTATAGATCATCTGGTTAAAATTGACATAGAGACAAGGACGTTCTCGGATCACGCCCCGGTCTTAATGAAAATGGGATGGGGAAGAAGGTGGACTGGAGGATTAGGGTGGAGGTTAAATGAGGCTCTTCTTCTGGATGAGGATTTAGCTCAGAAAATCGAGAGAGATTAAGGTATACTTTAAGGAGAACGAAACAGAGGAAGTATCGATAGCTACAGTCTGGGAAAGCCACAAGGTATTCATAAGAGGAATCTTGATTGCGGCAGGAGCAAGGAAGAAAAAGGAAAGAAGAGAGAGGGTCAGTGGGCTTTTAAAAGAAATATTGGACTTGGAGCAGATCCATAAGAAGAAAATAACAAAAGACACGAGACAGAAGTTATTGGACAAAAAAGATGAGCTAGAGAGGTTGATGGATGAGGAGAAGAGAAGAGTATACAACAGGGTTTTGAACGAGAGATATAGATGGGGAGACAGACCAGGAAGATATCTAATGAGAGCTTTGAATAAAAAGAAAAATAGGAACTATATAGAAAAGATAAAAAGTTCAAAGGGGGAGTTGGTCCACTCAACTAAAGAGATTATTAAAGTGTTTACGGAGTATTACAAAAAGTTATATAATATTAGTCCCCAAGGTCCTCTAAAAGAAGCTCAAGAGGGAAGTAATGAAAAAAAGATGATATACTTAAAAAATGCGGGATTACCAAAACTAAGTGAAGCACAGTTGAACTCCTTAGACGCAGAAATTTCCCAGGAAGAAATTAAAACAGCATTAAGAAGCACAGGGGGGGGGGGAAAGCCCAGGCCCGGATGGCTATACAGTTAAGTACTATAAGAAATTTAGTGAAGTACTGTTACCCAAGTTGGAGAAATATATGAATGCTCTGGGAGGTGGGATGGAAGTGAGGAGAGAATCCCTACAGGCCCATGTAGTACTTATTCACAAGGAGGGAAAAGATCCATCTCAGTGCTCCAGCTATAGACCTATCTCATTATTGAACACAGATACTAAACTGTATGCAAAGGTGTTAGCAAACAGGTTGAGGGATCTAATGCCTGAATGGATCCATGGAGACCAGGTGGGCTTTGTACCAGGGAGAGAAGGTAGAGATAACGGCTTGAGAACCCTGATGCTTATTCAGAAAAGTAGAGAAGGGAAAGCCCCGGTGGTGCTCTTGTCAATTGATGCAGAGAAAGCATTTGATAGAGTGGACTGGGGCTTTATGATGGACAACTTAAAAGTGCTGGGGATAGGTGATAGAATGCGAGAGTGGATAAGTAAATTATATAGGGACCCTACTGCAATCATCACGGTAAATGGGGAGAGATCAGAACCCATTGGAATGTCTAATGGTACAAGACAGGGATGCCCACTGTCCCCTCTACTATATGTGTTGTCACTCGAACCTCTGTTGTCAGTAATAAGGAACAGTGGATCGGTAAAGGGAATTCAGATAGAAACCATAGAACATAGAGTAGCGGCCTTTGCGGACGACTTATTGTTCTATGTGGGGAATCCCCGAATAACTCTCCCAAATATAATGAAGATTCTGAAGGAGTACGGTGAACTATCAAATTTAAAAATTAATTCAACGAAAACAGAGATCCTGAATATTAATATATCAAAGAATGAAAAAGAAAAACTACAAAAAGAATTCCCCTTTATATGGAGAGAAAAAGAGATAAAATACCTAGGAATAAAACTCACTGCCTCATCTAAGCATTTGTATAGATTAAACTATATCTCTTTGATAAATGAGATCAGGGAAGATTTAAAAAGACTAGAAGGAGGAAACCCATCCTGGATAGGACGTATAAACCTAGTCAAAATGGTAATTATGCCTAAAATACTGTATAGATTTCAAATGGTACCAATTAAAATTCCAGAGGCCTTTTTTAAGATAATGAAAAAAATGTTAACAAGATACATATGGAAGAATAAAAAACCTAGAATAGCATATGAAACATTGAGTAGGACTAAAGAGAAAGGGGGATTGGGTCTACCAGATGTCAAGAGATACTATAAAGCAGTGGTTTTAGCAAGAATATATGACTGGACATTTAACCATAAGGGGAAAAGCTGGGTAACAATCGAAAATGATCTTAGTGGCATTAGATTGAGTCAGATGATATGGGTTCCACCACAGTTTAGAGGAATTAAAGAAAGCACAAGTATCTACACTTTAAATGTTTTAAGGGTATGGGATAATTTACACAAAAACATGAAATGGGAATTTAATTCTATATTAATGCCTCTCACAAACACTGAGTACTTTCCCCCGGGAAAGAATAAGATATCAGGGAGATGGTTTAGAAAGGAGGATACCCAACTGAGAGATGTTTTGGTGGAGGGGGAACTGAGATCACTTAAAGATTTAATAGAGAAGAAGGGAGATATTTTTATTAGAATAGATGAGTGGAAATATCAATTGAAATGTTTTATTGGAAATCTGCCGAAACCCCTGAGATTAAAACAGGAGTGGAATATGTTTGAAAGGTTGTTAGAAACACGAAGGGATGGGAAGCACGGTATTTCAAAAGTGTATAGAATACTCACAGAATTAGACACAAACACAAAGTTAATTTTTATAACAAAATGGGAAAGGGATATGGGAGTTGGGTTTGAGGAGGATAAACAGAGAAAGATGTTTAGATTGATGCACGATAATGTTAGTATGAGAGAGGTTGAGATTAATTATAAGTGTGTGACACGATGGCACATTACACCGAGTGTAGAGCACAAGATGAATGGGGAAAATTCAAATATGTGTTGGAGAGGATGTGGAGAGATAGGCACGGTGTTTCACATATGGTGGGAATGTCCGAAAATCCAGGTTTTTTGGAAGATAATAGTCAAATTGATTGAAGAAATAACTGAAATTGACATAGGGTTAGACCCAACGACGTGTCTCCTACACAATGTGGAGACATCTGTAAATAAATATAAAGACTCAGGTATATGGTACTTCTTGAATGCGGCGAAAGGGTTGATACCCAAGTTTTGGCAGAAATCTGAGGTACCGAAGGAGGAAGACTGGATTAATAGAGTGAACCAGATAGGTAGAATGGAAAGATCATACCATATGCAGGAAGATAGGATGAGAGTTTATTATAGGAGATGGGAAAAGTGGGAAAGAGCAGGATTGAAAGAGAAATATAGGAAAATATGAACTAGGATGTTAGCAAAAAAAAAATGAATAAGCCTCGAGAGATTAGAATGGGCTAGAGTCTGCAGAGGGGGAGGAGGGGGGATGAGGGGTGGGAAGGGGGGTAGTGGGATGGGAAAGAAAAGAGTTTTTAGTAGGGGAAAGGTAGAAATGTTATAAATGTCTATTTGTATGAGAATTATTCCCCTTTTTGGGTATTTGTATTAACATGAAAAATTTAATAAATATTTAAATTAAAAAAAAAAGCATATGGAAACAAACAAAATGGTATTATTACCATGAAATTGTTCTAAACAGTCTGTGAGAAATCCCTCATTTTAAAATTTCTTTTGTTTTAGGTTGGGGGGATTATATACACTATGGGGTTGATTTACTAAAACCGGAGCATGCAAAATCTGGTGCAGCTCTGCATGGAAACCAATCAGCTTCCTGTTGTTTTGTCAAAGCTTAATTGATCAAGCTGAAGTTAGAAGCTGATTGGCTACCATGCACAGCTGCACCAGATTTTTCACTCTCCAGTTTTAGTAAATCAGTCCTTGTAAATCAGTTAAAGGATAAGTTCACCTTTTTGTAAAAAAAATAATAAATAAAAATAAATAATAATAATTACACATATTTTTGCAGGTTAAAAAATGTGCATGTATTTTTATTTATTATTATTAGGAGCCTGTAAAGCATTACATAACAAAATTAAAAAGACAATTAGGAGCAATTAAATTACTGGTATCCTCCCACACTAGATTAGTGCAGTCCCATGTAACCAAAAAACCACATTCGAAAAGAAATTGTGAACAAGAGAGTCCACTATGAAAAGTGGTTACCTAAAAAGGACTGATGCGATATACCAGACTGTATATAGAGAAAATATATTATATTAAAAATGTTAACAGTTACAAAATGTAATATGATGCAAAAGCACATCCATCATCATACCCCAGACAAAGTTGTTTGTCCCCATATAAAAAGTAACTATATGTCACCTGTGGCCACTATTAGGGATGGATAACCAGACTGTGAAACTATTCACTAATCTCCCACAGTATAATCCCTCGTGGGGGGAGCTACACGCTACTTTGGGGCAGCCTCTACTATAGAGCTATGGTGATTGCGACAAAAGGCCAACCTATATTCGTAAAAAGGAGAGCTGCAGTCCACTCTGGTGTGTGTACTACACAGTGATGGTAAACGTGCTGATTAACTGGCAATATCAGAGCAAATGATGATTAGATGGACAAAGCTTCTTTCCATGTAGGATAAAGCAGAGCTTCACCCAAAAGGGAATATTCTGCTTTAAGCCTTTGTCCCCCGCCCCCCGTTAAGGATTGGCACCTTTGGAGAGCGCGCGGGGGGGAGCGGGTACCCAAATTTGACAGGTACCTGCTCCCACATTTGCTGCAGTTGCCTAGGCGATCAGATGCAGAAGTTGTCCTCCCCGTAGTCTTCTGGGACACTTGACAGGTCTCAGAAGACTACAGGACAATTCACAAAGCGCAGCGCTTCTCGCACATGCGCAGTGGGTACCTGGCTGTGAAGCCATAAGTTGTCACAGCCAGGTGCCTACTCTGAAGATGCCGACGCCAGGGAGAGAAGACGGCCGGTCAAACCAGCCGTGGTGAGGACACCGCAGGACCAAGGGACAGGTAAGTATCTGTATTTTAAAGGTCAGCAGCTACAGTTTTTGTAGCTGCGGACTTTTATTTTATTTTTTTCAGCTGGAACTCCGCTTTATGGCAAACATAATAGATGCCAGTAATTTGCAGCCAGAAATGGAAATAGTAGTTCAGCAGAAAAGCAAGCAAGCTTTAGCTGAGAGAACTATCATGGGATATAAGCGACAGTTTAAATATTACAAGCCAAGCACAGGTGAGCAGAGTAAGGCTATAGGTATGTGGGGACCTGTCTGTACTGAGAACTTATTGCACACCACAGTGGACTGCTGCTTTATATTCCATTGAGACAGGTTTAACTTTTGTCGCAATCACAGTATAGGAGCGGCTGCCCCAAATTAGTATGTAGCTCCTCTCCGCGAGGGATTATACTATGGGAGATAGCAAGGTTATTGAATAGTTCACAATCTGGTTCTTCATCTCTACTAGTGGCCACAGGTGACATATAGTTATTTATTATATGGGGCAGACAGCATTGTCTGGGGTATAGTGATGGATGTGCTTTTGCATGGTACTACATTTTGTAACATAATAAAAAAAATTTCTATAATTCATTTTTCTCTATATACAATCTGGAATATCGCATCAGTCACTTTTAGGTAAGCACTTATCATAGTGGACATTCACATTTTCTTTTCGAATGCTGTAAAGCATTGTACCTGCAATCAGCAGATCGTGGATGCAATCTCAGGCTCCTGCAGACCGTCAGTGTAGCTCTCTGCCCGTACCTTGTATGGGCAGGCAGTTATGACCGGAAGCATCAATAAACCACCTAGAGGACTCATCCACGCCCTGGTAGTTCATTAAGGACTACAAGCCATCAACTGCAATAGTCAACGATAGTTGTAGTTCCCCTATTCACAGAAAAAGTGATTTGGCCTGGTGGGCGGAGCCCCGCATGACCACATTTTAAAAAGAAATTGTGACAGCGGGTGCAGGGAGAGGATCCCCAGCCTGCTGTCACAACTGGGTGTGCAGGGGCCGCTTTATCAGTAACATGTTACACCCTGAATACGGGTAAAACATATTATGAAAGGTGATCTTATCCATTAACAAATACAAGTGTTGAATGTCAAATCCTAAAATTAAAGATCAGCTAAACCCGAAAACTAAACGTACATATTGCAGCTTGCCAGTCCTTGAATGGGGAGGCTATTGGGTTTTTAAGGCTAAGATCGTTTTTATCAAGTGCAGAAAATACCTGTTGTTCTTGCCAGAAATGCACTATCCTTGTCATTTCCCTTGAGATGAACTGGAAACTGAAACAATTTTGTCTGTCTTGGTATAAACCACTAATTCCTTTACTTCAATATACTGGAGGTGAGCATAGGCTGACATGTTTGAGGTCCTAGGTAACAACCATTGCTTCCTCCATACAGAACACCAAGGGATAAGAAGTGTGTTATTACCAGATGAAATTTGTGGAAATTGTGTGAAAAAAGAAACTGCAATATGTTCAGTTTTTGAAGCAGCTTGACTTTATTGTATGTTTATGACAAGCTAGCAGTACAGATGTTTAAGTTGTTTGATTTCTGATTTTGTTTGGTAGGGTCCCAGATGATAAGATACTTGGCGAAATTCTAAAACATTACATTGATCCAACAGAGTCTGATCCAACTATCCGACAAAGGTAACCACTTTTATTCTTTTATTATAGCCTTAGTCTTTTCCGCCCACACTCTTAAAGTGATATTAACTTTATTGTATTGTAGAAATAATGATACAGGGTGGCACAGGTACGCAAAATCACGAATATATACGGGATTTTGCATTTCCGGGTAAGAGGTGCCCTTCTCGTGCCGCCATTTGCGGCCTCAGCTGTCAATCACCGGGTCCTGGCCAGTGATTACTCTCCGGTGCCCTGTGATTGCTGAGGATCTCCGAGGGGGGGGGGGGGGCATGGGAGAACTGTTTGTAAACAAAACAGTTCTCCCTGTTAGCTCATGCACACTGCTTTGCATGGCTGTGCACAACACAGCCATACAAGGCAGTGTGCTTACATTGAAGCACATACACAGGGCCCGATAGTAAAACACACACAGCACACGGTTAATCCTTTGATTGCCCCTCATGTTAACCCCTTCCTGCCCAGTGCCATTAGTACAGTGTCAGTGATTTTTTTTTTCCTTCTAGCACTGATCACTGCATTGGTCAGTTTCCCCCAGTGACAAAATGCCCGCCACAGTCCCGCTATACGTCGCTGATCACCGCCTTTACTAGTAGAATTTTTTTTTTTTTAAGATTCCAGTATATATATCGCCAATTGTAAACGCTATAATTTTCATGTAAACAAATTAATTTACATGTATTGGGATTTGTTTTTAGCAAAGACATAGCAGAATACATTTTGGCCTAAATTTATTACAAAATGTGATTTTTTTTTTTTTTTTTTTTTTTTTTTTTACTGGATATGTTTAATAGCAAAAAGTAAATGTTTTTTTTCAATAGCGCAAAAAATAAAAACACGCAGGCGATCATATACCACTGAAAGAGAGCTCAATTCTTGGGGGGGAAAAAAGACGTAAATTTTCATTTGGGTGCAGCGTTACATGACCGCGCAATTGCCAGTTACAGTAACGCGGTGCCATAATGCAAAAAATGGCCTGGTCAGGAAGGGGGGTAAATCCTCAGGAAGGCAAGTGGTTGAAGACAAAATATTTAAAACAAAAACAAACATGTCTATACTTACCTGCTCTGTGCAATGGTTTTGTGCAGATCAGCCCCAATCCTCCTCTTCTCTGGTCCCCTGCCTGCGCTCCTAGCCACTCCCTCTTGCCAGGTGCCCCCACAGCAAGCAGGTTGCTATGGGGGCACTCATGCCAGCTCACTCCCGAGCTGCTGCCTTGTGTTTCCATTCACAGACAGAGTCATGGCTCGGCCCCTCCCGCTCTCTCTCCTCAGCCAGTGGCTCAGCCAACATGCAGTACATTGGATCGCAATGGGGCTCAGGGTATGCATGAAAGTAAAAAGAATGAATAGAGGTAAAAAACCTTGAGCCTTTACAACCACTTTAATATTGCCTCTTCATACATTTAAAAGTATGATACCTACAAAGATTTTGGTCATTGAATAGGGTGGTCTGCTCTGAGGTTTGTTGTGTTTTGCAGTTCAGCAGGGGATAAAGCAGGCATATGACCATGCTTGGAATTTCAGTACAGCAAAGTTGTCAGCTCAAACAGAATGTTGGGGGCTCCCTGAATTTCTGGCAAAGTTAAAGGATAAATTCACAAAAAATAATAAATGCTTGTTTTTTTGCAGGTAAAAAAATGTAACATTTATTATTTTTTGTTGCAGGAGCCTCTAAAGCATTGCACCAGCAATCAGCAGATCGCTGGGGCCATGCAGATCTGTCAGTATATATGCTTACCTGTACGGGATGTACGGGCCAGCAGATATACTGACAGGAAGTTTCAATGGAATGAATGTTTATGCTTGAATCCATGGCTCCAGGAGGTCTCAATGAGGAGTTGGAGGTCCAGACCATCATTTGTACAAACAAATGGCAACTGCCACAATCTATCATTGGTCTTTGACAAGTGTCACCCTTTCATGGGCTCCTTGCTGCAAACAACAGAAAAGAAAACCTCAAGTTTATCAACCATCCTGCAACCAACTGAACTGTCATCTCGAACAGTTTGCATTTGCACCATCATTTAGTCTCTCTGGCCCCTTTTCTGCTCTATTATTTTACTTTCATTTTTAGAGGGTTTTTTTTTTTTTTCTTTTTTTGGGTCCATTGATATTTTTTAGTTTTGTGGTATAATGAAAATTTTATTTTTATTTGTGTAATTAATGTTGCCCTTTATTTTTCTTTTCTCCAATTGCCTGCCTAAAGAGGCTTCGTAATATATTGCTGAGAGATCCAAATATCTCTCGCTAGGGCTAAATTAATAGGATCCTGTGAGTCCCATACACTTCTCTCTGAGCTTTGAGAGAGAGTTTGTGTGTTAAAATTCTTATTCTGTAGTTTATTAATACTTATATACTTTATTTAAATACTTTGTTTCATTTTCTTGTGCTGTTTAAAGCCCTTGCTACCAGAGTAGAGTAGCACTTTTAATTGCAATCCACAATAATTCAGACTCCGGTCTATATGATCTTTTTTGTATTAACTAATTTTGATTTTATACTATTTTTAGATAATTCTATGTGAGTATATTGATAGGCTCCAAGCACACTGGGCTTAAAAAAACTCCAGTTCCCTTGGCAGAAAAAAATGCTAATATAGAGAATTTTTGTACATGGGCATGTTTAGGAGAGTTTAGAATTTTTCTGCCAGAAAGCTCCAATCAAAAATTGCAAACCAGAAGGGTTGTTTTTCTACCTCTAAACATTGAGCCTAAAATATGCCTCTAATCCTCCTAATGTGATTGGACACATAGGATAACACTGAGCTGCTTCTGTTTATTTATTACAGGTAGTTATATAACGCCTTCAATTTACACAGCGGTTTACATATATATTGTACATTCACATCAGTCCCTAACCCTCAAGGGGCGTACAATCTAAGGTCCCTAACTCACATTCATACATACACATACTAGGGACAATTAACCTACCAGCATGTCTTTGGTGTATGGGAGGAAACCGGAGCACCCGGAAGAAACCCACACAGGAGAACATGCAAACTCCATGCAGGTGGTACCATGGTTGGAATTCAAACCAACGACCCCAGTACTGCCAGGCGGAAGTGCTAACCATTTAGCCACTGTGCTGCCCTAAAAGCAATCCTGTAGAAGCAGGGATTTTTAAGCCAGTGTGCATGGAGCCATAATTGAGTTTTAAAGATATATCCCATATATATATATATATATATATATATATATATATATATATATATATATATATATATATATATATATATATATATATATATATATATATATATATATATATATATATATATATAAATTAGTTTTTTTATTAAAAGTATGTATGAGAAACACATTAGTATTTATGTGTTGTATCCATATGCATTTATCAATATAGTTAGGAAGGGGTTAAATATTCTGTTTGGTATTGCTATGGTCATGTGGCATCTAACCCCTGAGTCTGCTGCTCACTAAAGAGTTAACCGATCTGTCCAGCATGAAGTCAGGCTATTTAAGAGCTAGCATCGCGTTGCTTTATGGACTTGATAAAGGAGGCTCCGTCCTCCGAAACGCGTTGTCACAGCAATGGTGTGTCACTCAATTGGCAGTGTATCCATCCATCGCTGATCCTTTGCTGATTTTCCCATGCATGAAATTCCAGATACAGTGTCAGCTGCCAAGCCACTGGGGAGCGCTGTGCCCTACTGTGGGCTTGAGATCTGACAGCCTGTGTGAGTGTGGGTCCATGGTGCAGTCCACATGACAGCTGATCTGTCACACGAGCAGTGAGGAGACGGGGAGATTTGTGTGCAGCGTGATGCCAATGTATTGGACGATACACCTAATGCATTCCTACAATTGTGAGCGCACATCTACCTGTTTTTTTTTTATCCATTCAATAAAAGGTTACTGCACTAGAAGCCGGTGTGCTCTTTTCTTTGTGTCTAAAATCTTAAAAAGTGTAAAATGTAACACATTCCATAATAACATTTATGTCTGTGTGTGTAACATACACTGACCTGCACAAAATACTGAAAAATGTTTATTCATATCACTTATCTGTGCAGCTTATATATCTGTCTTATCTGCCATAATATGTTACGGCAAACACACTGACAGTAAAATCCTCCTCTGAGATTATGATGACTACAGTTTGAATATGTTGTCTGAACCCAACCCCCACCCCTTCCTCCTGTTATACCACCTCAAGTTTAAGACTTCTGTGCTCTAATGACCTCCTTATCTCTGCCTATTCTTAAAAGACAGAGGGTCCCATTCACACCTGAGCATTTGTTTTAGCTCAAACCTCCAAAATGCTCAACTTCCTAAATCCCACGGTTTCTGCTGTGAACTAGCATTGCATTGGTTAAAAAGAAAAAAGGAAAAGGCCTGTAAAAACATAACAAAAAACCAGCAGAGACAACCAAAGATGCTCAGCTCAAGTGTGAATGTAGCCTGAGATTTAAAGGGTAACTTCACTTCTGTAGGAAAAAAAAATGGCAACAAAAATAATATAGTGTATACAATTGTGACAGAGGGCATATTGTAATTGAATGTTATTAAAAATGACCTTTCATTTTCAGTCTTCAGATCTGTCATTTTCTGTAAAATGCAGTTCAATATGGCAACCTGGAGGGTTTCTGTACACAGATGGTGTACAGAACTCTCCCCTGAAAATGAATTTCCTGCTTATGCAATTTGGCTTACTGAGTTTTTCCAGAAGTCTGTACTAAAATACAAGTCAGATTTTGGGCATCCCCTGCAACAAAAATATCCTTTTTGGTGAGATACTCCCAAAGGAAAGCATGTCTAAAGGAATGCAGACCTTGTCACTTTCCTCATTAGAGCCCTGTGGGTGCATCAGCTGGTTGAGTCCAACACTGGGCCTAGTCTTTCAGCCTCGTTGTTCACAGTATTTTGAGAATTTGTTGTGATTCCAGAATTTGGTTTTGCAGGTTAAAAGAGTATGTGGGATCTTCATGTGATGTAAAGGTCTTTATGGAGGCAGAAAAGAGAGCGCCTGGTCCAAAGAGGTAGGTTACAGCAAAATGTGAATTAAAAAACTGTTGAGAGTGGGCATGTCATAGATGCAAACCTGTTAAATATTGAATTGGCTCAGCAGGTAGGTTCTTGCTCAGGTCCATAAAACTGGGCTGCAGACAAGCAGCTAAATGCACAGATGGAATACATATGTGGGAACTATTTTAGCTTGCAATAGATAACTGTTTAGTTTTATGATTCAGGCACATGTTCAGATAGCACTGCTAGACTGGCAGGCAGAGTCTTGTTGGCTGTTAGTGCCGACTCTTTCTTCCAGTTTTGATGTGAAAGGTATTAAATGAACCAAATAAAAGAAGACATTAATAGCAGTTCTATTTTTAATAAATCAATAGCTGAATTGATGCTCTGAGGAAGAGGGCTTGTCCCTCGAAACGCGTCACCATGTACTTCTGATACCTGGGTCTTGGTGATACGCATCTGCATCTTGACCTTCCTAACGCTTGAACTGGTTCATTTAAGTCTTTTTTGACATTGGCTTTTTCTGAGTATGATTTGGTACTATTTTACTTTTAATAAACTTGTTATCAGGTAATGCACTAGGCCTCTGCACCCTTTTGTTTGTATTTTATTAACACCTGAACATTACAGCTATATGAGCTTGTTGACTGTCTAATTCCCAAACCATGGGCATTGGCACAACTACAGCCTCCCACCACCCAATGGCTATAACAGCCTTAACTTTCTAGGAAGGGTTTCGGCAAATGATCAAACCATGTTTTTTATGGAAGTAGCTTTGTACACAGGGACACAGTCATGCTGGAACAGAGAAAGGCCTTCACCAAACTTTTCCCACAAGGTTGCCTAAATTGTCTTTTTATGCTGTAACTGTATTCTTCACTGGAAACACCTGAACTCAATCATATGGAGGGGTAGCCACATACATTTGTCCTTTTATAGGTATGTTTGGAGATCAGGTGTCAGCTAGCGATGAGCTTGGGCGTGTTGGGACAAGGATGAGCACCTGCTAGGAAGCTGTCACCTGCATGGACCAATCATTTGCAGCGGGGTCATTCCATGTACTGCAGCCACACTTCTACAAGGGGTGTGTTTATGCCTGGCTGCGGGGTAGGGATTTGTTTGTATAGGAGACAGCTTCCTGGCAGGCTTGCACACGTGGGTTTGGATCCTAGTCTGAACACACCCGAACTCATCACTGGTATCCACAAACCTTTGGCTGTATAGTGTAAATCTGATAAAATGCAAGTAAAAATAATTTTAATATGTCGGTGAATCAATGCAAACATGTTAACGGAAATATAAGGGAAGTGTGTAGGCTTCCATACAGTGGTCGTGATTTCGATGCTGAAGGGCTAAGTTCACCTTTAATACTCCTTTACTATATACCAGTCCCTGCACCCCCAAATCCATGCAGTGACAGTCAGTAGGGGTTCTTCTCCCCACATCCACTGTCACAAATTAAAAACGGCTCTGCTGTGCGGGCTTGGTTCACACAGCCATGTCATTCATTCAGAGGAATCTGTGAATGAATGAACTACAAATCCATCTTAAACTACAGCAGAAGGCTTTAGTCCTAAGTCAACTGCAAGGGTGCTAGTGAGCACTCTCCTAATTCATCGACACTTCTACAGCTCTCAGACAGCCTACGAAAGCCTTATGGGCAGAAAGCTGTTGGCAGTGTCTTCAGGAGCCTGACATTTCACCCATGAACTGCTGATTGTGAGTGCAATGTTCTTCATGCTCCTGAGAAACAAAAAAATAAATGCACATTTTCGACCTGCAAAACATGTCGATTCAATATATAGATATATCAAAAAACTTAAAGGAACACTTTTTAATCAGAGTGTAGCATGAAGTCAATTCAACTCCTGGGATATTGATCTGGTCAGTTAAGTAGCAAAGGGGGTTGTTAATCAGTTTCAGCTGCTTTGGTGTTAATGAAATTAATAACAAGTGCACTAGATGGGAAATTATGAGACTATCTGAAAAACAGGAATGGTTTTACAGGTGAGGCCACTGACATTCTTTTTCTCTACTCATCTTTTCTGACCGTTTTTCACTAGTTTTGCATTTGGCTAGGGTCAGTGTCACTACTGGCAGCATGAGGCCATACCTGGACCCTACAGATGTTACACAGTGTATGCATATATGTATTTTTTTGTTTATAGCACAACAAAATGAGAAATGCAGAGGTGATCAAGTACCACTGAAAGAAAGCTTTATTTGTGGGGGGAAAAAGGACATTTAATTTATGTACAGCTTTGCATGACCGCGCAATTGTCAGTTAAAGCAAAGCAGCGCCGTATCGCAAAAAAATGGCCTGGTCAGGAAGGGTAGGTTAATCCTCTGGAGGGCAGATGGTTAATTTCATTAACACCAAAGCAGCTGAAACTGATTAACAACCACCTCTGCTACTTAACTGACCAGATCAATATCCCAGGAGTTTCATTGACTTGATGCTATACTCTGATTAAAAAGCATACCTTTAATTTTTTTGAAGTGTGTGTGTTTGTATATAATACATATATGTGTGTGTGTGTGTGTATATATATATATATATAGAATATATATGTATGTGTATATACAGTGAAGGAAATAAGTATTTCATCCCCTGCTGATTTTGAATGTTTGCCCACTCACAAAGAAATGATCAGTCTAATAATCGAATGTTCGGTGTATTGTAACACTGAGAGACAGAATAGCAACAAAAAATTCAAAAGAAATGCATGTCTAACAAATTATGTACTGATTTGCATGTTCATGAGGGAAATAAGTATTTGATCCCCTATCATTCAGCAGGATTTCTGGCTACCAGGTGTCTTTCATACAGGTAACAAGCTGAGATTAGAAGCAGTCTCTTAAAGGGAGTGATGCTAATCTGATTTTTTTTTTACCTGTATAAAAGACACCTGTCCACAGGAGCAATCAAACAATCAGATTCCAAACCCTCCACCATGGCAAAGGCCAAAGAGCTGTCCAAGGATGTCAGGGACAAGATTGTAGACCTACACAAGGCTGGACTGGGCTACAAAACTATCGCCAAGCAGCTTGGTGAGAAGGTGACAACAGTTGGTGCAATCATTCGCAAATGGAAGAAACACAAAACAACTGTCAGTCTCCCTAGGTCTGGTGCACCATGCAAGATCTCACCTCGTGGAGTGTCAATGATCATGAGAACAGTGAGGAATCATCCCAGAACTACACGTGAGGATCTTGTCAATGATCTCCAGGCAGCTGGGACCACAGTCACCAAGAAAACAATTGGTAACACACTACGCTGACAAGGATTCAAATCCTGCAGAGCCCACAAGGTCCCTCTGCTCAAGAAAGCACATGTCCAGGCCCATCTGAAGTTTGCCACTGAACATCTGAATGATGCAGAGGAGGACTGGTTGAAGTGTTTTGGTCAGATGAGACCAAAATTGAGCTGTTTGGCATCAACTCAACTCGCCGTGTTTGGAGGAGGAGGAATGCTGCCTATGACCCCAAGAACACCATCCCAACTGTCAAACATGGTGGTGGAAACATTCTGCTTTGGGGGTATTTTTTTGCTAAGGGGACAGGACAACTGCACCGCATCAAAGGGACTATGGACGGGGCAATGTACTGTCAAATCTTGGGTGAGAATCTTCTTCCCTCAGCCAGGGCATTGAAAATGGGTCATGACAATGACCCAAAACACATGGCCCAGGCAACAAAGGAGTGGTTCAAGAAGAAGCACATTAAGCTCCTGGAGTGGCCTAGCCAGTCTCCAGACCTTAATCCGATTGAAAATATGTGGAGGGAGCTGAAAGTTTGAGTTGCCAAACATCAGCCACCGAACCTTAATGACTTGGAGAGGATCTGCCAAGAGGAGTGGGCCAAAATCTCTCCTGAGATGTGTGCAAACCTGGTGGCCAGCTACAAGAAACGTCTGACTTCTGTGATTGCCAACAAGGGATTTGCCACCAAGTACTAAGTCATGTTTTGTGAAGGGGATCAAATACTTATTTTCCTCATGAACATGCAAATCAGTGTATCATTTGTTAGACATGCATTTCTTTTGAAATTTTTGTTGCTATTCTGTCTCTCAGTGTTATAATACACCTACCATTCGATTATTAGACTGATCATTTCTTTGTGAGTGGGCAAACATTCAAAATCAGCAGGGGATCAAATACTTATTTCCTTCACTGTATATATTTTTTTTAGGGAGGGGGGGTGAACTTTATTTTTTTAATTTAGCCTTTAATTCATTCATAATAGTTGTGATTGGCTTTTTTTTTTTTGCATAACCAAGATAACTTTTATAATCCAGGTACTATGAGCTGGACACCAGTAAAAATCTGAGAGAAAATCTGAAGAAGAAAACATTAATTGAGTTCCCAACTCTGTATGTAACATTGAAAGGCTTCAGCGAAGACATGGTGCTGATAGATCAAGGTGGGCAGATTTGGACATTTTATTTTTGTGAGTGGTTAGCCCTTGGGTCCTATATTCAGTTCCTAGAAAGTCTGCAGGGAATGTGTCCTTTCTCCTATCTCTTTATAGTATCAACTGTTGTTGCTGTAGCTGTTTGTAAACTGCGGCTGTATATGTTTAGTATGACAGGGCACGCTGACCACCAACTTGCAAAGCGCTGCTGGACCCCTAAAGCTCCTCTACTTATATCAACATTTCTGAAGTCATTACTTGCAGAGACCTAGGCACATGTGTGTCACCCATGAGGAAATACAAGTGCTTGGCAGTTGGTGATACAGGCACCACTAGGGAGGTGGTATGCCTATTCCACCTATACCAGGCACTTGAGGCAGTACTCTGGGGAAACTGAGTTCCCCAACTAAAGTTACGCTTTGGAAACACGTTGCCTGATAGAGGATGCCTGTTTCCATTTGTATTCCTTACATGCTGTACAAGTTTACTGCAAAAGTGATGTCTTATTCTTCGAGAAGGGTTGACTGTGCTTTTGTCTGTGTGCATTGATGGAAGTATGCCCATGATTTCAGCAAGAGAGTGTAGGTAGCCAAAGCATTGCGTGTAACGTAAAACATAAAAAAAATGCCAGTGCTAATATTAAACCTAGAAATCAATAAAAATCCAATAATTTATATAGCAGTGAATTTCATACAGTGAATACAATCAGTAAAAGGTAAAAGAAACAAACAACATTTTAAAATAAAGTAAAAAGTAAAGCGTCCATATGAAACGTAAATTACAAATTCATGTTACAGTTAAAGTCCCTTCTTCTCCAAAACCAATCAGTATACATAAAGTGCCAAGTGAGATCTATGTTGCAGTGGTACACCACGATGTTAAAAGAGGTGTGGGGCCTCTTACGAGACCAGGTGGACCATAAAGTTATAAATGGTCATAAAGTACTCACCTCGAAGACTGTGCAATCACGACTTCATAGCAGGCTTGTAGCCGTAATAGATGATACTCCAGAACAGACGGACCATTAGAAGATGAAAGTAACGGCACTCTGCACCCGAATAGAGGTCCAGCACAGTGGATCAATGGCTGTGACATCAGTAGATAAAAAATGAAGAAAATGCACACGTAGTGAAGTATGCCCAAAAAGACATTTTATTCTTTAAGATCAACGTTCACATCCAAAAAGTGCGATGAAAGATAAAAAGCACTGTTTACATAAAAAACTTTGTGGCAAGCAGATGGCTCCAGCATGGAAAGATGCTCAACTCTGCCGGCAACACAGGGAGCAACGCAACATTTGAGTTGAGTGTAAAGTGTATACATATGCAAAACCTTTTTTGTTTTATAGTTTAAAACCGTGTGGGGAAAAAAAGTTGAACTGGGTATACACTAGTAGAATTTTGTCAAAATTTTTCATGTTTGTTCGATTTTCTAATTGTTAGTGGGGCCAAATCGACATTGGTTTTTGACTGCATTGACAAGAAAATTTAAAGTAGCAGGATGGAAAATTATTCTTGAACAAATTTCTAAGTGTTTGTGGATTTTGTTCGGAAAATTTCATCCATTCCAAAATTGAATGATAAAAGCAAAGAAAACGAAGTACTTGAGAAAGTACAGAGAAGGGCAACTAAACTGATACCAGGCATGGAGGAGCTCAGCTATGGGAAAGATTAGAGGAAGTGAATTTATTCTCTCTTGAGAAGAGGAGATTAAGGGGGGATATGATCTCCATGTATAATACATAAGGGGGGATATGATCTCCATGTATAATACATAAGGGGGAATGTGATCTCCATGTATAATACATAAGGGGGGATATGATCTCCATGTATAATACATAAGGGGGGATATGATCTCCATGTATAATACATAAGGGGTGATATGATCTCCATGTATAATACATAAGGGGGGATATGATCTCCATGTATAATACATAAGGGGTGATATGATCTCCATGTATAATACATAAGGGGTGATATGATCTCCATGTATAATACATAAGGGGGATATGATCTCCATGTATAATACATAAGGGGGGATATGATCTGCATGTATAATACATAAGGGGGGGATATGATCTCCATGTATAATACATAAGGGGGGATATGATCTCCATGTATAATACATAAGGGGGGATATGATCTCCATGTATAATACATAAGGGGGGGATATGATCTCCATGTATAATACATAAGGGGGGATATGATCACCATGTATAATACATAAGGGGGGATATGATCTCCATGTATAATACATAAGGGGGGATATGATCACCATGTATAATACATAAGGGGGATATGATCACCATGTATAATACATAAGGGGGGGTATGATCTCCATGTATAATACATAAGGGGGGGATATGATCACCATGTATAATACATAAGGGGGGGGGGGTATGATCACCATGTATAATACATAAGGGGGGGATATGATCACCATGTATAATACATAAGGGGGGGGGGATATGATCACCATGTATAATACATAAGGGGGGGGGGATATGATCACCATGTATAATACATAAGGGGGGGATATGATCTCCATGTATAATACATAAGGGGGGATATGATCTCCATGTATAATACATAAGGGGGGATATGATCTCCATGTATAATACATAAGGGGGGATATGATCTCCATGTATAATACATAAGGGGGGATATGATCTCCATGTATAATACATAAGGGGGGATATGATCTCCATGTATAATACATAAGGGGGGATATGATCTCCATGTATAATACATAAGGGGGGATATGATCTCCATGTATAATACATAAGGGGGGATATGATCTCCATGTATAATACATAAGGGGGGATATGATCTCCATGTATAATACATAAGGGGGGATATGATCTCCATGTATAATACATAAGGGGGATATGATCTCCATGTATAATACATAAGGGGGGGGGGGGATATGATCACCATGTATAATACATAAGGGGGGATATGATCTCCATACATGATACATAAGAGGGGATATGATCTCCATGTATAATACATAAGGGGGGATATGATCTCCATGTATAATACATAAGGGGGGGATATGATCTCCATGTATAATACATAAGGGGGGGATATGATCTCCATGTATAATACATAAGGGGGGATATGATCACCATGTATAATACATAAGGGGGGATATGATCTCCATGTATAATACATAAGGGGGGATATGATCTCCATGTATAATACATAAGGGGGGATATGATCTCCATGTATAATACATAAGAGGGGATATGATCTCCATGTATAATACATAAGGGGGGGATATGATCTCCATGTATAATACATAAGGGGGGATATGATCTCCATGTATAATACATAAGGGGGGATATGATCTCCATGTATAATACATAAGGGGGGATATGATCAACATGTATAATACATAAGGGGGGATATGATCTCCATGTATAATACATAAGGGGGATATGATATCCATGTATAATACATAAGGGGGGATATGATCTCCATGTATAATACATAAGGGGGATATGATCTCCATGTATAATACATAAGGGGGGATATGATATCCATGTATAATACATAAGAGGGGATATGATCTCCATGTATAATACATAAGGGGGGGATATGATCTCCATGTATAATACATAAGGGGGGATATGATCTCCATGTATAATACATAAGGGGGGATATGTTCAACATGTATATTACATAAGGGGGATATGATCAACATGTATAAATACATCAGTGGTTCATATAGTGAACTCGGTGTAGAGTTATTCACCCTGAGGTCATCACAGAGGACAAGGGGGCACTCTACGTCTGGAGGAAAAGAAATGTAATCTCTAAACACGGAAAGGTTTCTTCACAGTAAGAGCTGTTAAAATGTGGAATAGACTCCCTCAAGAGTTGGTTCTGGCCAGCTCAGTGGATTGCTTCAAAAAAGTCCTGGATTGTTTCCTAGATACACAGAATATAACTGGATACTAACATTTATAGGTAAAGTTGATTCTGGGAATATCCGATTGCCTCTCGGGGGATCAGGAAGGAATTTTTTTCCCAGCAGGAGCAAATTGGATCATGCTTTGCTGAGTTTTTTTTGCCTTCCTCTGGATCAACTGTGGGTATAGGATTATAACTTTTTTTTTTTTTCCTCTATGGTTGAACTGGATGGACTTTTTTGTCTTTTTTCAGCCAGACTAACTATGTAACTATATAAGTACTTTTCAAACGGTATCAAGCCATTGAATGTACTGAAAATTCTCATACAAATTTACATCGAAAATCTAATAGTGTATAGCCAGCTTAAGAATCTCTGATGGGTATATTATTTCCATCCGCTTCACGGCTGGGGAAATTCACCTTCTATGTCCCATTGAGGGGAAATCTAAAATTTTAGACTTGTCAATAGGTGGGAGACCCAGTGAGGACAAATGTGAAAACATGCAATAAGGAATTCTGCTTGCTTTTGGAAATGTTTCCTTTCATTTCTGCCGTGTCAGGAAGTGAAGGGAAATCTCCCTAGCAGGACACAGATGGCAACAAAATATCCCAATATGGGTTTTAGGCTCCATTCACACTAGTGCGACTCTGAAGTAGCACGATTTCAAGTGCAACTTTGGAGTTCAACTTTGGATGGGTTAGACCTAGATGCCACTTTGGCTTTGACCATTGATGATGAACAAATGTTGCACAACTGTCATATGTATATCATTCAGGTGCGACTTTCATGCAACTTTTGAAGGTTTACATTGCAGTCTATGGCACTCAAGTCGCATGAAAGTCAGACCAAAGTAGTATAGGAAGTTTTTTAAAGTTGCAGCAACTTTGATTCTCACATATTTGAACAGCTGACATTGAAAAACACTGGGTGCCGCTTTAGTGTCCAAAGTCACATAAGAGTGAATGGAGCCTAAAACTTTTTTCGCTCTAACCAAAACAAAAAAAACCAATTTTTTGCTATACATACCGTATTTGCCGGCGTATAAGACGACTGGGCGTATAAGACGACTGGGCGTATAAGACGACCCCCTACTTTTCCTGCTAAAATGTAGTGTTTGGGCTATACTCGCCGTATAAGACTACCCCTCTTCCAATGCACACCAGTGGGAGCAATAGTGCCCAATCATTGGTGTCAGTGGGAGGAATAGTGCCCCATCATTGGTATTAGTGGCAGGAATAGTGCCCCATCATTAGTATCAGTGGGGGGATTAGGTGCCCCATCATTGGTATCAGTGGGAGGAATAGTGCCCCATCATTGGTATCAGTGGGAGGAATAGTGTCCCATCATTGGTGTCAGTGGGAGGAATAGTGTCCCATCATTGGTATCAGTGTGAGGAATAGTGCCCCATCATTGGTGTCAGTGGGAGGAATAGTGCCCCATCATTGGTATCAGTGGCAGGAATAGTGCCCCATCATTAGTATCAGTGGGGGGAATAGGTGCCCCATCATTGGTATCAGTGGCAGGAATAGTGCCCCATCATTGGTATTAGTGGCAGGAATAGTGCCCCATCATTAGTATCAGTGGGGGGATTAGGTGCCCCATCATTGGTATCAGTGGGAGGAATAGTGTCCCATCATTGGTGTCAGTGGGAGGAATAGTGTCCCATCATTGGTATCAGTGTGAGGAATAGTGCCCCATCATTGGTGTCAGTGGGAGGAATAGTGCCCCATCATTGGTATCAGTGGCAGGAATAGTGCCCCATCATTAGTATCAGTGGGGGGAATAGGTGCCCCATCATTGGTATCAGTGGCAGGAATAGTGCCCCATCATTGGTATTAGTGGCAGGAATAGTGCCCCATCATTAGTGTCAGTGGGAGGAATAGTGTCCCATCATTGGTATCAGTGTGAGGAATAGTGCCCCATCATTGGTGTCAGTGGGAGGAATAGTGCCCCATCATTGGTATCAGTGGCAGGAATAGTGCCCCATCATTAGTATCAGTGGGGGGAATAGGTGCCCCATCATTGGTATCAGTGGGAGGAATAGTGCCCCATCATTGGTATCAGTGGCAGGAATAGTGCCCCATCATTGGTATCAGTGGCAGGAATAGTGCCCCATCATTAGTATCAGTGGGGGGAATAGGTGCCCCATCATTGGTATCAGTGGCAGGAATAGTGCCCCATCATTGGTATCAGTGGGAGGAATAGTGCCCCATCATCGGTGTCAGTGGGAGGAATAGTGCCCCATCATTGGTATCAGTGGGAGGAATAGTGCCCCATCATTAGTATCACTGGGGGGAATAGTGCCCCATCATTGGTGTCGGTGGGAGGAATAGTGCCCCATCATTGGTATCAGTGGGAGGAATAGTGCCCCATCATTGGTGTCAGTGGGAGCAATAGTGCCCAATCATTGGTGTCAGTGGGAGGAATAGTGCCCCATCATTGGTATTAGTGGCAGGAATAGTGCCCCATCATTAGTATCAGTGGGGGGATTAGGTGCCCCATCATTGGTATCAGTGGGAGGAATAGTGCCCCATCATTGGTATCAGTGGGAGGAATAGTGTCCCATCATTGGTGTCAGTGGGAGGAATAGTGTCCCATCATTGGTATCAGTGTGAGGAATAGTGCCCCATCATTGGTGTCAGTGGGAGGAATAGTGCCCCATCATTGGTATCAGTGGCAGGAATAGTGCCCCATCATTAGTATCAGTGGGGGGAATAGGTGCCCCATCATTGGTATCAGTGGCAGGAATAGTGCCCCATCATTGGTATTAGTGGCAGGAATAGTGCCCCATCATTAGTATCAGTGGGGGGATTAGGTGCCCCATCATTGGTATCAGTGGGAGGAATAGTGCCCCATCATTGGTATCAGTGGGAGGAATAGTGTCCCATCATTGGTGTCAGTGGGAGGAATAGTGTCCCATCATTGGTATCAGTGTGAGGAATAGTGCCCCATCATTGGTGTCAGTGGGAGGAATAGTGCCCCATCATTGGTATCAGTGGCAGGAATAGTGCCCCATCATTAGTATCAGTGGGGGGAATAGGTGCCCCATCATTGGTATCAGTGGCAGGAATAGTGCCCCATCATTGGTATCAGTGGGAGGAATAGTGCCCCATCATCGTTGTCAGTGGGAGGAATAGTGCCCCATCATTGGTATCAGTGGGAGGAATAGTGCCCCATCATTAGTATCACTGGGGGGAATAGTGCCCCATCATTGGTGTCGGTGGGAGGAATAGTGCCCCATCATTGGTATCAGTGGCAGGAATAGTGCCCCATCATTAGTATCAGTGGGGGGAATAGTGCCCCATCATTGGTGTCAGTGGGAGGAATAGTGTCCCATCATTGGTGTCAGTGGGGGGAATAGTGCCCCATCATTGGTGTCAGTGGGAGGAATGGTGTCCCATCATTGGTGTCAGTGGGGGGTGGAATAGTGCCCCATCATTGGTGTCAGTGGGGGGGTGGAATAGTGCCCCATCATTGGTGTCAGTGGGGGGGGGGGGAATAGTGCCCCATCGTTGGTGTCAGTGGGGGGAGGAATAGTCCCCCATCATTGGTGTCAGTGGGAGGAATAGTGCTCCATCATTGGTATCAGTGGGGAGGAATAGTGCCCCATCATTGGTGTCAGTGGGGAGGAATAGTGCCCCATCATTGGTGTCAGTGGGAGGAATAGTGCCCCATCATTGGTATCAGTGATGGAGTACTATTCCTCCCACTGACACCAATGACACTTGCTGACCCTGTTCTAGTATGGTGCTGCTGCAGCCAGCATATGTGGTTGCAGCAGCACCTCTACACGGCACACTTACCTGCTGCTCCGGCACTCGATTTTCATGGGGCTGCTCGGCTCCGCCCCCTCGCCGGTGATTGGCCGCCTGTGTGCCTTTCCTGAGCTACAGTTCTGGCGGCCAATCACCGGTGAGGAGGCGGAGCTGAGCAGCCGCGCGAACATCCAGTGGTCGAACTGAAGGAGCAGCCGCGCTTCCTGGACCGGATCGTCGTGGGACCGGAGCCAGGTAAGAGACAGCAGCCCCTGCAAACCCCTGTACTTAGTGTCCCTTCCGTTGGAAGGGGAGGGGGCGGCGGCGGCACAGCGCCGCCCCCCTAAAAAGTGTCAGTATGCCGTATACCGGCGTATAAGACGACCCCCGACTTTTGAGAAGATTTTCAAGGGTCAAAAAGTCGTCTTATACGCCGGCAAATACGGTACATTAGTTGGGAGGTTTGGATTGGAATGAAAGCATTCCTTATGAAAGGCCCTGACAATAATCTGTTTGTTCTCTCTTTCTAGGAAATAAACCCTCACCATCTGTTTTATGAAGAAAGGGTGAAAATGCATTTCATCTCATTGTGTAAAAAAAGAAAAGAAAAAAGGACTCTGTACATGTGTAAAGGAACTTGCTGTATTATTGTAACCTGTTTGTATGTAAATTGGATACATTTATTTTTTACTAGCAGGGCATCATTTGAATTAGTTGGCCATTTGTTGCTCTTCCCATTTTTGTAAATCTTTTACTCATTGGATAGATGTTGTGATTTAATTGCATTTTATTTTATCATAAAGAACATGTCAAACGTTCTGTGGTATTTGTGGTGTGTTCATTAATTGCAATGATCTTGCAGTGCAGTGGCTGCCAGTGCTAATCATTAAATATCAAAATGTGATTTCAGTACCTCTGTTGTGAATTTTGAAAATCTCTTTCTCCACAATACTAGCAGCAACAGAGGTACATGACGGCTTATTTAAAGCTCCTTTTATTGCTTTATTAATCTTTAGCTGAAGCATCATGCTGCTCATTCTTGAAGGGCCCATTCACACTATTGTATATGGCATTTCAGCACACCTTGTTGAAGGACGTTCATTGAGCTCAACATTATTTGTTGTTAGAAATGCCACCTGCACGGTTTTTGTTGCGTAGTGGAGTGACTAGGCCCTACAGGTTCTACGGGTGCTCTGAATTGCATCTGTTTCACAGGTTTTGTAAACCACTTAAAGCGAAGTTCCAGTTGATTTAAAAAAAATTAAGTCAGCGGCTACAAAAAGTGTATCTGCTGACTTTTAAAATAAAGACACCTGTCCCTCGGTCCAGCAGTGTCCTCAGCACGGCTGTTTTCACCAGCCGTCTTCTCTCTCCAGCATCTTCGGTGTGGGCACCCGGCTGTGACAGCTTGACAGGGTGCCCGCTACACATGCACGCGTAGCGCTGCACTTTGTGAATGGTCCCGTTGTCTTCTCGGACCTATCGTGTGTCCCAGAATACTACAGGGAGGGAGGGGGGAGGACAACTTCTGCTTCCAATCACCTGAGGCGATCGCAGCGGAAGTGAGAGCAAGTACCTTTCAAATTTGGTTACCTGCTCCCCAAAGATCCTTAACGGGGAGCGTGGGACAAAGGTCTAAAGCGGAACTATCCCTTTTGGATGGAGCTCCACTGTAAACCGCAGGCAAAAAAAAAATCCCCTGCAAGGTAATGTCGTAATGTTAGTATACATCGCATACTAGCACATTACGTAAAACTTACCTTAAACTGAAGCCCTCCAGCGGCACACTGTCATCACTACAGAGGCTTCAATCTTCACCTGGTCTTCCTTCCGGGCCATCTGACAGGCTGGGCTGCGATGACGTCACTCCCACGCATGCGTGCGGGAGTCCCGGGCCATGGCACAGTACTCTGAAGGAACGGCACGGGTATGCCACTCTTTCAGAGCGCATGCGCCGGCTTTTAAAAAAGAGAAAATATCTCCTAAACAGTGCACATTTATTTATTTTACCTACAGGTAATCTTTATTATAAATTTAGCTGTAGTTAAAAGTTGAAAAATCTAGTTTACTACCACTTTAAATAAACAGGTAGTGTGGATCAAAAATCGTCAGCCCTGTAGTGAAATTGTGTTCCTAGGAAAACAAAGGTTGAATAAGGTTACCCATCTCCTACTACCTGCTGTGCCCATTAAAATGTCCTGTTCTGTTTATTTTACATTGTGAGATACAACATTGCCGACTTTTCACAGTAGGTATTTACTTGTCCTCACTTCCAACACAAAACCTAAAAACAAGCAGCTTTTTTGGGTGGAGTCATTTTTGCCCCTTTTTAGCCATCAGTGTATCCACAACTGCCGATGTATAACATAGATAAAGCCATAATGTAGGACTCTTTCACACTGGCAGTGGAAAAAGCAGGCAGTTGAGCTGCGCGTTTACTGCCTTCCGACTTAAAGTCTACAATACGGCTGGAGGGGCTGTTCACATGTTACAGCTGTGATTCTTTATGTCACAAGCACTGTAAATTGGACACCGCATATTGAGTTCGCAGGAGGCACCGCCTGTCAAATTAGACCAGTTAGGTCAGTGGGACCGCACTGCATCTAAGAGCTAAACGTTTCGCTCACGTTTGTGATGCATTAGTCCCATTGTAAGAAAAACAAAACAGGCATTCAGGAGGGGGCAGAATCATCAACTGAATGCCTGACAGCGGCTGCTTAGCCTCACTAGTGTGAACTTAGCCTTACAATACCAGAATTACCAACTTACAGAGGATGCAGCTGGAAATGTCATGGGTTGACTGGTAAATCCAATAAAAACTCCAAATCCAGCATTTCTCAATATTTTTATGGAAACCCCTTACTGTACTAGGTGGGATTTCGCGACCCAGATCTCATCCTTGCATTTTGACTTTGGGGGGGGGGGGGGGGCAATTTTCCACCTGCATCAAGGCGGTAAAGCGTTTGTGTGACCATACTTTAAAACTGCTCTCGTTTGCATCTTCTTGTTCTAAAAAAAGAAACTCTGACAACACGTATCACTTCACACATGATTTTAGGGACAAAACTAAGATTGATCTAGTTAAGCGAGCCCGGGGGTCTTGTGCTGAAATATGAAGACAGGAAACCTCTTAACTGAACATGCGGTATGAATGTATGGAATTCTATTACTCTACAGCTTGTGGAGACACTGACTGCGAGCTTCGGTAAGGGATTTGTATATTTAAGATCTCTGAAAATTGTCATTTTACAAGCATTTTAGTATATAAAAGAATTATGAACTTAAAGTGAACCTGTGCATTGTTCAAACAAGGCAAAAGCTACAGATTCACTCAAATAGAGGCTCTGCATGCTCGGTCTTTTCCTTTTTTTTATGCCACCACTGCGAGTCTGTCCATGTGAAAGGGCTTGTGCCTGGTGATTGGCTGCTTAGTCACAATATTCCTTTATACCTGCAAGTACTGAGTATTTCTCCTTCCCAAGCCAAAAGGAAGGAGTGTGTATGCGGGTGGCATGATCAGCCACCTTTAGACATATCCATTCTCTGCTATATCCCTTGGTTGGCCATTCTTCTTTCCACCTTTTCAGCATGGCAAGACAGGCATGCTCAAATAAATTCACAAACAGACCAGAGGCACTTGATAATTGGTGGACTAATTGGTGGTATAAAATACAGTTAGGAATCCCACATTCTTGTGCTGCTAGCAATCCACTGGGGGAATTGGAACCATAAAGAAACCTGTATGCTGCACAGTGGTATCGGTAAACATCCAGGATAGGAGGAATGGAAACTCGCTTCCAAAATGTCCATAGATAAATGTTGTTTATTCAGAAACCATAGTAAGATGAATAGAATTAATTGGTTAAAACAGGGTCACGTGACCCCAGGTCCACTCCTGCTCTGACATCATCTGGCAGCATCACCACTTCCTATTCTGGGCTCTGCCAATGACATCACTTCATGGTGTGTGTGTAAGAAATAAAGAAATAAATATATATATATATACACACACACACACAGTGAAAGACCTAAGTATTTGATCCCCTGCTGATTTTGAATGTTTGCCCACTCACAAAAAAATGATCAGTCTAAAAATCGAATGGTAGGTGTATTGTAACACTGAGAGACAGAATAGCAACAAAAAAATTCAAAAGAAATGCATGTTCATGAGGGAAATAAGTATTTGATCCCCTATCATTCAGCAGGATTTCTGGCTACCAGGTGTTTTTCATGTAGGTAACAAGCTAAGATTAGAAGTAGTCTCTTAAAGGGAGTGCTGCAAATCTAATTTTGTTACCTGTTTAAAAGATACCTGTCTACAGGAGCGATCAAACAATCAGATTCCATACTTGTCAGGGACAAGATTGGTAGCCCAGTCCAGTCTTGTGTATGTCTACAAACTATCACCAAGCAGCTTGGTGAGAAGGTGACTACAGTTGGTGCAATCATTTGCAAATGGAAGAAACACAAAACAACTGTCAGTCTCCCTAGGTCTGGGACACCATGCACGATCTCACCTCGTGGAGTGTCAAAGATCATGAAAACAGTGAGGAATCATCCCAGAACTATACATGAGGATCTTGCCAATGATCTCAAGGCAGCTGGGACCACAGTCACCAAGAAAACAATTGGTAACACACTACGCCGACAAGGAATGAAATCCTGCAGAGCCCACAAGGTCTCTCTGCTCAAGAAAGCACATGTCCAGGCCCATCTGAAGTTTGCCACTGAACATCTGAATGATGCAGAGGAGGACTGGTTGAAAGTGTTGTGGTCAGATGAGACCAAAATTGAGCTCTTTGTTATCAACTCGACTTGCCGTGTTTAGAGGAGGATGAATGCTGCCTATGACCCCAAGAACACCATCCCAACTGTCAAATGTGGTGGAAACCTTCTGCTTTGGGGGTGTTTTTCTGTTAAGGGGACAGGACAACTGCACCGCATCAAAGGGACGATGGACGGGGCAATGTACCATCAAATCTTGGGTGAGAATCTTCTTCCCTCAGCCAGGGCATTGAAAATGGATTGTGGATGGGTGTTCCAGCATGACAATGACCCAAAACACACGGCCAAGGCAACAAAGGAGTGGCTCAAGAAGAAGCACATTAAGGTCCCAGAGTGGCCTAGCCAGTCTCCAGACCTTAATCCAATTGAAAATATGTGGAGGGAGCTGAAAGTTCAAGTTGCCAAACGTCAGACATCTGACCTCTGTGATTGCCAACAAGGGATTTGCCACCAAGTACTAAGTCATGTTTTGTGAAGGGGATCAAATACTTATTTCCCTCAAGAACATGCAAATCAGTGTATCATTTGTTAGACATGCATTTCTTTTGAATTTTTTGTTGCTATTCTGTCTCTGTGTTACAATACACCTACCATTCGATTTTTAGACTGATCATTTTTTTGCGAGTGGGCAAACATTCAAAATCAGCAGGGGATCAAATACTTATTTCCTTCACTGTGTGTGTATATATACAGTTGTGTTCAAAATAATAGCAGTCAGACATCACTAACCTGATCAATCACTGTTTTTGGTAGAAATGATATTTCTACATGGCAAATAATTTACTAGCAGGTGTAGTAGAGTAATAGAAATCCAATAGACCCAACAGTCATGACATGCATGCTGCTGATTCTGTGTAATTGAATCACTAATTGAAAGGGGCATGTTCAAAAATAATAGCAGTGTGGAGTTCTATTAGTGAGGTCATTCATTCTTTGAAAAATAGGATCCCTTATTTAAGGAAGGAAGACAGCAAATGTTGTACATGCTGGTTACAGTGCATTTCTCTCTGAAATTCTGAGGAAAATCGGTCGTTCCAGACATTGTTCAGAAGAACAGCGTACCTTGATTAAAAAGTTGATTGGAGAGGGGAAAACATATAAAGAAGTGCAGAAAATGATAGGATGCTTAGCTAAAATGATCACAAATGCTTTAAAATGGCAACCAAAACCTGAAAGACGTGGAAGAAAGCGAAAAACTACCATTCGAATGGATAGAAGAATAGCCAAAATGGCAAGGACTCAGCCAACCATCAGCTCCAGGAAGATCAAAGAAGGTGTAAAGTTCCCTGTGAGTACTGTTACAATTAGAAGACGCCTATGTGAAGCCAAGCTATCTGCAAGAAGCCCCCGCAAAGTCCCACTGTTGAAAAAAAGACATGTGCTGAAGAGGTTACAATTTGCCAAAGAGCACATTGACTGGCCTAAAGAGAAATGGCGCAACATTTTGTGGACTGATGAAAGTAAGATTGTTCTTTTTGGGTCTAGTGGCCGGAGACATTTTGTCAGACGACCCCGAAACACTGAATTCAAGCCACAGTACACTGTGAAGACAGTGAAGCATGGTTGCGCAAGCATCATGATATGGGGATGTTTCTCATACTACGGTGTTGGGCCTATTTATCGCATACCAGGGATCATGGATCAGTTTGAATACATCAGAATACTTGAAGAGGTCATGCTGCCTTATGCTGAAGAGGAAATGCCCTTGAAATGGGTGTTCCAACAAGACAACGACCCCAAACACACCAGTAAACGTGCAACATCTTGGTTCCAGACCAACAAGATTGACGTTATGGAGTGGCCAGCCCAATCCCCGGATCTTAATCCAATAGAAAACGTGTGGGGCGACATCAAAAATGCAGTTTCTGAGGCAAAACCAAGAAATAGAGAAGAACTGTGGAATGTAGTCCAATCATCCTGAGCTGGAATACCTGTTCACAGGTGCCAGAAGTTGGTTGACTCCATGCAACACAGATGTACAGCAGTTCTCAGAAACAGTGCTTATACAACGAAATATTCATTAAGTGATTCAAAGGAAAGCAAAATCTTCAAACATTTCTCAGTTTATATAGTGAATGTTTGAGTTTGTAAAGAAGAATACAAACACTGCTATTTTTTTGAACAGTCTAATATTCACTTTTCTTCAATTTTTTTAGAGGAGCAACACAAATTTGATATATTTTTGTTCATGTTTTGATTTGGAATAGAATGTGTAGTGTTCCCAACGCATTTGAGTGTATGGAAATAAAAGCTATTAGAAGGATTTTCAGCTTTATTCACTTTTTTCAACACAGTGCTATTATTTTGAACACAACTGTGTGTGTGTATGTATATATATATATATATATATATATCTTTTGGTGGTATTCCCCTGGTTGCTGTATATCGAATGGGAGCTGGTCTTTATATTGGTGGAGCATCGATGGTTTCTCTGTCTTTGTTCTTTCCTAGGACCTCACTGTCTTGTATGTGTTCCCTACAAGTGCTGGGCTAATTTTTGATGTACAGAGTACTGGATGTGACCCTGTTTTAAGCAATAACTTCTGTTCATTTTACTATGGTTTCTGAATAAATTACATTTATCTATGGACATTTTGGACAATATCCTTGATAATTACTGATACCGCTGTCTAGACTAGTGCACAGCATACAGGTTTCTTCAAGAGAGGCATGTTGCAGACTCGTCAGGGGCCGGAATTTCAAAGAAAAAAAAAAGGCTTTGGCATTGTCACGTAAAGCCTATGGATAACATTTAGGAGCATCTAGTAAAGTTTATCATTTGAAGTTTAAATATGGGCATGAGCATTAACACAGCCATTTTTTGTTTTTCTGTGTTCCCCCTGTAAAATAGAATTATTAACTGTTGATCCTGCCAGTAAATAGTTTTTTTTGGACCCCTTTCCATTGACAGGGTGAAAACTGTTAGTTTTGTCATTACATTGAGCAGCAGTGTTGTCATCCTGTGGCCTGGGAGGTCATAGATGGACAAGTAGATTCAAATAGACTTTAAGTGACAAAAAAAAGTAAAGCTTAACACCAGCCAACACTTTTTAAGAAGTTATGGTAATCATTTTAATTTATTTTGGAAAAAAATGTTTCAACCACATGAATAAAAGCAGACCATTGTAAAGCACCCCCTGTAGTGTTAGAATGTTCATCCTAACTCCTGTAACTACCACTTTTACTGGACCATTTTACCTTTGTGAAAATTTTAGAAAAATATAAATCAAGGAACCTGGAATTTAAAAAAAAAAATAATGAAAGTCCATATACTGAATACTTTCATTACAGGTATCAACCAAATAATTTGCCAGAATACAGTATTCTTTCTTTAGTGGTCTTTGTAAATGCTAATGCTGTTTGGATTACATTTTCCAGATATGTCGAGTAAGAAAAGCTTTTTACCCTCTTAAAGGTTTCAGCAGGCTTTTCACATTACTTCTGATTTGAACTTCTTCCACCAAAGTCTGTGCAGTGCTTCCTCTTTCCCAGTCTAAAATGTGAAAAAACGTAAATGTCATTTATCAATTGGAAACCTGGGTTGATATACACAACTGCCTTGATGAAATTAACGCCACATAAGTGCCCCCATCACAGAATCTGAGTGCTCCTATACATTAGAGCTCTCTCCTTGAGTTAGAGGTCTCCCAATCACAGGATCCGAGTACCCCTATACATGAGAGCCCCCTAACACTGAGTGCAAGTGACTACAATACATGAGAGCCACCCCCCAATCACATAAAAGTACCCCCCCACGACAAAGTCTCCCCATCACAGAGTCTATTCATCCATCACTGATGCAGGGAATATGGAATCTCGTGCTCTTAGCACCCTGGGGGAACCCAAATGGCACTCTGGGTGAGAATAACTATTATAGAGGGTAGGATCATTCAATACAGGTTTTGCCTTCTGGGGTACAGGGTGTCATTGCAAGACAATAAAAACACAGGATTCATGTAATTAAACTACTGGGCTTTAATATTGCATTTAACATGCTTTTAATTAATGCCGATGTGGGTTAAAGAGGTTTTTTTTTTTTTGCTGCTTGTTCATTTTAAGAATGTATTATTTGAATGTGTCGTCTGTGTGGTCCAGCTTATCGTGCAGTCTTTTAAAATGGCTTAAATGTTTGAAGTCAGTGTAAATTATTTCTGAAACTGAACTTGGCTACGAAAGGCTATTTGATGTACAAATATTTTATTGCATGCTTGCCAGCTATGTGTCTGTAATAGGGTCTTTTAGTGTTTCTTTGAAAGAATGTTGCCATTTTTCCATAGAAATGCGTGCTTTTTTTGTATGTACATGTCTGATCCATGTGCTTTGAAATTAATGCCCGACTGAAAATACTTTGGTCCATCTGGGAAATATTTTATTAGCTGCATGCGATCCTCTACAGTAATATAACCTATTATTGGCCAGCCAGCAGTGGTTATGCTGGGGGAACTGGTTGTGGCCATAAAATACTTCAGTTACAATTTTAAAAAAATAAATACATTTTTATATGTGTGTGAACTATGGTTTTCTATAACAAGGAAAAAAAAATCCAAATATTTCCTTGCAATAATGACAACAATAATGAGGACAGCACATTCATAGCCAAAACTTTGTTTCATTATGTGCCTAATTCATTTTATAACTCATTTGATATTTAAACCCAAGAGCAAAAATGTAATATAAAGGAGTTTACCCATCCTTTCATGTGGTTGCGGCATTCGGTTCAGCAAATAACAGAAATTACCTATTGACCAGAAATGTCCTGATCCGTACATCAGACCTGCATGAACATATACTCTCTGGGATGCATGTGGAGAGCCGTGCAGCTGACCACCTGTCATTGATTTGAACAGGCTGCCTACATGGGTCTTCACAAAACATCTCTGTAACTCACATGGGTGAACATCAGTACGCCCGTGTGACTGAGTCCTAAACAATGGATTTTTTCTTTTACTTAAGTTCATATTTAAAAAAATAAATAAAAATGCAAATATAAAATTTCAGTAAAAAAAAAAAGGCCATGGGCTTTAAGCTAGAGGAAGTATCATTGGAGTAGGAGTGCTATGATCATTACACTTTGTAGCTCATGTATTCACAAATCTCTGTGGGGGGAAAAGAACCCTGTCACATGGGGTGGGGGTGCTTAGCTACATGTTACACCCTAAACTGAGTGTGGCACGTTGCAAAAGGTGGAGTTGGCCTTTAAAAGCTTTCTTTTTTTTATTAATGTTTTTAGGCGTTAAGCCTAAGCACAGTGCCTTCTCCTAGACCAGCAATGGGCAAACTACGGCCCGGCGGACCTTTTAATCCGGCCCGCGGAGCGTGATACATTGGCTGTCAGGATGTGTGTAGGCGGGGCAGCGTGACGAACGTGAGGGGAGCTAGGCTCCTCTCACAGTCCGCCCTGAAGACCGGAACGGCGCGGGAACACGGCGAGAGGAACGCGCGGAGCAAAGGTAAGTGAATTGACACAGGGGGGACTTGGCTTACTACTTGGGGGGGAATAGTACTGTGGGGGATGAAATACTATATGAGGGATGAATTAATATGGGGGATGAATTACTATATGGGGGATTAATTACTATGCTTACTATGGGGGAATATTACTATACTTACTATGGATGACACATACACATCATTCATCTACTCTTGGTCCGGCCCCCGGGGCCAATATATGAACCCATTGTGGCCCTCAAGTCAAAAAGTTTACCCACCCCTGTCCTAGACCCTGCCTCTCCTTGTTGATTCTCATATACAGAATGGCCCTGAAGCTGAGAATGTAGGTGTTCCCTGGTTGCAGGTTCCACCCACCATAGCTGTCGATGCATAGCAGAAAATAATGGGGTTTATTTACTAAAAGTGGAAAGTGCACAATCTGGTGCACCTGTGCATGGTAGCCAATCAGCTTCTAACTTCAGCTTGTTCAATGAAGCTTTGACTATAAAACCTGGAAGCTGATTGGTTTCTATGCAGAGCCACACCAGATTTTGCACTCACCAGTTTTAGTAAATGAACCCTGTTATTTTCTGCTAGGCACTGACAACCCCCCCAATGTGTCTGGAAGATTCAGACGCAGCAGCCTCATAAAATCCTACTGAATTTGGTTGCAGTTAATCATGTGAGCTATTTTTTTGCTTCACAAATTTGCTGAAGCAATATGTATCATAGACGATTGCTATTTTTTAACATTCATAGGCAGCACAGTAACTAACTGGTTAGCACTTCCTCCTGGCAGCACTAGGGTTGTCGGTTCAAATCGCAACCACTGCACTACTTGCCTGGAGTTTGCATGTTCTCCCTGTGCCTGTGTGGGTTTCCTTCTACACCTCAAAGACATGCTGGTAGGTTAATTGGCTTCTATCTAAATTGGCCCTAGTATGTGTATGTATGAATGTGAGTTAGAGACCTTAGATTGTACACCCCTTGAGGGTTAGGGACTGATGTGAATGGACTATATATATGTAAAGCACTGCATAAATTGCCAGCTCTGTATAAGTACCTGTAATCATTTTTTTCCCTACCATTCTCATCCCTATGTGCTTGTGTAAGATTTTAGTGATTGAGTTTACATATCCTTTACAGTCTAAGTTTTGTCAAAAAGTCTATTGTTTTGTGTTTTTTTTAATTAGCACAAGGGACGTTACTTCCATTCAATAAGGAGTGCCCTTTGGGCTACTTGATGAGATTTTAGTTGAAATCTTCAATCCTCTGACAACCCCCTTTCCCCCCTTTTTCCTGACAGTAACAATCTCCTGGTGCAGTGGGGGTTAATATGAGCCAAGTGACCGGTCATATGCACTTGCCAAAGAGTGCTGACTATACCCGTCCGTTCTGCCCTCCTCCATTCATAGAAGCTATATTCTAGCTTCCCTCAATGAAAAGTGATCTATGAATGGAGGAACTTGCCTCCTCCATAGATCACAATTTATTTACGAAAACTATGGTAAATGGAGGAGGGGGGTCTGAAAGGGCAGGCTTAACCCTCATGCTTATGATAGACCACTCAGCTCATATTAACCCTCATTGCACCAGAAGATTACCAAGAGGGGGAGGGGCAGAGAAGTTAATATTTCAACTAAAACCTCAGCAGCAGCACAAGGGGCACTTCTCACTCACTGTAAGTAACATTCCTTGTGCTGATTTTATAAAAAAAAAAATCTTTTTGACTAAACTTAGGCTTTAAGATGGTAAAAACTTTTGTAATGTGAGACCAGGGGAGCTACATTTCGGAGTCATTTTGACAGTCGGTGAATTTTTTAGAGTTATTTTTGTAGTTTTACAAAAAGACAAAAAACTGCACTAAATGCGTGGTAAAACACAAAATAAATAAAAATAAATTATATTGCTGTCACTCCTAATAAATCAATATAAACAAAAAGAATCCTCAAAGTGATGCAGTAGCACAAATTACAGATACATAAGTGTCAAGGTGAAAACTGATAAAGGTGAAAGAAAATACAAGAAAGTCCTTATACATCCGGTGCCTGCATTGGTTGGGGAGTGAGGCGCGAGCTGAGGAGTACTGAGAATGAAAAACTCTGGTTTCAAGTTTTTACCACAAAGATCACGATATTCATCTATCTGTGAAATGCTGTCTGTGTATCTTGGAAAAGGGAGAACTTGGTGATTGGAGATGATTGATATCAAGTAGGAGTTGATCTTCTTCCCTTTGGATAATACCCTTTGAGCGATTTAGCCAGCCATGAGAATGGGGGGCATGGCCATGTGGTGAGTGCACATCCGAAAGGGGGACACCACGTAATTTGTACAAGTGGTGATTTTCTTTTGGAGAATTTGAAGACTTATGGGATTATAAGGACTTTCTTGGACTTTTTTTTCACCTTTATCAGTTTTCACTTTGACACTTATGTATATGTAATTTGCACATAAGTCTTCAAATTCTCCAAAGAAAATCGGCACTTGTACAAATTATGTGGTGTCCCCCTTTCGGATGTGCACTCACCACATGGCCATGGTTGGCTAAATCGCTCAAAAGGTATTATTCAAAGGGAAGAAGATCAACTTCTACTCGATATCAATCATCTCCAATCACCAAGTTCTCCCTTTTCCAAGATACACAGACAGCATTTCACAGATAGATGAATATCGTAATCTTTTTGGTAAAAACTTGAAACCAGAGTTTTTAATTCTCAGTACTCCTCAGCTCGCGCCTCGCTCCCCAGCCAATACAGACACCTGGTTTATAAGGACTTTCTTGGACTTTTTTTCACCTTTATCAGTTTTCACTTTGACACTTATGTATCTGTAATTTGCACTACTGCATCACTTTGAAGATTCTTTTTCTTTATATTTTTGTAGTTTTATTTATCTTGATGGAAAAGGTGAATCAACATTTTTTTAAAGTAACTTTTTTTTCTTAGTGAAACCTGTTGGATACCATTGTAGGCTGTTATAAGAGTTCCATGATGGTCCTTACTGTCCTCCCCCATATGCAGTCATATAGCAGCACATGAGCAGCACAGTGGCTAAATGGTTAGCACTTCCACCTGGCATTACTAGGGTCGTTGGTTCGAATCCCAGCCACGGCACCACCTGCTTGGAGTTTGGATGTTCTCCCTGTGCCTGCGTGGGTCTCCTCTGGGTACTCCGGTTTCCTCCCACACTCCAAAGACATGCTTGTAGATTAATTGACTCCTGTCTAAATTGTCCCTAGTATGTGTATGTATGAATGTGAGTTAGGGACCTTAGATTGTACACCCCTTGAGGGTTAGGGACTGATATAAATGTACAATATATATATGTGTGTAAAGCGCTGCGTAAATGGATGGCGCTATATAAGTACCTGAAATAAATAAATAAATGATATAGCTGCTTTATATAAGTTGCATCTGTTCTTCATCAAGCTGAGGGGGTAGTTGGGCTCTGGGCAGGGGTCGGCTGGCCTTTTATGTGACTGCATTTACGTATACCTGAAACTCCTTCACATCCCTAGAGCTACAAAATTCCAGGCACATTCCTTACATAAGACAGGCAGTTGTTGCCCTGCTATTGCTTGTGTAGAATATGGATCTAATATTTTTGTAACGGCATAGCTGGTAATAATTACATTTATGTCATTTTAATAAACCTCTCTAAGGGTGGCCAAAGGTATCCATTCTCAAGCTTGTAACACTCAGGCCACGTACTAGGTCTCCCCTTAGGGGCGATAACAAGCTCTTCTGACATTGAAGAGGAAACAAGGGTATCATTAAAGGTGCGCAGCCCTATGCATTGGTTGCATCAAAGGTAGGCTACAACAGGTCAGCACTTTGACAATAATTCTGAGAACAGATGATTCACAACCCACCTCTCCTGGTGAGACATTAACCCGTGTGTAACCAGCGACATATCTGAATGTGTTCGGTGTATCTTACTCAGCATTAACGAAGGATAGGCGCTTGTCGTCTTTGCATGACAACAATCTTTTCTGACACAAGATGGCGCCAGGCAATGATGCAATTACAGTTCCATATACAAGGAGCGTGAACCATGTGGAATGGCCGTGTTGTAGAACAGAGAGGGCCTCTCACCAAGGTGCCTGTAGGAAGAATTAGCTCTCACATTCTCTAGGGGCCCATTGAGACTTGTCCACTCTGGGCCGTTGTGCTAGCGCACATCATGTTGCACATTAATATGCATTATGTTAAGCAGCCCAGTCAAATGAATAGGCTGCCAATGCATTAGAATGGACATAACAAATTAGATGTGCACCATTTTTAAGATGCAGTGCATTACTGTGCATTGTGGTGTGTGGCTTTAATGCTTCACATTTCTGTAATGCACCATAACTGAGATTTATAAATCAGTCCTTACCCAAAGATGAAATAGGGCATTCAAATGCACCAACAGCTGGACCAGAGTTTATAAACAAAGGTGAGGTTTGGGTTCCCCCCTGGGGTGAAGCAAACATTGGATGCAATTTGCACTGGATTAACATTATGCGCTGCTTTGGTGGTGGCTGGCCACCAGCACCATGGCAACCATTAAGATCTAGGGCAACTTGTGGCCCACATGTGGCCTTTTGGGGTCTCTGATGTGGCCCTCCACCTCAAACTGAATGCAGGAGTTTTGGTTCACTTTCAGAAGTGCACTTCGCCCACAAGATATAATAGAAGTCAATGGCAAAGCACAGCTAACCTGCAGGAAAGCCACAGGTGCACTGTGCTGCTACCGGGGTGTGGGTAACCGCAATCTTATAACGGGCTCAGGACAGTAAGAGCTTGTTTACATTTGCCATTTGTGGGACAGTAAAACCCCATAGTTGAGACTTTTTTTTTACCACACCCTCTGCAACCACTGCTGTAGCATAAGGGGTTGCAATGGCAACCCCGACCCATGCTCCAGGGGGCCCGTGTGGCCTCCCTCTCACATTCTGTCTTACACTTGGTACAAGAGGGGTGGCATATACAGGAACCGATCCTCTCCATTTTCCTCCTGCAACTGCTAAAAGCTTGTTTTTCCTCCTCTCCCTCCCGCTGGCATTCAGTGGCTGCAGGAGGAAAATGTTCATTACGCTATTTAAAACTAAAGATGTGAAATTCTGAACCATTCCATTTTATTGTGGCCCGTGACCAGTTTACAAATCCCTATGTGGCCCTCGCTCTTCAAAAGGTTGAGCACCCCTGATCTTGGGTCAGGACATTAGGGGGTTTATTTACTAATACTGGAGAGTGCAAAACCTGGTGCAGCTCTGCGCAGAAACCAATCAGCTTCCAGGTTTTATTGTCAAAGCTTAATTGAAAAAGTTGAAGTTAGAAACTGATTGGCTACCATGCACAGCTGCGTCAGATTTTTCACTCTCCAGTTTTAGTAAAACAAGCCCATGGTGTACTTTCTGCACCATGGCAATGCATGGTGCTGACCTAGGACAAGTGGCATGCAGGGCTGCCCCCAGAGATCAGGAGTGGACAGACTGCACCTCTGTCCAGACCTGGTCCACCTCTGGCCATCTGCCATGCTGCTGGAGTAAGGTCGGACTCTGATGGAAAGAGATGACTCTGTGATGATTGTATTGGAGAGAAACCCTTGTAGTTGGGACTTTAAAGGCATCGAAAAAGTAAGTAAAAGTTACAACAATCTTTATTAAATATAGATATGTTGTCAGCAATAAAACATGAAAGAGGCGGTAAATTGAAAGGTAAGTACAATGCTACCATACAAAGATATATCAACATTACAGAGTTCCTAGATAGCATCTGACGTGTTTCAGAGTAAGTCTACGCCTTCTTCAGGGACGCGACTTTGTGCATGAATGGTATAGCCTCTAGAAGCTCAAACATACCTATTGAGATCATACAGCAATTCTATACAATGTCATTATGTGGACATCACATACATACACACTCACAGCATATTACAGTGAGAGCCAGAGAAAGAGAAGTAGATTTCCGCCACATTAAAAGTATTTGGTGTATAGCCGAGTTTGCATATTCTCCCTAGACCACAGGCAGGCACCAACCAGGCCGGGGCCCTCCAAGGAGGCACTGAGGCCGCACTGACAGCCACAAAGGCAAACTACGTACAAAGGATAATAACTACCATGTAGGCAAGAAAAGGGGGTATCATGTTGTTTTTTATAAAAAGTATGCTAACTAGTAGGTCTAACAAAACACCCATCGTTCCTAATGTGAGTACAAATTCTGTTAGAGCCAATATTCTCAGGGGACTAATGAAAAAAGCAGCTCCATACATACAGTAAGATCCTTCAGTTTTATAGACAAAATTGATCCTGGAACCTGGAAAGAATATCAGAACAAAGGCACAAGAAACCCATGTAAATCACAAAAAGGTGTGTATAGATGTAGTCATATATTCCACCCCATTCAGGAGCAGAAAAACAAGACAAAAAGAGAAACGGGGGCCAGCTTACCTAAATGGAGAACTGACTGCAAGACCACACAGTAGTATGTCAGGCTTGTCACCCAAGTATAAAGAAGAAAGAGTAAGATCAAAAAGGGGGATCTATTTATATCTCCAAAAGTATACGCAAAAGTGACTCTGTGATAGTGGGGACTTTTATGTGATGGGGAGGACCTCTGATGGGAAGCGGAGCTTTCAATGTGAAGTTAATTTCATCAAGGCTTTCGAGCATATTGTCCAAGGCTTTTGTTTCCTATAGATTTGATGACATTTACATCAGGGGTGCCTCAAGATTTGACATACTTTTAAAGGGTGCCATGACTGAAAAAAAAGGTTGAGAAATGCTGAGCCAGACAGTATACTGTATACAAGCTATAAAGCAATGGAACAATAGAGATTGTATGAGAAGTTCCATCCTGAATGTTATTCCTCCAAAATCAACCAGCCCAGGGATCTCTTTGCAGATTGGGCTTAGTTGAGAGAAGCAGTTTATCTTACCCCACTGTTCTACTGGTTGTCTTTATGTCCATGTGTATCTTCTCAGTAGCACCATTTTGGCATAATGAAAATAGTTACTTGGACACTCTGGGAACTCTCAGACTGCTGGTGGGTTGTTAGGAGAGGCCATTATAACTAATGTTTTTCAATCTCTTATCAGAGGTATTTTTCAAGTAATTAATGTTTTACTGCACATTGTTCCAATATTGCAATAGTATAGATGCATTAAAACAGTAGTAAAGTCTTGACCAAAGAAAAAATTCCCATCCCATACTAGCAGGTTATGAAAAACGTGCCTAAAAACTAAGCTCTCCAGTGGTGTGCTGTCACCACTACAGGGCTTCCATCATCGCCCAGTGTTTGTTCTGGGTTCAAGTCTGCCATCCCTTCAGAGCACATGTGCTGGTGACTTCACCAGCTGCCCAAACTAAATGCCTCCTAAATGGTGCATGTTTAGGAGATATTCCTTGTACCTAAAGGTAAGCGTTATTATAAGCTTGCCTGTACGTATAAGTGAGCAAGCAGTGTTTACTACCTCTTTAATACTGGTGTTGCATATAAATTGCTTTCTTTCAGCCATTTAGCTTCACCTTTTTTGCTAGGGTAGGCCTCAGCATGGGAAAAGCTGATTAGTTTCTAGGAGGAATCATGGACAATACATTACTAAAGTGAAATGTTTTATGCATAAAATCTAATATTGGGTGAAAAGTAGCACAGATATAGGCTTCGTGTACATGGCTGCAAAAGGGAACATAGCGTGGAATCTATATAGGAGGCATAAGGAATCCCCAAGTGCAACATACAGCTTCCCATTGCAATGAATAGCTGTATGCTGCTATACAAGGGTTTACACTGGCGCTTATGTAAACTCATGCATGCACACCCCTGTACATCCCTGGAAACAGTCTGTGTATGTTGGTATACATGAGTGAGTTTATGCAAGTGCCATCGTAAACCCTTGTATAGTAGCATACACCCATTCACTGCAATGGCAGGCTGTACGCTGCACCTGTGGCTCCCCAATGCCGACTATTCACACGCCATGCATTCTGTACACATTTAGGTGGCTGTGTGCAGAAGGACAAAAGTGGTCTTAAGATCTGATATGGCCTTTTTCGTGTTAAGTGCATGCATGCTAATTAATGTGTAAGTGAAACACTTACTGCTATTTATTACATCTCACAGGGATCACTCCCTGACAATGCCTTTATCAGCTTTTCCTTCCAGTAGGACAGAGCCATCTTTGTTTTGCCATCACTGGGACCATCATCTACTTCCTGGACTGGGATTCTGGTTCAGAGATGACACAATCATGTAAATCCTGCTGCCTGCATAGATTTTGGCTGTGTGCATCTAAACCATGTGGACTACTGCTGCAGCCTGTAACCTTGGACTAGCTACAAAGTTACAGTGCGATGTTGCAGTCTGATCATTGCTGTAGAGGAGACCAAGGAAATGCTTCCTCCTACATGCAGCAGACTGATGGCATCATCTGAACTTAGGGAAAGTCACTGGACTGGAGCTCGAGGACTGATTTTGAAAGATAACAGGTGGGGCTTTTTTTTTAGAAATATACTGTTTCTGTATATATCGACATGCCCAAAAATTATTTATGTAGAAATGTAAAGTTACTGAAAGGTTCGATTAACTTGTAGCAGCTCAAATATCCAGATAAGGGGGTGGCCAGGAGTCAGAGTATGCTTGTATTTGTATATGCTATGTTGTTTGTACATACTCTCCTAAAATGACATTACCATTAAATCGCCGTAAGTGCTGCTTGTAGGAAGAAGTCAGAATATAAATTTTTGTTTCTGCAAGGAGAGACCTGAAAAAAATATGAAGTAAAGAGATCCTAACACAATCCTCTAGTTAAATCCTTATTTATATTTTGCAGACACTGGCCTAACTGTTTCTCCAGACTGAATATGGAGGGAGGGTGGGTGACATACCAGGACTGCACGAAGAGGAGATGTGGAGCAAAGTCTTGTGTTTATTAGGAGCGGAAACCCATAAAACACAATTTCTATTTTTGCTGATCTTACTCATGCCAGGCTCATCTTTTATTTTCATATTACAGGCATAAAACCTTTAGAAGTGAAATGCTAATTTTCCTTCTGTCAACTGGTGAAACTGTTATTTCCATTTTCTGGTGCTAGCCGCCACTGTATTTAAAGAGAACGTCTCGGTAACATGAAAAATTCAATAGTGGCTGATGTCAATACTTCTCTAATTAACTAACATGCAATTTTCTATATAAAATAAGTTACATTGCCTAAGCAGGTAAGGCTGTCCAGGTTCACCTCCACCTTTTACAGGTGTGTAACAGTTTTTGGTGTCTTTTTCAAGTAAGGGACCAACAGGCTAGTGTCCGCAGCCATCCATGAACCAGTATCCAGAGTAACTGACCAGTCACTGAGGTCTACTGCTCATCTAAGACCAATCAGTACCTGTAGCCATTCAGAAACCAGTTACTAGTGTCTGCTGCCATCCCTCAACCAGTCACCAGTGTCTACTGCTGTCCTGGAACCAACCATCAATGCCATTCAAGAAGCAGCCATCAGTGACTCATGCTTGCCATAAATGAGATGCTGTCACATAGGACCCAGGGAATAAAGTCTGTTGACATCTTTTAGCCAGCTCCTTTTGTTTTCTACTATGGCTGCACCAGAGTTGCAATTCTTGATCTGTTCATAAGCTGGTCACAGAAGACTCACTGTGCCTTTAGAGACAACATCCAACTAACAGACAGTACATTCCCTTAAAAGAGCAGTGTAAGTCCATGGACAGAAACAGAGTCATCAAGTCATCAGACTGATGGACAGATCAGATGCAGACAAACCAATCCCAATCATAGTCTTCTTCATAAAAATAGTCAGATTAAGGACTTACAATAGCAAAGTTAATACATCAATGATTAGAATAAGCTGAGGAGAAACACAGTCCAAACAATATTCAGAGTAATCAAGGCCATGAAAAGACAGAAGTCATGCAGACCGGTACCAAGAGCATGAGCAGACAGACTAACCTGTTAATCAGACTCAGATGTCCAGCTAATATTCAGCAGTCTACTTAAACTTTCTTTATAGGTCAGGTGTGAAATGCAGAGCTTTAGTGCTGGAAACGACCAGCGGGTGACGAAAGCTCAAAGTGATAATAAATACTTTTTTTTTACCTAAAATACAAAAGAGGTTTATATTTACCTGCTCTGTGCACTAGTATTTCACAAAATGGCCCCTTACCTCCTCTTCTGGGATCCCTTGGCAGTTCTGTCTGCAACTCCTCTTTTTCATGTGCCCCCATAGCAAGCCACTTGCTTTGGGGGCATATGTGCAGGCCAGGCTGTGTGTGTCCATAGACACATGCAGTGTGGCTTGGCCCCACCCCCCACTCCCTCCTCACTGGATTTGATTGACAGCAGTAGGAGCCAATGGCTCCCGCTGAAAGCAATCTGTCTGGTGAGACCAGAAACAGAAATTAACACTGCTGCAGATGGGCACAGCTCTGAAGCGATACAGGACTCAGGTAAGTATATGGGGGAAGGGAACAACTAGTGAAAGGGTTTTTATTTACTTTAGTGCAGGTATTAAAGTATATAAAAAAAACCCTGTGACTCTAGAACCACTTTAAGACTGAGTATTACAATCAGCCATCAAGAAGTTTATATTATAGCAACATTTCCAAAAGGGTGCAGTATATTCCACTGATGAAATACCACTTGAAAATGGCTTTCTGTAGTCATATGAGAGAACAATACAACTGCTATTTGGAAAGTAGCATGACAAAAAAAGGAATGAACAGCAGACAATGCCATGGGAGATGAGGAAGTGATCAAGCAAACACTGGAGAAGCCTAAGCTTGAAAGGCATAGCTGAACAATATTACTGCAATGGTGTGGCACCTGTAGTCCAAAAAGACCCTGGACCATATTGTTAGCAGCAAGTTCATTGATTTGTGAAGGTGATAAAACTCTGCATTATAAAAATCATCTCAGCATCTCATAATTAGACACCATGAAATTTCAATGATATACAGAAGCTGCAGAATACATTTTTGTTGTAAGAGGTTTAAAGATGTTTGAGATAAAACTTAATAACTTGAATTCCTTGTCAAGGGAAAACATATAGTAAGTCTTCCATCACAATCTGTTTTTAATACAGCCTTCAGAAATAATCTCCTTTGCCATAAATGTTTGCATTTGCTCCTAGAAATATTTCCGGACTCCAGAAACGTTTCTTAGAAAACATCACATATGATGAGAGCTTGGATGCGACCTAGGCTCTTAGCTCCAATTGCCTTTCTTCCCCCTAGACCAATAAACTGGAAACTCTTGTCAAGTGGGATACGGTGGAGATCGCTTAGTAATGGAGCTTTATTTTGGCACAAATTACCCAACTTCTTGTTGCGATGGGAGGATGACATAATTGTGTTCAAAGAGAAGTAGGTCACACATGTAAAGATAAAAGCATAATAGTTGGTGGCTGGATCCAAGCACGCAAGAGGTCGGCCAAAGGGCATAAGTGCGAATGATTTGTAGAAATTATTTTGTGGGACATGTACTTCAATATACTACAATGACCAGATTGCTCTGGTAATCATTTACACCTGTTCCAACCAAACCATTGTCTGGAGGTAGGGTTGTGAAAGTAGAGTTGTAGTTCTTACTTCTATACCTGAGTTCTTCAATGTTCTCTTTAATTTTTGGTGAGTGCTCTTGATATCTAGGACAATTCAGCCTGTTCATTTGTATTGGATGATAAGCCTTCTTACTCCTAAGTTGGGTTGCCAAGTTTTCTGGGTGTGGTGGGTGAAGCTATTATTGTATTGTTCTGTTTTCCCATTCTCCCGTGTTCTTCAACTGTGTAAACCCACAAATAATGGAAATTATCAGCTATGGTTGTATCCTTTATACGTGACCTAGGATTAGATATATTTTTTATGTTAAGGCTGTCAGACAAGCTGGTATGTTACCTCCTGCCATACACTGAGAATAACTACAGCTGCTTCTTGTTGTCATATATCAAGGATGAGAAGTGATAATTATTGCTGTTGAGGCAAGAGTTCACTAGCCAATATGGAATGCAAAACTCCTCTATCCAAGAAATGAACTTTCCCGCAGCAATGTTTTTTTTTCCCAGAGAGATGCATTTATTAGGTTCCAGCAAAGGACACCAGATACTTGCAACAGATGACAAAATTCTGCAGAATATATGTAAATATTACAAATATTACTCTTTTAAAATACTTCATATCAAGCATAGATACACTACACAGTCCAGCATATGTCTAGTCTATAATATGCATCCAGGTAGCTTCCATGCATGTGTGTTATGCTTCCATAATGATGCTGTGTTAGCAATCAAAAAATCTTTTACTTGATATACAGTTTCTTCCCACCATCTAAAAACAGCTGATTGGTTGGTCAAGCATTTTTCATTCTAACATGAAAAGACCTTACTTGCATTTTACTGAAAGGAACAATTAAGACTTACGATTAAGCTATAGTGTCTACAATCCCCATTACCAGGACAGTAAACAACTGAACATCTGACCAATTAACATTTTTTATATTACAATTACACAGGAACCGCTGGCCTGTTGAGTAGACATGGCATAGGAATAGTCTGCCAGCTCTATTAATCTTTATGACCTCCCTTTTAATGTGTAAATGGACTTGTCACTGGTCTGTGTATGTTCATTCAATATCCATCTTTACACACATGCATATATGCAGTCATGGCCAAAAATATTGGCATCCCTGCATTTCTGTCAGAAAATGCATCACTTTGCCCAGAAAAAATTGTTGCAATTACAAATGTTTAGGCATCTTCATGTTTATTTCTTTTGTTTGTATTGGAATCACACAAAAAAGTGGAGAAACAAAAAGCCAAATCTGATACATCCCACGCAAAACCCCAAAAATGGACTAAACAAAATTATTGGCACCTTCTCAAAATTGTAAGAAATAATTGATTTCCAAGTTTGTGATGCTCCTGTAATTTGCAATTAAATTCACATGTATCAGTTAACAGATCTTAATGTTCCATTGTCAAGAAATTTACAGCCCATGGCACTGTAGCTAATCTCCCTGGACGTGGAGGAAAGAGAAAAACTTGATCAAAGATTGCAATAAAGGATTGTTCAAATGGATAAAAACCTCGATCAACTTCCAGACTAATTCAAGCTGACCTACAAGCACAGGGTACAACTGTGTCAGCTTGCCATCTGAATGAAAAGGGACACTATGGTAGGAGACCCAGAAGGACCCCATTGCTGACACAGAAACATAAAAAAACCAGATTGGAGTTTGCCAAAACTTACCTGAGGAAGCCAAAATCATTTTGGGAGAATGTGCTGTGGACAGACAAAACAAAATTACAACTTTTTGGTAAAGCCCATCATTCTACTGTATTAAAAAAAAAAAGCAACGAGGCCTTTAAAGAAAAGAATGATGTTCCTACAGTCATACATGGTGGACTTTCACTGATGTTTTGGAGTTGCTTTGCTGCTTCAAGCACTGGATGTCTTGGATGTGCATGGCATTATGAAATCTGAAGACTACCAAAAAATTCTAGGATGCAATGTAGGGCCCAGTGTCAGAAAGTTGGGTCTCTGTCAGAGATCATGAGTCTTACAGCAGGACAATGACCCAAAGCACACGTCAAAAAGCATCCAGAAATGGTTTAAGACAAACCGCTGGAGAGCAATGAACTGGCCAGCAATGAGTCCAGATCTCAATTTCATAGAGCACCCGTGGAGAGAGCTCAAAACAGCAGCTGGGAAAAAGAACCCTTCCAATCTGAGAGACATGGAGCAGTTGGCGAAAGTAGAGAGGTGCCTAAATATTTGTAATTGCAACAATTTTCTGGACGAAGTGGTGCATTATCTGACAGAAATGCAGGGGTGCCAAACTACACTTCTCCCTCCAGAAACTCCATACCATCTTTGTTAAGGCATAATTCGGGGTTACCATCTGCATCCTAGACTGAGATGTTGGCTTAGAGATGACACAATCATGTAAATCCTGGAATCTGTGAAGTTTAGTTTTTTTAGGTTTTATTTTTCCTTTCTTTCCACCTGGTGATCTCACCAGTTACACACTTCCTGTCATAGGATGCTTCTACTCTACACTACCCCAATCCCATCCCTATTCTCTTAGGTTGCAATAAGGGCAGAGCTTATGTGAAACTAAAATAAAGTCCCAATAACTGCTTTCCTTCCTGGTCAGGTGTGTTTCCTAATATACCTTACTGCATTATCTGCTGGGAGCACTTTTACGTTTTCCTGGAGTTAAGCTATAAAGGATAAGTGCATTTTAAAGGGTGTGTAAAGCCCAAAGTATTGTGTTTTATCTTTGGATAGGATAGAGAAGAGTTAAAAGCTCTATTAGATTTTTTTTTCCATTTGAACATCCTTGGGGAGATTTCAATTTAGTTTGTGTGCCAGAGATGAAACAGAAAATTTGAGTAAATCTCTGAGATCAAGGAGAGCTCCCCTCTTAAACAGTTGTTTCTGACACTATGAGACAATTGCACTTATCATTTTTACCCATTTATCTTGACCTAACCAACCCCTCCTCAGCCTCTGTTGACTGTATACATCCAGTGCCGCAAGTCTCGCTGTCCTGTCTGCAGTGTCCCAAAGCCAGAGATTAAGAAAGATGGCTGACAAGGCCTCATGAAAGTCTATGGGGCGCTAATGCACAGGTAGCACTAGGATGTAAAGAAACACCAGAGGTCACAACTGCCAGATCAAGGTAAGTATGCATCTGTGGAAGGGGAGGGGGAGTTAGTTTAGCTCAGGGCAAAGGGGCAGAAAGGATGTCATAAAGTACATATCCTTTAAAGTTAAAATCCTGGTATTGATCCAGCATTGACCAATGCAAGTATGTACATTGTACAGTATGTTTCATTCCCGTGGGATCCCTGTGGAAGCAGGAAATCAATTATACAATGAAACTACAAAGATCTCCACTAGCTTCTGGATCCTGTGCCAAGTGGCTGCTTTGCACAGGAGGTCCTTCACTTGGAACAGGCTTAATTCAAAGAACACTGCATTTCCTCAATGAATGTAAAGTGCTTACTGGTTGGAAAAGGTGGACATCATGACATCACTGTCCTGCCTCTCCATCTCATCCACTCAGAGAATACTTTGCAATAATTAGGAAAATGAAAAATGCTCCCTGAATAGCACCTGTTGACAACACAGCAGGGCAGCTGCTTGACACAGGATGTGAAAGCTAATAGAGATCATTTGAGTAGAGGTACCTGCTCCAGTGATGTCAAGCTTCCATGGGGAATTCTAAAGAGTTCTGTAGATATTTTTCCTTTATTCTTTTTCTGTTGACAACTCTAAAATTTTGAATTTACCATAACTTTTCTGTCCAGCGACAAAGGTTACCAGGATATAGGAGGGGTATATATATCCCAGTTGAAGCTGGAAACCATTGTAGTAGGCACCACTCCTACACTGATTGCCGCTAGCTTTCAGGTTTTGGGTTAAGTAGGGAAGGGTTAGAACTCGGTGTATATATATATATATATATATATACACACACACACACACACATATACCCAGATTTCTAACCCTTCCCTACTTAACCTGAAAGCTAGCAGCAATCACTGTAGGAGTGGTGCCTACTACAAGGGTTTCCAGCTTCAACAGTGATTCCACAGTTATGGCACATACTGTACATAGTTACATTGGTCCAAGCTAGGCCAATCGAACTATATAACATTTCCTTACCTGTCAAACATAGGATATCTCTCAAAACTTTCTGCATTATTAGAAGGATAATTGGTTACAAGACACTACTTACAAGACCTAGGAATTAGCAGCAATCATTGTAGTAGTGATAATTACTACAGTGATTTCCATCTTGCATGGTTATCCCACTAGTATGATACATACATATTTACGAGGGGCTTTTAAGTCAAACTGGGACTTTAGAGTTTATATAAGAAAATAACAAATTTCAGGGAGTGAAAACTGCATTTATATTTCGACATACTCCCCTGCTACATTTATACACTTATCCCAGCGTTTAACTAATGCCTGGAAAGCTTCGGCCTAGAAAGATTTGTCAGTATGCCTGAACCATCCTAGGACAGCCTGCTTCACTTCATCATCAGTGCTAAAATGCTGACTTCCAAGGAACTGTTTTTTGGGTCCAAACAGTTGTAAATCACTCGGAGTGAGGTATGGTCTGTAAGAGGGATGTGGTAATATCTCCCTTGTCAAGTTGCTGTAATGTGAATGTAGTGAGGTGAACAGTAAGACCACATGCGTTGTTCTGGAGAAACAGGAAGCCCTTAGTGATCAAACCAGGCTGTTTTTTCTGCAGACGCATATGCACATCACTCAGAACATGACAGTGATATTCCTGGTACCAAGCGTGTGCTAACTTTTCGAAAATGTTTGTGAATGATTGTGTTCACCGTTAGTACTGAAAGATTCATCTCTTGTGCAATTTAACGACATGTTATGCATCAGTTATCCAGGATCAGGTATTCCATGCACTGAATGTTCACAGAAATGACTACTGTGGGCTGGGAACCACCACAACTGGGATTGTCATTGACAGACGTATGGCCACCTTTGAAATGTTTACACCATTCAAATGTCTTACTGCGGCTGAGCATCTCATCACCGTACTGTGCCTGAAGTCTTCTGTAGATATCTACGGGTTTTTACGCCTTCGTTCACAAGAAACTTCATCACCAAACGCTGTTCCATGCACACACTAACACTGTTGTCTGCCATCTTGATTAACGGTCTCTGGACTGGCCCGCGACATGTGCGCCGCCTATCAGTAATAGGACACGCTACTGCTGCGTGTAGTACCACCAGGCTAACATCCCTTTTTATACCTGTAAAATAAAAGTCCAGATTTGACTTGAACGCCCCTCCTATATTGGACCACGTTGGGCCAATGTATCTATGTAAAAGTTGTCTAAACTTCAGCAATAATGTGCAAAGCTGTCATGTTGGTGGGAATTGGAGAATATGGCAGCTGCATCTCTCTTTGCAGACATACAATATTTTCCACCTGCAATGGATGATACTATTTTCTGCTCCTTCTAAAAGTTTGTGGAATGTTCTTCTGCTCCAGGGAGTGGTTCGTAATTTCTCCAACTTGTACTGTCATGCTTTTTTTTCCAGTGCCTTTTTTATATTATTGATGTCCCACAGCAAATATTTCATTTTTCTTCATTATGGAAATAAACGATCACGTTACATTATTGTATGGGATGAAAGCGGTATGGAATACAAAATTCGAATATCTAAAGGATGCAATGAAAAATGTCTTCTGTCTGCTGTTTTTGTCTTGACTGTTGTTATAGTACAGAACAGAAGAATCATTTTGCAAAGATTAATAAATGTTGATTAAATTTTCCTGGCACAGACAACAACCAATTCACAATAGTAGCTTAATGACAGCAAAGATTAAATTGGTTTAAGTAGAACTCCAGCTTAATCTTTGTTTCTTTTTTATTTTAGATCCACAATGGAATGGTTGGAATGTCTGCTGGGTTTGTATCAGTGTCTGTAACCCCAGTAGAGAAATATGTCTTTTCTTCCTGTCCAAGAGATAAGTCCGGTTATGTGATCCCATGTCAGCCAGCGCCGAGTGGTGACGTCACCCATATGCTTTCTATGGCCAGCGTCAAGTGGTGACGTCACCCATATGCTTTCTATGGCCAGCGCCGAGTGGTGACGTCACCCATAGGCTTTCTATGTCCCATCTAATGTCGCTACTCTCTCTTCTCCCCTGAAGCCGCCCCTACCTATCTGACACAGGCATCATGTGACCGGACTGGTTTACCGTGAAAATAGGTAAGTATACAGATGTTTTCTTACACATGTTAGACAGAACTAGCGTTAGGCGTGGGGAGGGAGCATTTTTAACCACTTGCCCTCTGGAAGATTTACTGCCCTTCATGACCAGGCCATTTTTTGCTATACAGCATTGCGTGACTTTAACTGTCAATTGCGCAGTCATGCAACACTGCACACAACTGAAATGTCACTTTTTCACACAAGTAGAGCTTTCTTTTGGTGGTATTTGATCAACATATCCAATAAAGTAATTAAAAAAATAAAATTTCGTAATAAATTTAGGCCAAAAAATGTATTCTGCTACATGGCTTTGGTAAAAAAAAATTCACAATAAGTGTATATTAATCGGTTTGCGTGAAAATGATGGCTTCTACAAACTATAGTATATATACTGGAATTTTTATTTTATACTAGCAATGGCGATGATCAGCGACTTATAGTGGGACTGTGATAGTACGTCAGGCATTCTGACACTAACTGACACTGGGTGGGAACTGACACTGACATCTCCAGTGACCCTAATACAGTGATCAGTGCTAATATAAAGCACTCTCACTGTACTAATGACACTGGGCAGGAAAGGAATAACATATGGGGCGATCAAAGGGTTAACTGTGTCTTAGGGAGTGCTTTTACTGTTTTCTGTGTGGTGTTTTACATCTCCATCGGCAGGAGAAAGATCTGTTTTGTTTACATTCACAGATCTCTGCCCTGTCAGTTGCTCCACCAATCACCTGGTCCTGTCCATGAATCGCTGGCTGAGACCCGGTGATTGACACCTACAGGAACCACTTGCAACACCTGGAAATGCAGAATCATGTATATACACTAACTTACCAAAAGTATTGGGACATCCCTCAAAATCATTGCATTCAGGTGTTCCAATAACCTCCATGGCCACAGGTGTATAAAATCAAGCACCTAGGCATGCAGACTGCTTCTACAAACATTTATGAAAGAATGGGTCGCTCTCAGTAGCTCAGTGAATTTAAAAGTGGTACCGTGATAGGTTGTCACCTGTGCAACAAGTCCATCCGTGAACAAGTCCATATTGCTACTAAATATTCCACAGTCAACTGTTAGTGGTATTATAACAAAGTGGAAGCAACTGGGAGCAACAGCAACTCAGCCACCAAGTGGTAGGCCATGTAAAATGACAGAGCGGGATCAGCGTATGCTGAGGTGCTCAGTGCGCAGAAGTCGCCAACTGTCTGCAGAGTCAATAGCTAAAGACCTCCAAACTTCATGTAGCCTTCAGATTAGCACAACAATGCGCATGAAATGGGTTTCCACGGCCGAGCAGCTGCATCCAAGCCTTACATCACCAAGTGCAATGCAAAGCATTGGATGCAGTGGTGAAAAGCACGCCACCGCCGGACTCAAGAGCAGTGGAGACGTGTTCTCTGGAGTGACAAATCACACTCCTCTGTCTGGCAACCCGATGGACGTGTCTGGGTTTGGTGGTTACCAGGAGAACGGTAGTTGCCTGACTGCATTGTGCCAAGTGTAAAGTTTGGTGGAGAGGGGATTATGGTGTGGGGTTGGCCCCTTAGTTCCAGTGAAGGGAACTGTTAAGGTGTCAGCATACCGAGACATTTTGGACAATTTCATGCTCCCAACTTTGTGGGAACAGTTTGGGGATGACCCCTTTGTGTTCCAACATGACTGCACACCAGTGCACAAAGCAAGTTCCATAAAGACTTGAGCATTGCATTGATACATGATATTACTTTAAAGCAGAACTCCGGGAAAAAAAACTCTTTACATGTCCTTGTTGCTGATTTCCTACCTTCACTGAATATGTCATCCATCTTCTGGTTCACTCAGTAGTTGCTCTGAAATAACTTATTCATTTTCAAATTAAACTGTTAATTCTTTGTGGTTTCCTGTGTGTTAGATTGGTGGCTGCTATGCATCCTATTCCCCCAGCCACTGGTCTTGGCACATCCCTTCTGTAGCTCTTTCTCCAGGAAGCTGTGATGTAATTCAGCCCCACTTGCAGTGGTAGGTGGACTGAAACTCTCAGATACTTTCAACATGTACAGGCCTAGTGTACCCACCCACATTCACTACAATTCCCTGTAGTTGATGGGAACTGTAGTTTCCTTTTACTGCAGAGAGAGAGGAGTGGATATGATGCACTCCCTGCTGTTACATCTCCTCTTTGCCAGAGCAGATGCTGTTATCTTTTAAATTACAGAGATGAGGTCATAAAAATTCAATTAGACTTTTCTCCTAAATGGTAAGGAATGGATTTTCGAAATTTGATTAAGTGTTTAGTGTTTTGTGTAGGGGGGTGAACTAATGGGTGTTTTTTTATTTTTTGCCTATCCCAGAGTTCTTCTTTAACCTCCCTGGCGGTATTCCCGAGTGTAGCTCGGGGTAACATTTCAGTACCAAAAGCGGTAACCCCGAGCTACACTCGGGAATACCATGCGGCACTGCTCCGGCATGTGTTCTTCACTTACCTTACCCTGTGCTCCCACGATGTGTCCCCTGCAGCGTCCCCGGCCATCTCCTCCGGCCGATGCCGGCATCCGGCTTCTGTGTCCTGTCCCTGTGACGTCGGGACGTACGGGCGCCGGCGGCGGCGGGAAATTAAAAAATTTTAAAAAATGTCATTTTTTTTTTTTTTCATTTTACACAGTAAAACATTGCTGTTTCAACCTATTTCACATACATATTGTCCCTAGTGCTTTGTCCGGTGCCCTGCCTGCATTTTGTCTGTTCTTTCTGCCTGGAAACTGAGAAATGTCCATGGCGTCCAAAAAGTGTCCCTTTAGGTCAAAAGCGGTTTAGATCAGCTAGAGAACAGCGATAGTAAATCAGAACCACTTACAGAATTGAGTGATAATGATTCGTGGGGGAAATTCGTCATCAGAAACTGAAAACGATTTTGCGACTGAGCTCAGCAATGTGCGAACTTGGCGCTATATTTCACATTTCAGTGTTTTTGGTTTGATTATATTATTGAATTAAATTTTTTATTATTTTTATATTATTTTTATGATTATTTATTAAATTATAATTTATGATTTTGTGTTTCAAATTTTATCATACCCGGGATGTTTACTAGACTCTTGTTCGGACAGATTTCAGTGAGTTTTTCCTAAAAATTACAGCCTACAATAAAAAAAATACATATTTCCATGCAAAAAAATGGTACCGCTTTCAGCACCAAAAATCTGAAATAATCATACCGCCAGGGAGGTTAAGCAAGATTATATTGCTGTCTATGTTCCTATTGGGGAGATTTCTCCTTACTTCCTATTAGGGCAAGACGTGATAGTAAATCCCTTCAGTAGGGACACAGAGGGAAAATCTCATCAATGAGGTCACGGACAGAAATAAAAACCTGTTGGAATGTTCATTCCCCCCAACTCCATCCACAACAAAAAGAATATTTGGATGGAGTTTTAATATAGCACAGGCTCCGCAAAAATCTTCATTACTGGAGCATGCACCCCTCTTACACCTCTATGTTTATTTATACAGGTACTCTTTAACCATAGATTCCCTGTGAGCTCAGCAGGATAGGTTCATAGGGTCATCATAAATAGTAATCGTACTATAATCTCATGCCTAGCTCATTTGCCAGGACTTGTCGGCCACACAGCAGGGAGCACGTTGACAAAAAGCCCCTGGAAACCTGGCTTTTGGGCCCCTATATGGAAGCGATTGAAGTGGATCAAGCTGTGTACTAATTTCTAAACTGAGTCACATCTGGTTGAGAGGACTGAGCACATCTGTTGACCCAAAAAGCTAATTTGATGGACTTTAGCCAGTGACAGGAATGAGTTAGCAGGAGAAATATCTGGGAGGCTTAGATAGTTTCCACTTCCAAACAGAAAGGGGATAGCTACAACTACACAAAACAATGGCAGCCTTCCATCCGCTTTGGATCTCAACTACACTAGAACAAATTATCTTGAAAGTGGCTGCCCTGTGAGTTTTGTGTTTTTCTTGCTGATAATCTGTGCTGGTGGAGTTTGTATAGGGCAGGCGGGCGGGATAAGATTGGGAAACTGGCTACAAGGGTCTGCAAGGATTGTAGACAGAATAAGGGCCCCTTTATACTTCTGCATTGCAGCAATGCATGTAGCATGAGTTGCTATGTTGTGGTGCCATTAATTCTGAATGGTACTTGAACACACTAAAGAAGGGAGTCTCTAAACAAAAAAGCCAGTTTATTGTCTTTCAGGCTTTAGGGGAGCCAAAATGTGCAAAGAAAAAACTGGTCACCTACCCAGGTCTATAACTGGCTTTTTAAACAGTGAACATGGAAGGCGGCACAAAGTAAAAAATAGGACTATCCAGTTCAACTTGCCAGCCTACCCCAGTCTAATAATGGCTATTGTTGGCAAGGAACATGGATAAGTATAACTTATCAAAAGAAGGGGATAAGAAAGCCAGTTCAAACTGCCAGTCAGTTAGCCAACTATCAAAAACCAAGTTAACCTGTCTAAGAACATGCGTTTAAAAACGGGTTTAGTTAGCACACATTTGCAAATACATACGTAAGCCACAGAGCCACATCACGGCACCCAAATGTGTCCAGTGGGAGTGGAAAAATGGCATAGCACCTATTATCAGTAAGCAGAGCAATATTGCCTCATCATTGGTATTAGTGGCAGGAATAATATCTTATTGTTGTCAGTGGATTAAATAATGCTCCATTATTGGTGTCAATGGAAAAAATGGTGCTCCGTCATTGGTATCAGTAGGAGGAATAGTGCCGTGTCAGTGGGAGGAATAGTGCCCTGTCGTTGGTGTCAGTGGAATAAATAGCGCCCTGTCATTGGTGCCAGTGGGAGAAATAGTGCCCCATCATTGGTGTCATTGGGAGAAATAGTGCCCCATCATTGGTGTCATTGGGAGAAATAGTGCCCCATCATTTGTGTCAAATGAAGGAATAGTGCCTATCGTTGGTGTCAGTGGGAGGAATAGTTCCCCGTTGGTGGTGTCAACGGAAGGAATAGTGCCCTGTTGTTGGTGTCAGTGAGAGGAAAAGGGCATCATTGTTGGTGTCAGTAGGAGGAATAGTGCTCCATTGTTGGTGTCAGTGGGAGGAATAGTACCCTGTCATTGATGTCAGTGGAAGAAATAGCGCCCTGTCGTTGGTGCCAGTGGGAGGAATAGGGCCTCATCATTGAGGTCAATTGAAGGAATAGTGCCTATCGTTGGTGTCAGTGGGAGGAATAGTTCCCCGTTGGTGGTGTCAGTGGAAGGAATAGTGCATCATCATTGGTATCAGTGGAAGGAATAGTGCTCTATCGTTGGTGTCAGTGAGAGGAATAGCGCCCCATTGGTGGTGTCAATGGAAGGAATAGTGCCCTGTTGTTGGTGTCAGTGAGAGGAAAAGGGCCTCATTGTTGGTGTCAGTAGGAGGAATAGTGCTCCATTGTTGGTGTCAGTGAGTGGAATAGTGCCCTGTCATTGATGTCAGTAGATGGAATAGTGTCAGTAGGAGGAATAGTGCTCTATTGTTGGTGTAAGTGGGAGGAACAGTGCTTCATTGTTGGTGTCAATGGAAGTGTAGTGCACTCCCTAAGAAACCACTAGTGAACCTGTCCTATTCCTCTAGTTAGAGCACTCACAGCCAGGCACACAGCATTTTCTTCACTTTTCCACTGGCTCAAAGGAAGAGTCTAGGGTTGTCTATTTTTGGGGGGAGGGGGTTTATTGGACATAGAACTTGGATGGGGATGAGGGGACCACAGGATATCCCAAAACTAAAGAACTGGACAACTTAAGGACCCTTTACCTATCTTGCTAAATTGTGAAAAGGGGACATCCCATAGAATCTTTATGCTGACGGTGACTAGTACACCTTCTAGGGCCAAAAGGTAAACACAGTCGCTGACTTTCCATCACTGGGGTAATTTACTCACACTCATCGGTTGCCTCCTGTTAATATCCACCAGGCCAGTGAGGGAGATGCAGACTCACCACTATAGGACAGCTTGACTCTTTCTCACCAACTTTCTGCTGGCTCTCTCTTGTGAGATTCTCCACACCCAATTCGATTCTGGGACTAAGCTTGCGAATAGGCCCCCCCAGATAAACCTAGCTGTAACCTTGATGTCTTACTAATAACTACTTCTAGTGTTCTGCCCCAGGGGTAGAGCCCCCTGCACAGGGGTCTCCTCCAGCAGTACTGGACCCAGGAACTCTGCATCTGCTGCCTCAGGCCTCTTTAAGGGCTGTCCCTCCACCTACTTGGGACACCTCCCCAGGGATCGGCTGGAGTCTCATAAATATTCAGGCTGCCCACTCTGTTCTCCCTCCCACTATAAAGTCTATAATACTCTAAAACAGTGCTCTCCAAATTGTGGTCAGGGGTCCAGATGCTGCCCTCTAATTGCCTTTATCTAGACCTTGGGGTACTGTTCCACCAACTGACGTCAATAATAGGGCACCATTCCCGCTACTGACACCATCAATAGGGCACTATTCTTCTAATTGATACAACAATGGCACACTATTCCTTCCATTAAAACCAATGAAGGGACACTGATACTGGAGCATTTTCTACTGTCACTGGCTACAGTCCGGCCCTCTAAAGCTTGAAGAACAGTAAACTGGCCCTTTAGAAAGTTTGGAGACCCCCTGCTCTGGAATACAGTGGGAAGTAATCAGACCAGCAATCCTAAATAATCAACTCCAGCTCCTCTGATTACAGAGGAGCCAACTAAATTTACCTAACAGCCTACACTACACTAGGAAGGTGCTAGAGAAGGAATGGTGCCTCATTGTTGGTGTCAGCAGGAAGATTAGTGCTTTGCAGCAGTAAGAGGAATAGTGCCACAAGAGCTGGGTCAAGGCAAGTGAAGGGCCGCAGTTTGGAGATCACTGTGCTAAGGCATTGCATCTGCGTTGTAATGCAGTGCATTGCATTAGAAAAGAAAGGGTTGTTGGGGGGCGTTGGCAGTCCATTTATTTTAAATGAGCCCACCTTAAAAAAAAATGAATGCTCATATTTATGCAGAAAAAAATGTGCATTTATTATTCTTTTACATAGGAGCCTGCAAAGCATTGTACCTGCAGTCAGTGGATCCTGGAAATATTGTCATCTGTTTAGACTTAGAGAGCTGGAGGAAGTGCCAATGGACTACAAGTTCAGTGATTACCGCACTCTTGTTTCATTGAGAACCAGAAGTCCACCTTTAGTTACCCCATCTTCCGCTCCTCTGCACTGCTAGACCAGTCCCCACAGTGTCTTCTCCTTCAAGCTCCAGCAATCTAGGGTCCTGACGTAAATAATTCCTATAGACTATGGACCCTGCATTGGATGTAATGACGCCAAGGGACAGTCCACCACTGGAGAGTGGGGAGCACGACCGGCTGGGGAGCAAAGGATCAGGTAAGTAAAAGCGCTTCTCCTCTCCCCTAGATTAAATGCACAAATAACCCTTGCAGGGCTGGTGCAGTCCCACTGCAAATAATCATTTTCAAATTCCCCAGAGTTGGTCTTTACTGCAACAAAACTTAACTCGTGTTAATGCACCCCAAATAAGTAAATAGTATTTAAGGCCAAAGCTTTTTTTTTTTCTAGTTTTGCCTAGTGTTTAAGGGTTGGTTAGAAGATTTGAGGGAAACAAGAAAATCAAAGTTTTTTGGTGCCAGAACAGGAATAGTGGGGAAACCTTTCAATGGGGACATCTGTTTTGGTAAGCGCTGTCCAAGAGGGGATTTTACCTTTTTGGTTGTGTGGAAATGGAAATGATCCAAGTAAAACACAGATGGCAAAATAAAGACCGGACTGGGGTTTTAACCATGCACTATGCTATTAAAAATGAAAAGAAAAAAGTTTGGTATTAGATACACAAAAAATACAAAATATATATATTATTACATGTATTACAATATGATATTACAATATTAAATATATGTAATATTACAATATCCTATTTTTCCTATTTGCACCAGTGCTTTTTTTTTTACTTTAAAAAGCATTTTTTTTCTGCAATCAGTGCATGCCATATACAAAGTGATTTTTTTTTAACTTATACTTCCTCTGTCGCATTCTGCTGCTCCTATGTCTCCATGTAAAGCAACAGTCTTTAAATTCCTTCCCTCTGGCCATGTAGCATCTCATTCTTTATAAAGTAAAATAATATCATTTACAAAAAAAAGCCTAACTGGGATACAGGTCATTGTGCTGTTGAATAAAGACCATTATATTACCTATTACGTTACAAAGCCCACCTATACAATAATATTCCTAGGCACTTGCATTGCATAAGCTGCGAGGAAAGGTGTTCTAAGGCAAGATGATGAATTTTCTTTTGACTTTTATTTTTTTATTATTTATGCTGCTTTTGCTGAGTAACTAGCAATGGCAACCAGAGGTTGATACTAGTTCAGATACTCTTCTTAGTCACATTTAAAAATGCATGCAATGAAACCACTGCTGCTACACAGAGAGCAAGGGTCCCTCAAAGCAGCTGCTGGCAGGGATGGGCTTTTCTACTCAGGCTGTGGCTGTTTTAGAAAGAAAACAAACCGTAAAACATTGAATACCTTTTGTTTTGACATATCTAGAATGGGGGTCTGCAAGCCATCGATCACGATCGACCACGGGGGCAACTGACAGACTGATCGGGAACACAGCCCAGCACATAGTTTTTCCCCCAGCCTCCGTCACTCTTCTCTTCACTGCAAAGTGGTTAGTGGGAAGAGTCACTGTACTGGATAGAGGGCGGGGGTGGGAGCTGCTGGAATTTTTCACATTACCCAGCAGGTGATTGGTTGCCAGGCAGTCTTAGCAACCAATCACCAGGTCCTGCTCCCGCCCTCTATCCAGTACTGTCATACTTCCTGCGCTCTGCTCTGCTATACACCAGTGTAGGGTAGGAGAGTGCTACCTACACACTGGTGTGAAGAGGACATCAGACACTACAGTGGGGGGGGGTGTAAGGGACAGAAGACAATGCATGGGGGGGCGGAGGACACTACAGTGGGGGGGGGGGGGTGTAAGGGACAGAAGACATTGCATGGGGGGGGCAGAGGACACTACAGTGGGGGGGGGGTGTAAGGGACAGAAGGCAATGTATGGGGGGGTGGAGGACACTACAGTGAGGGGGGTGTAGGGGACAGAAGACATTGCATGGGGGGGGTGGAGGACACTAAAGTGGGGGGGTGTCAAGGGGATAGAGGATACTCCATTAGAGGAAGGGGTGTAAAGGACAGAGGACACTACTTAGGGTGTAAAGGGAACAGAGGACACTACAGTTGGGGGGGGGAGTAAAGAGGACACTACATTGGGGAAAAGGGTGAACGGGACAGAGAACATTGCATGGGGGGGTGAAGGAGACAAATGACACTGCATTGGAGAAGGGGGGTGCAGAGGACATTACAGTGGGGGAAGGGTGTGAAAGGGACAGAGGACAATAATTTGGGGGGTGGTGGGGTTGCTGAGGACACTACAGTGGGGTTGTGTGAAAAGGACAGAGGACACTGCTTTGAGGGGGCACAGTGCACTGCTATGGGGGTGCAGAGGACACTACAGTGAGGGGGTTTGTGATGTGAAAGGGCCAGAGGACACTGTTATGGGGGGGAAGGGGTTGATGTGAAAGGGGACAGAAGACAATGCTTAAGGGGGGGCATAGAACTGTACTGTGGGGTGGAAGGAGGGCATATGACACTATAGTGGGGAGGTGATGTGATGGGGGGCAGGGCACTGCTATGGAGAGGCAGAGGACACTACTGTATGGGGGGTAGAGGATACTACTGTGAGGGGGATGATGTGAAGGGGAGAGGAGGACAATAGTGTGGGGGGGGGGGGGTCACAGGACACTATACTGTGTTGTTATTGGGGGCTTGATTTTTTTTTTTCCCCGGGGATCTTTGATTTCCTCCATGTTGTCCATTGGATGCAGCCACTGATCGGCCAAAAATACGACAAGCTCCTTTGACAAAAGTTGACTGAATGACTATTGTCAAACAACGCAGACCCAGCAGGGCCACTCACTAAACGAATTTGTAACAGTTTGTCGTGATTCGCTGAAATTTGCACACTGTATGCCCATCTTTATCGGCTGGTAAAAACAAAGGAAAACAAGCCAGAAAAAAGGAAACTAAAGCAGCCACCACATCTAAGGACTGGTAAACTGCAATATAGAACCATTCTAGCTTGAGATCCACTTTAAACCCTGGCAACGCCAGAGGGGTTCAAATTTTTCCATAGTCAAAATAGTTTGCTCAGTTGATGTCTTAGGGTGAAATCTAAAATTTCAAGTGACCTATTTTCTATATTCTGGATCCCTTTTTCAGTTGAAGGGGGTGTGTGGCACGTGTTTGGAGATTAATTCTTTGGCTGAATATCATAGAAAGGGTGTAACAGATTTTAATACTTTTGATCAGGTGAAATATGAAACAGTGTGATCCACGACTTCTTGCCAAACTATGAACTCTTAATTAAGCTATGTTTGCTTTTTGTTTTACATGAACTATTAGCCAGAGAAAATATGTCCCATAAAGGATTGGTGCTATGGCAGAAATATAAGCCTGTAGCCTTGAGCTCTGTGAATACCAGCCAGTGCATGCGATGGAAACCTAGTCTTCATATGACATATGCCCCAGAGATTTGGGGCTGCCAAATTATGCGTGTACCGTGTAAAAGAAGTAAACCACGGCTGCTTTATAGATGATCCGTAGGCTAATTTGAGTAAAAAAAATCTTTTTTTTTTAAGCAGGTAAACAAATAAAAGATTTATATTAAAAATTGTTTTTTATTTGTGCGTTCAAAGGCATAGAAATTACTGTATGGTATATTACTCATACATTTTAATTTATTTTAGCGCTGCACTATTGTTTTGTGATGTTTATTATACTATGTATGGTATATTAATAACTGTAAAGTAAGTAAAGAAATGTTTGCTTCTGAATCTGAAATTCACTTGTATATCCAAAACTGTTTAACCGCCTCCCGCCCGCCATATAAGGAAATAACGGGCACAAGGCGGTTATTACCCATCAGTGCCACCTGTCAGTGCACATCAATGCCACATATCAGTGCCTACCAGTGCACAGCAATGCCACATATCAGTGCTCATCTGAGCTGCCTATCAGTGCCAGTTAGTGCCACCTATGAGTGCTGTCAGTCAGTGTTGCCTATCAGTGCCCATCAGTGCCACCTAACAGTTCCAGTCAGCACCGCCTATCAGTGCCAGTCAGTGCTGCCTATCAGTGCCATATATGAGTACTGCCTTTCAGTGATGTCTGTGAATGCTCACCAGTGATGCCTGTCAATGCCCATCAGTGCCACCTACCAGTGCCTCCTCATCAGTGCCCATCACTGCAGCCTCATAAGCGCACATCAGTGAAGGAGAAAAATTACTCATTTACAAGATTTTATAACAGAAACTAAGAAAAAAACTTTTTTTTTTTAAAGTTTTCAGTTGTTTTTGGTTTGTTTATCAAAAAATAAAAAACCCAGTGGTAATTAAATACCACCAAAAAAAAGCTCTGTCTAAAAAAAAGAATAAAAATGTCATATGGGTACAGTGTTGCATGACCGCGTAATTGTCATTCAAAGTGCACACGAGGACGTGCAGCTGCAGTGCTTCCCTCCCAGACTCTTATCCTTAAAGGAGGCTCTCACTCTTTGTCAGTGCTGACTGGTCTTCATCTAATTCCCTGTATCCTGCTGTATCCTGTGTGTATCGGTTACTGACCTGGCTTGCCATCGACCTGCTCTTGGATTCTGTTTATGCTTCTGCTCATCGGTTTCTGATCCTGGCTTCCTCCTGACCTTGTCCCTGTCTGATGTTCTGGTACCTCATCACCTGCTCGTTGCTGACCCTGGCTATTACTCTGCCAGCTCCAGTCTGGCTCTACAGTCCTTCTGAGTACTTGTCCTGGCTATCCATTATATCAGCTACGGTTGTCACAGTGTGTTCCGGCCTCACGCTTATCATAAGTTCTGGCAAGCCACGTACCCAGATCTTGCAGTTCCAGTGAAGTGCCTCCTTAACCTCAGCTGGCCATTCCAGCATCCCCTCTGTTCCTGACTGGATGATCGGCTTGATTCACCAAGGCTACACCACCAGCCGCAAGTTCTACAATCAATACCCAAAGGCACTCGTTTTTCTCCTGTCCCATGGCACCATCTGTTCCACCTTCAATGGGGCCTGGGTTGGAGATACAAGAGAGGCTGACCTCATCAATTCAGACTTCTATCAGGTATGTGACAACCCCACTGGATATAGCTGACATGATGCCCTGTGCATTCAATGTAGTGATCCGTACACCATACACTGCATATCCATCACAATGTGCGCAATGGCAAGTGCTCATTGCTCATTTCTATGGACAGATTTGCATCAATGTCCTTTTCAGCCAACTGGGGGCACTAGAAAAAGATGTCTCCTTTTTCCTCTCTTGTACGCCACTGAGGTAGAACCTATGGCTGCTTGACTCAGGAAACATTCCTATATTAATGGTCTACAGCAGGGGTCTCCAATCATTATAAACAAAGGGTCAAGTTTACTGTCCTTCACACTTTATGGGGGGCCACAGTGTGTTGGCAGCAGAAGTAGAAAATGTCCTGAAATTAGTGGGAGTAAAGAATGCCGTATCTTTGGTATTAGTGGGAGAATAGTGCTCATTTGTTGGTGTCAGTGGGAGTAATAGTGCCCTATTGTTGGTATCAGTGGGAATTACAATGCTCCATCGTTTGTGTCAGTGGAAGGAGTAGTGCCTCATTCTTGGTGTCAGTGGGAGGAATAGTGTTATAAGGGCTGGATAAAGTCAAGCAAAGGGCTACATTCAGCCCTCGGGCCATAGTTTGGAGGCAGTGTGAGGACGGGCACCATTTTGTTGTAGTCAAAACCTTGTTGAATCTAAAAGGAGAATTTAATTTGTTTTTCCAGAATCCTCAGCTTAGATATGCAGCCACCTGGAAATTTAGGCCCGTATTAACTATACTTGCAAAAATGTGTTTGGCTGCTGGTTATGGCTAGAGCTTCTCCCCCAAAAAATTATTTTGAAATTCTAAGCAGCTACAGATTATCTTCTTGAAAACTTACTGATAAGCTCACCTATCAATATATAAATTATTGTATCTATTTGACACCAATTTGGTTACCAAGATAGAAACCACCTTCTAATCCATTATGCCCTAAGTGTCAAGTGTTTTTCTACCAGATCCAGTCCTACCCACAGCTCTACTGGAAGCAAATAATAAACTTTATGCATGGTGTCATGGGTTCCCTAATACAATTATACCTTTGGCTATACCTGCTGGCTCCTCCTGAGTCTTTAGAATGAAACATTTATCTGTGCACTTGTTTTGCTTGCGGTATTGTTTACTGCCAAGAAGCTGATAACTAATACGTGGACCGAGGCTGGGGTGCGTAGCTTACAACAATGGAAAGTGTGGATTTATAAAACACTCCCATTTAAAAAACTGATCTATTGCCACAGAGGTTGCCCAAAAACATATAAGAAAATTCAGGATATGTAGCAGGCAGAATTCACTACTTGCTGTCCATCATAATAACCACATAATCCAAGTATTAACCAGGCCCAGCCCTGCTAGCTTCTGAGGTCAGACAAAATCAGGCGCATCCAGGGTAGTGTGGCCATAGGCCTTACCCCCCCATGTCTATTGTTCACAGCAATGTGTGTAATTAAAATGCTTTAAATGAAATGTGATATTGTGATAAAATACAAAAATATAAATCAACAAAGTGTTTAAATCCAGGAATGAATATAGAGGCATATACACTAGAAAATACACTAGGACCGAATAGAAAGTGTTCTACAAGCCATGATGAGAAAATAGAATGAGCTCTTCAGGCTGTCACCATCATAGTAAGATCTCCCCGGTGTCGGTGCTCACATACAAGGTTTATGAAATAGTGCGACCCTCCATATAAGAGTGGTCACATACGCATAGTCAAATTCCCCAGAGAAAGGCGCTCTCTCCAGGCTCTGCTCAGAGGCACCAGGAATTTTGCTTTCAGTTGTCACCCACAACTTGTAGGGAACCACTGCACCACTGGAAATTAGCTCAGGGAATTCCTGTATGGCAACTGGCACATATAAATTTGCATGCACGCAATATCGCGCTTAGAAATGAGCACAGGTGCATTGCTAATAGAAATGAGCATAGGCTCGCGCATGCTCGCAAGAGTGCACACACGCGGGAGCGTGCTCACAGTTTCTGGCGTCAGATGGACTATTTAAAGGAGGCTCTCACTCTTGTCAGTGCTGACTGGTCTTCATCTAATTCCCTGTATGAATATAGAGGCATATACACTAGAAAATACACTAGGACCAAATAGAAAGTGTTCTACAAGCCATGATGAGAAAATAGAATGAGCTCTTCAGGCTGTCACCATCATAGTAAGATCTCCCAGTGTCGGTGCTCACATACAAGGTTTATGAAATAGTGCGACCCTCCATATAAGAGTGGTCACATACGCATAGTCAAATTCCCCAGAGAAAGGCGCTCTCTCCAGGCTCTGCTCAGAGGCACCAGGAATTTTGCTTTCAGTTGTCACCCACAACTTGTAGGGAACCACTGCACCACTGGAAATTAGCTCAGGGAATTCCTGTATGGCGACTGGCACATATAAATTTGCATGCACGCAATATCGCGCTTAGAAATGAGCACAGGTGCATTGCTAATAGAAATGAGCATAGGCTCGCGCATGCTCGCAAGAGTGCACACATGCGGGAGCGTGCTCACAGTTTCTGGCGTCAGATGGACTATTTAAAGGAGGCTCTCACTCTTTGTCAGTGCTGACTGGTCTTCATCTAATTCCCTGTATGAATATAGAGGCATATACACTAGAAAATACACTAGGACCGAATAGAAAGTGTTCTACAAGCCATGATGAGAAAATAGAATGAGCTCTTCAGGCTGTCATCATCATAGTAAGATCTCCCAGTGTCGGTGCTCACATACAAGGTTTATCAAATAGTGCGACCCTCCATATGCATAGTGAAATTCCCCAGGCAAAGGGCGCTCTCTCCAGCCTCTGCTCAGAGGCACCAGGAATTTTGCTTTCAGTTGTCACCATATACATCCACAACTTGTAGAGAACCACTGCACCACTTGAAATTAGCTCAGCAGGACCCATGCACATATGATAAAAGAGACACTCCACATAGCGTAAAACCATTCATAAAAAGGAATTTATTAAGTCTAAGCACAATACTTACAATCATCCAGAAGTACAACATCATATCACATGGCATAGCAACATGCAATTCCAACATCAAAGGTGGCCACCATTCCTTCGCACATGCGCCGTAGCATGTATCTGGGTCTGCCCTATCAGTTTCATCACAAATGACGTCATCAGGGGCATGACTCTTATATGTTTAGGTCCAGTGTTCTCAGACTACAGTGCCATATACTAATTTGTGATCTAATATTTCTAAAGATACTACTAAGTTCCAAATATCCATTAACACAACACTTTTAGCTTTGGTTTTCATGGTTTGTCAGCCGATTATACTCTAATTTTATGGGCTTTGCTATATTATTTTGCAGCTACCCCTACAAACAGTCTGTGATTAGGTCTCTCATTTAATTTGTCTTCAGCAATCTGATAACTTGTCAATTATCTATGTAATGCATTCCTTCTGTGTATGCTATATTGCAGAGACCTTGTCCTATCTATTCCTTTGACTGAATAAGTACGACATAGGTGCATGTCTTTGTCGGAATTAATGTTGTTATTTTATGCTCATTTCAATACTAATAAAAATGCCTGGATTAGAAAAATATTACATACATTTTTTCCATTTTCCACCAAGCTTGTCTGCAGTCCCACTTTGTACATCCATGTTATTTCAGATGGTGCTGGTTTCTAGGAGTTTAATACTGGAGGCCCATCATTCAGATGGCGACGTACAGTGCAAGTTGACACAGTTGTACCCTGCGCCTGAAGGTCAGCTTGAATTTGTCTGGAAGTTGATTGAGGTTCTTTAGCCACTATTAGAACAATCCTTCATTGCAATCTTTGATCAAGTTTTTCTCTTTTGTCCAGAGAGATTAGATACAGTGCCATGGGCTGCAAACTTCTTGACAATGCTGCGCACAGTGGACACAGGAACATTAAAATCTGTTCATTGATACAGGTGAGTTTAATTACAAATAACAAGAGTCACAAACTTGGAATGCAATTATTTCTTACAATTTTGAGAAGGTGCAAATAATTTTGTCCAGTCCATTTTTGGGGTTTTGCGTGGAATGTGTCATATTTGGCTTTTTGTTTCTCCATTTTTTTGTGTCATACCAATACAAACAAAATATAAACATGAGAATGCCTAAACATTTGTAATTGCTACAATTTTGTGGGCAAAGTGGTGTATTGTCTGGCAGAAATGCAGGGGTGCCAATATTTTTGTCCATGACTGTAAGTGCCTATTACAGTATGTGTTCCTGGCAGTATATTGGAGCTTTCTCTAAGACACAAGGGGGTTTATTTACTAAAGCTAGAGCGTGCAAAATCAGGCTCACTTCTGCCTAAACACCAATCAGCTTCTAACTTCAGTTTGTTCAATTAAGTTTTAGAAATAAAACCTGGAACCTGATTGGTTTTTATGCAGAAGTGAACCTGATTTTGAACTCTCCAGCTTTAGTAAATAAACCCCAAGGTGGCATGTCAGTAACCACGCTGTCCCTTTAGGAGGACCACCCAGCATACACTTAACAAACACATAAAGAACCCATTGACCGTTAAACCAAAATTAAGTAACTGTTGAATAGCACAAACATAGAAACATGCCCACAGTTAAGCTCTAAAAGCTGTTATGTAAGAAATATGGCATTCACCATTGCATACTTCCTTATGGGATGGATTTATGACCCAAATACATCAAACCTGTTCCAATCAATCGCAAAAAGATTCTGAGATAAAATATTTTCTTCTTTAAACTGCAAAAGTTACTGGAAAAGCAATTGAATGTCTTTTGGCACATTAAATATTTTGAGAACTATAGTGATGAACAGTATAACCCTTTTGAGTTACGCATCCAAATCTTTGTTACGAAAATTGATCCTGGCTTTGAGCAGCTGTGGGGAAACAAATGTCCAAAAATGTTCCTAGAATATGCTGGAATGGCTTATTGAATATTATAGGAAGGAGTTACTTGATATTGACGAGGAAATACAACGGCTATATTCATAGAATGTGAGAACTCTCCTCTTGTTTGGGAAAAAGGAAAAAGAAACGAGAGAGCATTTGGAGGAATTCCATAACAATCTAACTGACAAAAAAGACAAAAAAAACACCTAAGGGACAAAATGGCGTACTGTGGAGGTCAATAGACTATGCAACATAGAATGAGACCATATCTTTATAAGAATCAGATAAGACAAATTTCAAACCCAACTATAAATGAAAATAGATCTGATTCATCACCCCATTCTTTTTTGTCATCACAGTCTACACAACAGTTGTGGTATCATTCAGATGATTACACATGCACAGGACACAAAATAATTTAAGATGGTGGGTATGATAAATCGCCCGCTCCGCTCCTCCTAAGACATCTTGCTCTCTAGCTCCCTTGTCAACTCCTCCCACGCTCACCACCAGGACTTGTCCAGACCCTCTTCCATCCTCTGGAACTCCCTATCTGCAGTATGTCCAGTTAGCCCCCACCCTGTCTGCCTTTAGGCAATCTTTGAAAACTCACTTTGCCTACCCCACCTCCACCTAAGAACTGTACTTGAGCCACCTCCATCAGAACATCGCCTACAACTATCACCTTTTGTATTGTAAGATTGTAAGCTGCACAAGCAGGGCCCTCCTATTCCTTCTGTACTGAAATGTATTGTAATTGTATTGTCTCCCTTTATATTTTAAAGCGCTGCACAAACTGTTGGCGCTATATAAATCCTGTATAATAAAAATAATATTGATAATGATACACGGTTAGATGGCATCCAACAATGGAATATTACTCCTCATAAACAAAATGGTGAGGTTTCAACAAAATTGAGAGAATCCAGTGCCCATTGATTTTGCACCCATACAGGGTCCGACATATGATGGAGGCAATCCTTTGATAAAATGTATTATGGTAATGGATAATTTATATAATGTGGTTATGCAAGCATCAAACAACACTCCATTAGGGACATACATAGTCAATGCACAGACCTCAACAAATGTTAACCAGGGTAATCAAGTAGATGGGTCACAACCCTTGAGAGCAATCCCCAAAATTCTTTTTTTTTAAACAACATGCATCAAGCAGAAAGAATAACTTTACACAAGGAGGAGGAATGGAACAATTTCTGCTCAAAGTAACCCAGGAAAAGAGCAATTAGAGGTACTTAACCTCTCATCATACCAAATATCGACTTCTTAGATTGTAAGCTTCAACGAGCAGGGTCCTCTGATCCCTCCTGCATTAATTTGTATTGTAATTGCACTGTCTGCCCTTATTTTGTAAAGTGCTGTGCAAACTGTTGGCACTATATAAATCATGTATAATAATAATAATAATATTAGCATGAAGTTTAAGCTGGCCGTACTTTGAGTGAACTTAGGCCGGTTCCTAATGAACTGGCCAAAATTCCTAATGTGGGTGGCCCTGTCATATCTTATTCCCCACCCAATATTCTTCAACTGAAAAATCAAAGGTGCCAGATGGAACATTTTTAGGTGAGCAGCAGCTGTATCCAATCATTTGCAGCCGCAGTTTGGGTATTCTGATGGCACACAGCTGTCAGAGTAGAGTGAGAACAGCAGGAGATTTCCCCATTTGCGCTGGATAGTGTGGATGAAGGAATCCGTTAGATTCTGTTAAATCTAGCTGTGTATGGCCAGCTTTAGTCGTCTGGGCCTCGGTTTTTGCCAGTATGAATATTTGCACAAGCTTGAGACAATTATGATGTCAACCTTTTTGCCCATAGCTTATTGTTGAAGGTATTTATATGATGAAGAGCATAGTCTTTTGACATAGCAGTTTGATAGGAAGGAATAATGGAAGGTTTTTGACATACAGGAAATATGTGATCCAGCTTTTACAGGAGAATGAGAGGGGCAAACTTTCTGGAGTTGCTGATGCTTGACAGTTTTGATAATATGGCTTCCAACCAGGAGGGAATGGAACAGTTACATGATAGCAATATTGGTCTTTAAATTATAAAAGAAAATCTAGGTCATTCCCAGCTTTACACATAAATGGTAACATCTGTGCTTTTGTACAGCAAGTCAGTAAAGAGATTTCAACAACTATCGCTAAACACAAATTGACTGATGAATTTAACCAGACATCAGAGGCAAGGTCGGCTAGCCCTCCAAAGAATCATCAGATAGTAATTAAACCACCGGATAACGGAAGGTATGTAGTAGTTATGAATAATGTTCAGTATCAAAATATGTGCCATGATATCTTATGAAATAGGAAATGGTATCTCAACCCTCTTTGATATGTATTAATAACTTTTGAAAGCAAATTGCTGGAAATTATACGTAAGGCTGGTCTGATTGACAAGAGTACATTGGAATACTTTATTATTGAGCATCCCTATATGCCTATGCTTTATGCTTTGCCAAAGACGTATTAGAATCGAACCCCCCTGGGTAGACCCATTATCTCGGGAGTTAGTTGTTTGACTGAAAAAGCAAGTATGGTTACTGATGACTATTTGAGACTGCGTGCCATCTATTTATCTTAATGCATCTAAATTATTGAAGGTAGTTGAGGGATGACCATACCTGCAGAGGACATCTTCATGGTGTTGGCAATTTTAGCTCTATATTGCAGTATTCCTCATAGCAGGAGTCTCCAAACTTTGGAAACAAAGGGCCAGTTTACTGCCCAATAAACTTTAGGAGGACAGGACTGTGACTAGTGGGAGTAGAAAATGCACTGGCATCGGTGGTAGTAAACAATGCTATAGGCGTGGTGGTCACTGGGAATAAACAAATTACATCATTGGTGTCAGTGCGAGGAATCGTGTCCAGTCACTGGTTTCAGTGGGAGAATTAGTTTCTCATCTCTGGTGCCAGAGGGAGGAATAGTACCCCATTGTTGGTGTCAGTGCAAGGAATAATGCTTCGTCTTTGGTGTCCCAAGGACTTGATAAAGGCAAGCAAAGGGCCACATCCAGCCCATGGGCCACAGTTTGAAGACCCCTGCCTCATAGTAAAGGAATACAGATGTTGGATATTGTTTTGAGGGAAAGAGAACAAAGTTTTGGCCTTATGATACATTTATTTTGTAATTATTACAATATATACATATGAAAAATGTCTTTACATCTAGACTGTAAGCTCGAAAGAGCAGGGCCCTCAATCCTCTCATGTTTTGCATTGTATTGGTATTGTTCTGTCACATGTTCTGTCCCCCTTTGTAATGTACAGCGCTGAGCGAACTATTGGCGCTTTATAAATACTGTATAATAATAATAATAATAATACATTCTGGAGTCCCACTACTTCCAGTTGCAGGGGGCTGCAGTGGGACTTGTGCCCTATATTATGCAAACCTGTAGCTGTTTTATGATTAGGTCTTGTCTATGTATCTTCTACAATCAATATAGTGTAGCACTACTTAATAATACATTAAAATAACAATATATTAATCAATCCATAATGACCCGTAGATTAAAAAAAACATAGTCCATCATTCCATAGTGTCACAAACCACCAGTGGCAGAGAAAAAAACTTTTTAATCAGTATGCCAACAAGTGAAAACATGCATTCCACCACATGATCATCCTAATATGTTCACCTACTCTTCTGACCTTCAATAATATATGAGGTCACACAGCACATTTTATCGCGCAGTGGGGTTGATCAGCATGCCCAAATTTACTCCACAGATCCTCCTTGTACGCTCTCACAAACTGCTCAGACACGAAAAGATAAAGATCAGCGGCATTTAGTCGGTTCCCACTCAGTGTCAGTGCCCACTGAAATATAACAGTCCTGCTATAATTCGCTGATCGCCATTACTAGTATAAAAAAAAATCCAGTAAATATACCGTCATTTGTACATGCCATAACTTTCACTAGGCACACACTTAACCCCTTGATTACCCTGAGATCTTAACTCCTTCACCGCCAGTGTCATTAATACAGTGACAGTGTATAGTTTGTAGACGCTATAACTTTCATGCAAACCAATTAATATACACTTATTGGTATTTGTTTTACTAAAGACATGTAGCAGAATACATTTAGCCTAAATGTATAAAGAATGTATTTTTTTAACATTTTTTTATTGGATATATTTTGACATTATTGACATTATTTTGACATTATATTTTGAAATGTCATAAAATATCCTATTTTATGACATTTCCTTTCTACTGAATATTCCACGGTCAACTGTTAGTGGTATTATACCAAAGTGGAAGCAACTTGGAACAACAGCAACTCAGCCACGAAGTGGTAGGCCACGTAAAATGACAGAGTGGGGTCAGCATATGCTGAAGCGCACAGTGCGCAGAAGTCGCAAACTGTCTGCAGAGTCAATAGCTAAAGACCTCCAAACTTCGTGTGGCCTTCAGATTAGCACAATAACAGTGTGTAAAGAGCTTCATGGAATTGGTTTCCATGGCCGAGCAGCTGCCTCCAAGCATTACATCACCAAGTCCAATGCAAAGCGTCAGATGCAGTTGTGTAAAGCATGCCACCACTGGACTCTAGAGCAGTGGAGATGTGTTCTCTGGAGGGACGAATCCTGCTTCTCTATCTTGCAATCCAATGGATGTGTCTGGGTTTGGTGGTTGACAAGAGAACAGTACTTGCCTGACTGTATTGTGCCAAGTGCAAAGTTTGGTGGAGGGGGGATTATGGTTTTCAGGGGTTGGGCTTGGCCCCTTAGCTCCACTGAAGGGAACTCTTAAGGCATCAGCATACCGAGATATTTTGGACAATTTCATGCTCCCAACTTTGTGGGAACAGTTTGGTGATGGCCCCTTCCTGTTCCAACATGACTGCGCACCAGTGCACAAAGCAAGTCCTGACCTCAACCTGATAGAACACCTTTAGGATGAATTAGAGTAGAGACTATGAGCCAGACCTTCTCGTCCGACATCAGTGCCTGACCTCACAAAGTGCTTCTGGAAGAATGGTCAAACCTTCCCATAGACACACTCCTAAACCTTTTGGACAACCTTCCCAGAAGAGTTGAAGCTGTTATAGCTGCAAAGGGTGGGCAAACTCAATATTGAACCCTATGGACTAATACTGGGGTGCCATTAAAGTTCATGTGCGTGTAAAGGCCGGCCGACCAATACTTTTGACAATATAGTGTATGTAAAGAAAAAGGAAATTATGCAACAGCACGCAATCTTGAGATGTATGATATCTTTAAATTTGTTTTTCATGTAAACCAGGGGCGGACTGACCATTTGGAAACTCGGGCACTGTCCGAGGGCCCGGGGTCAGTAGGGGGCCCCATGAGATGCCCCTGGTACCTTTTTCATAGGCTTTTTTGAGTTTGAGCAAGGGCACAAGGGCCCCATGATCCCCTATTGCCCGGGGGGCCCATGAGTTGTCAGTGCACCCCTGATGTGAATAGAAAAGACTGTAAGTTTTTAATTGTCAACATTTTGTCTGTTCATTTATACATGCTTATTAGTAGCTTGATAGATAGGGTAGATGATCTTTAATACATCCTTACATGTTTGTTTTTTTTTTTAATGCAAGCAGTGTAAGTACCTACATTTGACTTTGTATTGGCTTCTTGCAATGCCTGTACAGCGGAGGTCAGACTAAGGGAGGGAGAAGTTGCCCAAGTAGCTGGTCAGTTATGCTGCACTGTAGTGTGATATAACGGTGGCCACTAGAGGGCATATTTACAAATTTGTATGTGACATACAGTGAACAAATAATGGAATAGCCAGGGAGTAAAACCGAAAATGACATCAGACATGACTTACAGCTAAACATTATAATCGCTGAAAACACTATATAGATTCTTTGTACAATTGTTATATTAGGTCTACTTTTCATAGATGGTGTCTTTGTTACACTGTTTCAGCTTGGAGCAGAGTTCAGCCACTTGGATCGCACCGAGAACCGACACATAGCTGGTTGGATAACACAAATTTCGGCTACTGTATGTTTTGCTTCTGCACTCGGCAGTTAAAACAGGAAGTCTTAGGCTTGGCAGAAATCGAGCACTTTTGTTTTTGTGGTTAAGTGCAGAGGAGAGTCCAGCCCCACACCCAGCTCTCTCCAGAAAGGCTGCATGTCTAAGATAACGGGCGTTTAATTCCACACAACTATGTTAAACTAAAGACTGCTGTTTGCTTTCATATTGATGGTACTTCCTAAGATAAACTGGCCTCCAGCCCTTCATAAAACAGTCTGTCTGACTTGGATGCTAAAGTGGGATTCTGGATAAAGCACTAAGTTACATAATATACACTCACTGGTCTCTTTATTCGGTACACCTGTCAATTTGCTTGGTAGCACAATTTGCTAATCAGCCAATCACATGGCAGCAACTCAATGCATTAGGCATCTAGATGTGGTGAGGACGACTTGTTGAAGTTCAAACTGAGCATAGAAATGGGGAAGAAAGGGGGTTCAGTGACTTTGAACATGGCATGGTTGTTGGTGCCAGATGGGCTGGTCTGAGTATTTCAAACACTGCTGATCTACTGGAATTTTCACACACAACCATCTCTAGGGTTTACAGAGAATGATCCGAAAAAGA